>NC_041391.1:306824576-307039826 GCF_002162155.2 Triticum dicoccoides
CCGCCTTGCCGCCGGTCGACGCCTCCCCGCCGCGGGAGCCGCGCCCCGCCATCCTCCGGCCGGCCCCGACCTCGCCGGTGCCTTCTCCGGCCATCGCCGCGCCTCTCCGGCGAGCAGCTCCTGCCCCGACCTCATTTCGCGCGCCCAGATCTGGACCGCGTCAAACCCTAGGTTGACCCCGAAATATCCAAGTCTTTTTCTTATACACTCTGAAGCTCTGTTCATCGCATCATAACTCTGCATCCGTAGCTCCGTTTCATGCGCAAGATATATCAAAATGTTCATCACGATGTGATCTTTATTTTGTTCCATTGCTCCATGTTCATTTGTATTCATCTTGATGCCTGAATCATCGTTGCGAAAGTGCTATATGATGTAATCTGTTGTCTGTTAACAGAACTTGGTGATTTGTCATTTTCGCTACATTTAATGTGTGCATCTTATGAGCATGAGCTCTACATGTGTTTTGGGCTATGCCATGCCATCTTTACAGGGGTGCTTGCCATGTATTTTTGTGATTAATGTGCTGACTAGCACAAGCATGCAAACTAGGATTCGTGCTGTTGCTGATTTCAGTCCTTGTTCTGCTGTTATTTTGATGCCATCTAAACTTGATGCTACAGAGAGATCCATGCTTGTTTTGAGACACTTCAGTAAGGATGTTTTGAACATATGGTTATGATCTATCCATACATGCCCTGTTTGCAGTTATGGAGTAGTCTAGCATGTCATTTGCTTGCTCTACTTTTGCTATAAAATGTTTCCTGGCAGATTGTTTACATGTTATTCAATTTTGCCAAGGTTGTTGTAGTTGATCCTTGCAAGATATAAACTTGTTCTTGCCATGTTTAGTTTCATAAACATGTGTTATTGATGTTTCTATGCTTATCTTGTCATGCAATGACTTGTGGTGAGTGAATCGAGCTCGCAAAGATGCCTTCATAATGCTGTTAATGCCATGCTCTGTTTGCTGAATCTGTTAACGAAACATGCTATGTTTACATGGGTGCCACCATATCTTCTGATCCTTTTTGGCTCATGGTCAGTAAGGGACGTTTGTTTTATACATTTAGTAGTATCATTCCATGCCTTAATTTTCTATTATATGTTCCTGTAGCATGATGTTTTCTTGCCCTAAACATTGCTTCCTGATGCTGTTTCTGCCGTATTTTCACCAAGTCTTTGCTGATGTTATCTTTTGCACTTTTGCCATGCATGTTTGAACCTCTTAATGTGTGAATTAGCCGTAGTTCGGTGTTCATCTTTTGTCAAGCATCTCTTGTAGATCACTGCCATGTCCTTTGTTGATATGTTGGGGTGCTGTAGCATAGTTTCCAGATGTATACTAAGTGCTATCATGATGTTAATCGCAGAATTGTGCCATCCTTGTTTTGCTTGCCATTTGCAAACCGTGCATCCGATTCCGGTGATCTTTATATCGATTTCAACCGAAATCATCTCATCTTTCCAGCGGCATACTTGGTTTGCCAAGTTGATGCCTTGTTCATCATTTTCCTTCTGGAGCACGCATACGCATTGCATATCACATCTCGCATATCATGCCATGTATTGCATCATGTTGCTTGTGCATTGCACCGTGATTTATTGTGGTTCCATTGCTTGTGTTCTTGCTTTGGGTAGAGCCGGGAGACGAGCACATGAACGAGGAACCTATTGAGTACGCTAACAAGGATCAAGCTTTCGACAACTCTGAGAACCTTGCAGGCAAGATGACCATACCCTCGATATCACTTCTATCTTTGCTTTGCTAGTTGCTCGCTCTATCGCTTTGTTTGCTCTACCTACCACTCGTTTATCATGCCTCCCATATTGCCATGTCAAGCCTCTAACCATCCCGTCCTAGCAAACTGTTGTTTGGCTATGTCCCCGCTTTTGCTCAGCCCCTCTCATAGCGTTGCTAGTTGCAGTTGAAGATGAAGTTTGTTCTTTGTTGGAACATAGATATTTTGGGATATCACAATATCTGTTGTTTAATTAATGCACCTATATACTTGGTAAAGGGTGGAAGGCTCGGCCTTATGCCTGGTGTTTTGTTCCACTCTTTCCACCCTAGTTTCCGTCATACTGGTGTTATGTTCCTTGATTTTGCGTTCCTTACGCGGTTGGCTGATTTATGGGACCCCCTTGATAGTCTGTTTTGAATAAAACTCCTCCAGCAAGGCCCAACCTTGGTTTTACCATTTGCCACCTAAGCCTTTTTCCCTTGGGTTTTCGCGAGCCCGAGGGTCATCTTTATTTACCCCCCGGGCCAGTGCTCCTCTGAGTGCTGGTCCAAACTAGAGCCCTTTGCAGCGCCCCCTCAAGGAAACTTGAGGTCTGGTTTTAGTTATATGGATTGCTCATCCGTTGTGCCCTGAGAACGAGATATGTGTAGCTCCTATCGGGATTTGTCGGCACAGTCGGGTGGTCTTGCTGGTCTTGTTTTACCATTGTTGAAATGTCTTGTAAACCAGTATTCCGAGACTGATCGGGTCTTCCTGGGAGAAGGTATATCCTTCGTTGACCGTGAGAGCTTGTGATGGGCTAAGTTGGGACACCCCTGTAGGGTATTATCTTTCGAAAGCCGTGCCCACGGTTATGAGGCAGATGGGAATTTGTTAATGTCCGGTTGTAGAGAACTTGACACTTGACTGAATTAAATGCATCAACCGTGTGTGTAGCCGTGATGGTCTCTTCTCGGTGGAGTCCGGGAAGTGAACACAGTTTGAGTTATGTATGAACGTAAGTAGTTTCGTGATCACTTCTTGATCACTTCTAGCTTCTCAACCGATGCGTTGCTTCTCTTCTCGCTCTTACTTGCGTATGCTAGCCACCATATATGCTTAGTGCTTGCTGTAGCTCCACCACCTTACCTTTTCCTACCCATGAGCTTAAATAGTCTTGATCTCGCGGGTGTGAGATTGCTGAGTCCCCGTGACTCACAGATTCTACCAAAAACAGATGTAGGTGCCGAGGATACTAGTGCAAGCGGCGCAATTGAGCTCAAGTGGGAGTTTGACGAGGACCTTGGTCGTTACTATGTTTCATTTCCTGATGATCAGTAGTGGAGCCCAGTTGGGACGATCGAGATCTAGCATTTGGGGTTATCTTCTTTTCATTTGGTTTTGACCGTAGTCGGTGTATGAGTGTATTTTGGATGATGTATGAATCTATCTATGTATTGTGTGAAGTGGCGATTGTAAGCCAACTCTGTTTACCCCATTCTTGTTCATTACATGGGATTGTGTGAAGATGACCCTTCTTGCGACAAAACCTACAATGCGGTTATGTCTCTAAGTCGTGCCTCGACACGTGAGAGATATAGCCGCATCGTGGGCGTTACATTACTGCTTTGCTTAGCCCCTCTTATAGCGTTGTTAGTTGCAGGTGAAGTTGAAGATTGCTCCATGGTGGACAGGATTATGTTGGGATATCACAATATCTCTTATTTAATTAATGCATCTATATACTTGGTAAAGGGTGGAAGACTCGGCCTTATGCCTCATGTTTTTTTCCACTCTTGCCGCCCTAGTTTCCGTCATACCGGTGTTATGTTCCTTGATTTTGCGTTCCTTACGCGGTTGGGTGATTTATGGGACCCCCTTGACAGTTCGCTTTGAATAAAACTCCTCCAGCAAGGCCCAACCTTGGTTTTACCATTTGCCTCACCACCATCTATACCCTTCCCTTGGGTCGGCCAACCCGAGGGTCACCTTTATTTTAGCCCCCCAGGCCAATGCTTGTCTAAGTGTTGGTCCGAACCGGGCAGACCGCGGGGCCACCTCGGGGCAACTCGAGGGCTGGTTTTACTCGTAGGCTGACCTATCCGGTGTTGCCCTGAGAACGAGATATGTGCAGCTCCTATCAGTATTGTCGGCACATCGGGTGGCTTTGCTGGTCTTGTTTTACCATTGTCGAAATGTCTTGTAAACCGGGATTCCGAGACTGGTCGGGTCTTCCTAGGAGAAGGAATATCCTTCGTTGACCGTGAGAGCTTGTGATGGGCTAAGTTGGGACACCCCTGCAGGGTATAAACTTTCGAGAGCCGTGCCCGTGGTTATGTGGCAGATGGGAATTTGTTAATGTACGGTTGTAGATAACTTGACACCAGATCCGAATTAAAATGCATCAACCGCGTGTGTAGCCGTGATGGTCTCTTTTCGGCGGAGTCCGGGAAGTGAACACGGTTTGGGTTATGTTTGACGTAAGCAGGAGTTCAGGATCACTTCTTGATCATTGCTAGCTTCACGACCATTCCGTTGCTTCTCTTCTCGCTCTCATTTGCGTATGTTAGCCACCATATATGCTTAGTCGCTGCTGCAACCTCACCACTTTACCCCTTCCATTCCCATTAAGCTTTGCTAGTCTTGATACCCATGGTAATGGGATTGCTGAGTCCTCGTGGCTCACAGATTACTACAACAACAGTTGCAGGTACAGGTATGCGATGATCATGACGCGAGAGTGATGTTTGCTTGTTTTGGAGTTCTTCTTCTGCTTCTTCTTCTATCAGGGGATAGGTTCCAGGTCGGCAGCCTGGGCTAGCAGGGTGGATGTTGTTGAGTTTCTGTTTGTGTTTCATCCGTAGTTGGATGGTGCTCTTATGTAAGATGATGTTGTATTCATGTGGCATTGTATGCCTTTTGTATGTATCCGCATCTATTGTGTAATGTTGATGTAATGATATCCACCTTGCAAAAGCGTATCAATATGAGGTTCTATCCTTGGTGGGACCTTCGAGTCTCTTTAGGATAGTATCACATATTGGGCGTGACAATACTCCATTGGAGTGCAAGGCCTCCTATGGAGAAGATCCCTAGTGGATGCAAGAACTCCACATGTGGAGAAGGATTCTCCAAGTGAATCATCAAGACCCATCTCTCATAGAGATTTGGATGAACTACCTTGTATCATTATTTCCCTTGTTGTTCTTGGATCTTGATTTGATTTCTCCATGTTTTCCCTTTGTGTTCTTCGTGTTCCTCCTTGAATCCACCTCCAATTCGTGAACATCGGGACAAATCGGGGCACTTCTGCCCGTGCCTTATATCATCTTGGTATCACGAGCCACGTTAACACAAATTTGGAGCCCTACCCCCCCATGTTCTAGCCTTTAGTTCGAATTTTCTTCCAAATTTCAAAAAAAAAAATCCACGAAAAAATCCCCAAAAAATTTCTTGCATTTTGTTGTTTTGTGAGTTTTTGCTGATTTTGATCTGTGGATCTAGTGTTTGGCAAGTGGATCCACCTCCCTTGGCATTCACTAGCCTCGATTTTTCTTTTCCCCTTCGATTTGGTCCAAAATTTCGAGCTGGTCTGCCCCCAAGTTCATCCATGCTCACATATAGGAATTTCCCTGTATCGAGCGGTATGACCCCCCCCAAGACGGTACAACCGCTCCCTTGTCAACTGATACTTCCGCCAGCATAAAACCTAGAATCCCAATTCCGCCCCAGGAGCGGTACAACCACCTTCCCAAGCGATACAACCGCAACCCCGCTGGTCTAGCATTTTTGCAATCTAAAAAACAACACCTCGAGGACACTCTAGAAGCGGCACAATTGCCCTCCCAAGCAGTACAACCGCCCCTCCCAGTTTCAGCCTCGGCTGATTCACCATTTTGACCATAACTTCTTCATATGGACTCCGATTTAGGCATTCCTTAGCTCATTTTGTAGCTATTGGCACCAACCATCCAAATTTTTTTGTTCCACCAACATGTGACATCATCAAACTTTTCATATTTTGGCAAGTTTACAATCTCCGGTGTTACAACTTCCATTTAGTCTCTTGGAGGCATACTACGCTCGGCTTGGTAGCCATGACCACTTGCAAGATAACATTTCTACGTGTCGGGGAGTTGAGCCCATGCACATTCCACACCAAGGTTTTGAGGCGCTGTTGTTCATTCATTTTGTAGGCCCACCAAGATCCAGTCCAGAGGAAATGACTGCTAGTTCCAGTCTTCCACCACGCCGTTGCCCACGGCCAAGGGCAAGATGGAGGCCTCCCATCCAAATAGGGCAAGAATGGATTTGATGTGTGTCTCTGCCAGCGGCCGGTCGAACAGCCTCACGTAGGCTTGGAGTGCCTCATCGCTGATTTGTTCCCCCTCATTGGCTAGGCACAACTTTCAGATGAGAATGTTTTGTTGCTTGGAAGCGTTCGTACCGTGCCCAACGCCTCATGCAATCCTCACACTTCGCCTCGGATTTGAGACCAGCTGCCTCTTGTTGCGTGGCCTCCTCTTTGTTGCAGTCGGGTCCTTGGTTGGCAGCCTAGAAAGAATGGGGAAATGGCCTTTGTTAACTCGCCTGAAGAACGTCCAAGTTGTTACACCCTGTGCATGGCGTGCATGGGTGCGCACCATTCGAAACAGGGCAGGTGGCTTCCAGGGAGTGGTCCGATAGGGTGATCATCAGGAGATCATTATTGGTGTGATTTGGCGGGGCCATAGGGTCCGCATCAGTCTCTACGCAGACCAATGAGCGTGAAGACAATAGGTCTGCCTCCGAGCCCACGAATGAGCAGTCCTCGGGCAACTGGTCGTGGGAGAGTAGGTGGGCGCTCGTGCCTTGGTCCGTCCATAACTGGTCATTGTCCTCGGGAAGGGGGATTTCAATGGACCCCACCATGATCTTGTCAGCGTCTCGTGATCCATCCATACTCGCGCGCCCCGGGCATAGGATTCGTCTTGTCCGATCCCGAGGCGGGCTGCCATATGTCAGGAGGCCCAACTGGCTCTAAGCTGGAGCCTTCCACCGTGGTAAAGCCACCGATGCGGGGGACCCAACCTTAACCCGCCAGGCTTCCTTATCCATCGATTGGCCATATGTGTTGCCGCAGGATGCACAGCTCTCCACAAGAGGGAGCATAGCCAGGCCATCCCCATCCTTATCTGGTTCTGGCTCGGTCAAAAGCATTCCGGTCCCGCAAAAGTGCTTGTCACGTCCACTTTGGTCGTCTACAGGGGCAACCTTGTCGGCCTGGCTAAGGCAGCTGGATGGGGTCACCGGTTCCTTGGCAGCTATTGGCACGTCACTTTGTTCGGCAAGGGCCCGGTCATCCCTTGCAGCGGAGCCGGCGTCGGTGCAACAAAGGAGGTGACGGGGCCATCAGAACTACCAGGACCTTACGCTGGGTCCATCGTGGCTCACGCACCTTGGCGATCCGCATGCCGCCTGTCCCCACCAGCACGGCGGTCCCCATCCTCATCCTCCGGTGGCGAAAGGGGTGGTGGTGGCGGCGACAGGTTGCCATCGTCCAATGCCCCATCCCTGACTGGAGTAGCAACGTGATCTCAATGGGGTACCAGAGCGTCGTTGGCACGTTGGAGGCCTGCCCCAGGCGTCCGCCTCTCGGCTCTTCGATGAACAGGCGGCAGCAGCCAGAATCTTGGATGGATCAACCGTCTCTAGCCAAACCTGGAAAGTAGACATGTCAAATCTACTCATTGTGCGTTCCGTGACACTCTCCACAAATGCATGTCCCCGCAATACGACCTCCGCCGTGCACTTGGTCCAGGCGTGCCTGGTAACGCCGATGAGCTTGAGGGGCACAAGGCATGGAAGCACCTGTCGCCTTCCCCTGTCTGAGCCATGGCCGGAGAGAGATCTCAAACCAGGACGAGGTAGTGTATCCACGATCCACCATCAACTGCTAGATGATTGGGTGCTTGTAGATGACAAGAAAGTCTTGCGGGTAGAATTGCGCGGATTGACATATCGTTGGGGCCAATCCCAAATTCAGCATGGAGTGCCTCTGCAGCCGAAGCCAGATCCACTTCTGGCTGCTCTCTAGTGACGATGACCACAACCGTGCATGCCAAATCGGCTTCCATCCGCACGAGTTCATCGGACGCCTCCACGTAGCAGCATTCAGTCTCATCTACCGAATCCACGTGCGGGTGTACCGAAGGGCACACCGACAAATCCACCACAGGCCTAGAGAAAGGCATAGAGAACTGGGGCCAGGGACATTGCTCACCGACTCGCCGCGCACCACTTGACTCCGAGGGCGGGTGATCCTGATTGCACCGGTGGGAGGAGGCCCAGGTGGTGGGGGGAGTGGCGTGTCCGTGCACTGGGCCGGCTCCTGATGTGGTGGCAGCTGGATGGGGGGCCCTCTCATGTGCATGAGGCGGTGGCGGAGGGGGCAGCGGGGCCTCCGCCTGGGCTTGGTGCTCCCGAGGCAACGTGCTCCACGGCCTAGGCCTAGTACAGCTGCCGACAATGTGACCTTCTCCCTTGCAGCAGACACAAAAGGTCGGCCTTGTGCAGTCAGGAGAGATGTGGCGCTCAACTCCATGGTTGTAGCAGCATCAATGGAGGAGGAGAGGAATGTGACTCCTTGGCGGCCTCGAGTTTGGGAGTGTTGGTAGGGAACGGTGTCGTCCCGCAGGGATTCGCAGAGAAGGAGTGCTCCGGGGACGCAACAAGGTCTTGGTCTGCCATGCTGCCTCCACCACGGTCCCGACCGCAGGGGGATGGCTGCCTCCAGATCTGTCCTAGATGATGGGGTCACGCATCGTGCTGACCACATCGGAGAGGATGATGATGGATCAAATTGGAGGCCGGGGAGGGGGCGGTGGCAAGCCGCTCGAGGAGGAGGACATTGAGAGGGAGACCTGGGAGGCCATGCCTAGCGCAATGGGGGAGGGGAGGTGGATGCCGGTGCCAGAGTGGCAGACGGCGTTTGGAGTGGCCGCCGGGGCCGGAGCAACGGTCGACGCTCAGGGAAGGGCAAGCTCATAGTAGTGGAACGGGAGCGGTCGGCACTCAATGCGATCGGCCTATGCGGCAAAATTTTGGGAACGACAGGTCATACCTACTATGAATTTCACTTGGAAGTCAAAAGCACCACTTTAGTGTCGTTTCTTTGCCTGGCTGGCTGTCCAAAACAGATATTGGACTTCTGACAGACTAGAGAGGTGCGGCTCGATCATCAGGAGGCATGTCCCTTCTACGAGCAAGAGCAGGAGGCCATTGATCATATCCTCCTCAAATGCGCTTTTGTGAGAGAGCTTTGGACCATTGTCTGCTCTGGCCTCACCAGACGAGATTGGATCCCTAACCACCAATCCATCTTAACGCGATGGTGTGCCAACAGGCAAAGTATCACGCTTTGCACGAGGTACGTGTGTGCATTATGATGTTAGTCTTCTGGGAGATCTGGAAGCACCGGAACTCAATTGTGTTTGACATGGACCAAACTTCCATGACCAGACTAGTCAAGAGGATCGAACAAGCATCTTTAAGGGAGACGTGGAGCCACTGTTTCAAGTGTTGGCTACGTGGGCCATTGCGAGGAGATAGATATGTAATCTATAGATCGACCGTGGAGTTGGCTTGCATATAATATGTAACATCCAACATGGAGGGGTTTTCTTCTCCCCATCCTCCCTTTAATATATAGTACGTATGCTCGTGTGTATTTGAGATTTTTTTTGGCAAGTTTGCCTAGGCCCTCCACCGTAACTACCACACCACCACTGTTGGAATCGGGGCTCCGCAGACCCAAGAAGGTTCAAACTCTAGGGCGTGTGCGAAGATCCCAACTAGCTCTAACCTCAATCTCACCACCCCACAACCTAACCTCGCCGAGTTCGTTGCGAGCGTGAAGAAGATGAACACAAAGATCTACCCAGGTTCAGGCCACCTTGCGGTGTAAAACCCTACTCCTGCTTTTGGTGGATTGGCCTTATGATGAGGTAGAGGATGAACTAGTACAGTGGATGAGCAGCCTCAAGAGGGCTCGATTACTAAGGATGAATCGGACTGGGGTCAGATCAGATCCTTTCTACGGTCGTGGCTAGCCCATATTTATAGTGGCCTTGGTCCTCTTCCCTCATAGCTTAGGCGCGAAGGGATTCCACAATGGCCAATTTTGAAAGGGGACAAGGAGTACATCTTATCCCGATGAAAGGTGGTCTTTGCCTGCAAAGCTTCTGTCCATGACGCATCGGTGGGCTCAACGATGACATCCTTCTTGCTGAGCTTGTGGTCTTGGTCTCATTGCATCGAGATGGAAAGCTTTGGGGCCTTCCTCGGGAACCTGCGCCTGCCCTTGCTCCCTTAGCACCGAAGAGGAAACTATCCCCTCTGCGCCCGCTGGCGCCCGCCTGGCCTTGGTTGTCATGGCTCACGTCATCACAGTCTCATGAGGCGGGAGGATTTCATAGAGCTCTCCACCCCTCGAGAGGCATGCTCGCAAAGCTGCTCCTCAGGAGGTCTTGGCGTCGCTCGCCTCGCGAGGCTGAGGGACCTCGCGAGGGTCATGTCCTAGAGGCCTTGCTGCTGGGCTGTACTGTCAGGACCCCGACTCAATGCCACATCAATCTAGCATGTAACACCTCATATCACTTTGGGGCCTCACGCACGGTATCCCCACGGGTGTCGCCTTACCTTTGCCCGGGACCGTTTGCACCTTTTGGCACACGTATATGATAGTGTCGCTAGCATCCATATGATAAGGAGCCCGGGCTGACATGGCTAGTCGTAAACCCAAAGTGGCACAAACTTACAGGGACAGGCATCCATGACCCAACATCGAACGTGTCGGTCATCAGCGAGTGAATCCAGGCTGTAGCACTGGGCTAGTAGGACTCCGGTGAACCGGGCTGTAGCGGGCTAACAGGACTCCAGTATTCATCGCGTGACATTTCCCCGAAGGGACAGACACAGGAACGAAGAAGGACACATGCCGGCTAGTCTAAGTGTTCCGGAGCAGTAGCAAGCTACCATGGCTCAGTGGAAACACTAGGAGACATTTCCCGGTAAGAGAGGCTACTAAGGATAAACAACTAGATAGTCAGATCCCACACATAACAAGCATTTCAATAACATACATACAATATGCTCGATATGTGCAAATACAACATGGCATCACAACATGACTCTACAACTCAAGCATTTTATTCAATAGGCTCCGAGGAGCGAGATATTACAAACATGGGTCTCATGACCCAACACTCAGAGCATACAAGTCAAAGCACAAGCGGAAGCTTAACATGTCCGAGTACAGACAACTACAAATGAAAAAGGCTGAGAAGCCTCACTATCTACTAGATCCTGCCGAGGGCACAAGATCGTAGCTGAGGTAACAAGCTAAACGTCGAAGTCCACGCGGAACTAATAGCGAGACTGAGTCTCTCTGCAAAAACATAAAATAGGCAAACGTCAGTACAAATGTACCCATGAAGACTTACATCAGATCTAACTACATATGCATCATTGTCAACAAAGGGGATGGTGGGGTTTAACTGCAGCAAGCCAGCTTTGACTCGGTGGCTATCCTGAACTACGATTGCAAGTAACTCTTTTGAGGTGGCGCACACGAGTCCACATATTCAGCATATCAATACACCACTATGGATCCGCTCCCGTCTCCCTACGTGAACGCCATCCATAGCACTCACGCTTATCTTACGTATTTTAGAGTATCCACTTTCACTTGTCTATGAACTGTACAGGCAACCCAGAAGTCCTTTACCGCAGACACGGCTATTCGAATAGATAATGTTAACCCTGCAGGGGTGTACTTCTTCACACACGCTCTCACCACTTAACGCCGTTTACACGACATGTACTCGGCAACCTTCAAGTGGAAGCCCAGCGAGGGTGTCGGCCACGACCTGACTAACCACACAAGTCTCTCGTCCAGGTTTATCGCCTATTCGTGTTCCATCCGCAAGGAGATCCGGCCGGGGTGTCGCTCATGGCCCCAAACGATGTGTACAGGGTTCCCAAGCCCACCATCCGGGTGCCACTTGGTACACCAGGCCACTGTGCCTAGTCTGTCCCAAGCCCACCTGTACCGGGTGCCACTTGGTAGACTACTAACACTACCTACAAACACCAGAAACTAGTTGCAACTCCTGGACAGAGATCAAGTTGGTTAATAAGCCGAGAGGGGCCGAGTTACCGGAACCCAATGTGTGGTAGTAACTGGTCATGGATCACAAACACAGAACTCAGTTCCTGAGGACGGCTGCAATGAGACAACCCACCATGTACTCCTACATGGCCTCTCACCGCTACCTTTACCAAATCGTGTTCACACACTTAGCTCACACACAGTAGGACATGTTCACACGCCTCTGATTCATCCCCGATGAATCAGACCTGACTCAACTCTAAGCAGTAGCAGGCATGACAAACAAGCATGAATGAGTAGGCACATCAGGGCTCAAACAACTCCTATTCATGCTAGTGGGTTTCATCTATTTACTGTGGCAATGACAGGTCATGCAGAGGATAAAGGGGTTCAGCTACCGCAGCAAGTAACAGATGAATCATTGTTGTCCTAATGCAGTAAAAGAGAGCAGGAGCGAGAGAGTGGGATTTTATCGGAATGAACAAGGGGGTTTTTCTTGCCTGGCACTTCTGAAGATAATATAGCTCTTCATCGGTGTCATCGAACTCATCGTCAGAACCACGTCTACTGAGAGGGGACAAGCACCGACAAACAAAGAAGAAACACAATCAATGCAATGCAACAATATGATGCATGAATGTGACATGGCAATATGCTGTGGTTGGTGCTAATGCAACTAAAACCAGATTAAATTAAGTTGGTTTGAACCCAAGATTCAAATTCAAACTCCACATGTGGTTATTTAAATGCCATTTAATTGAATTGTCCTAAAAAGTAGTCATAAGTTTTTCTAACATGCATGAAAATGGTACAGATGGATAGATTGGATTTTTCTGATAATTTTTCATATATAAATTATTTGATTTGGAGCTATGGTTGAATTTCTATGAATTTTAGAAGTTTTAGCTATTTTCTGGAATTTTCTGTATAAGAATTCCAGTAAATGATTTATTGCGTCAGCATTGCGTCATGGTGACGTCAGCAGTCAACAGACCGGGTCCAGGTCAAACCTGAGGGTGGGCCCCACATGTCAGTGTCCTAGATAATTAACAGAGGCTGTTAGTGCTAATTTTGTCCTAACTAAAAAGTGTCAGTGAGGCATGGGCCCACATGTAAGTGACCCAGAGGGTCATTAGATTAGTGCCTAATGGCGTTCTCGCTGGAGTTAGGCCGCCGGCGAGGAGCTGCGGCGGCAGGCGCTTCGGAAAACCGCTGTGCTGCACCGTTTGAGGCGGGGCTTGCTCCTACGTGTTCCTGGGAGCGAGCTGCGTCGACCAGTGGTGGTGGCCGGAGCTGCGGTGGCTAGGATCAACGGCGGCGACCAAAACAGCGGCGGCCGGAGTTTCGGCGTCCGTGCAACTACGGCCTAAAGGACGCGGAGAGGCCGGGGAAGAGGGGATGTCGAAGCGGGCGCTCACAGGGATGCAGCAGGGTAGCTCAGGGGCTCGGGGACGCTCCAGTTGCTGCGGATCGACGGCGATGGTCGGTGTTGCCGAAGCTTGAAGACGAGGAAGATGGCGGTGATGCAGGGCGTCCGGCGATGCTTGGCTTGGTGAGGAGGTCGAGGACGGAGTGACGAAGCTCGTGGTCGGCTCAGAAGGTCGAGGGGGAGGCAGTGGCTGCGGTGGTGGCGAGCGGCGGCGCGGCCATGGCGGCCTCGGCCATGGGGTGGGGAGCGAGGGAGAGAGGGGAAAAGGTGAGCAGAGGAAGAGGGATAAAGTCCAGGGCATCCAGGCGTTTCCACGATGCAAGACTAGGACGTAGGAGGCGTCGACAGCGCGAAGCAGGAGGTGGAGCTCGGGCGCACGCGCGTCGACACGTCGGCGTCCTTATGGCGCAGGGAGGAGGGTGATTGGCACGGGCCAGGTGGGCCGGCCCAGCCAGGTAAGTGGCCTCCTGGCCTTTCTCTCTCTCTCTCTCTCTCTTTTTCATTTAGATTGCTTTCCTATTTTTTTGTAAATGTTGGGCTTTATTAAAAATACTAAAATGTTTCCAAAAATCCTGCAAATAATTCTGGGCTCTGTTGGGATTATTCCTAATAGCCCACACTTAAGTTCAGAATTAATTGAGCACTTAAAATAATATATAGCATTTAAATGCCCAATTGCAAATACTAAATGATTTAATTCAGTGACCAAATATGTCATGGAAAAATGTGCAACACCTCTGGTTATGGTTTCTAGCATTATCCAGAAATGATGAACATTTTTGAAAGCCATTTGGACTTACTGAAAATATTTAGGTGAACCTAGTGAATTCCTTTAATGCTAGGGTTTGGACAATCCCCATTTCAAGTTCATTTGAAAAGTTAAACATGATGCACACATGAAGGGCTAGCCTACTGCATACCAGGACCAGGGATGTGACATGTACCAGGTCGTCAATGAGCCCATGTGCTGGGCCGCAGGCAGGCAAGTTTGGGTGCCCCCGATCCCAAAACACTGATAGTAGCCCTCGGGCCCAAGGCACGCTTGAGCTGGCTTCAAGGCGAAGCCAAGGGGCAAGGGCGAAGTGACGTGGGCCCCAATCGCCTGTGGGCCAGGCTCGACGCATGGTGCATGACTGGACGCGGGCACCTCCAGTTCTCCATGTCGCCTCGGCAACTGCCCAGGCTGACAAAAGCCTGCCACACACCACAGGACCATCATTGTTCAAATGCGAAGGGATGCCGGTTAGACTTCGTTGCCTATAAGAGGTGAGGGAGGTGGAGCCCCCTAGCCCATCTTCATATTCTTGCTCCCCTATTTCGTACTCTTCCTGCCACATGCATGGCTTCGATGAGAAGGTTCTCAACCGCCGAGAAGGGGAAGGTTCCACGGGAGGAGTCGGAGTTATCCCCGCCGAGGAAAGGGCTCGGAAGCCCTTGCAAGACCACCGTGATGCCTATGGTGGCCCCTCTCCGGCGCGAGCGTGCTTCGCTAGGGGTCCGTGATGGCTCCGGCAGCCGCGGGTAGGGCCCTTCCCGTGCGGGCGGCCATGGAATCCGCGGAGGCCGAGGCCGAGGAGGGAGGCATGCAATGACTACTCGACCACCTCAGCCGTGGGCTCACTCTGAAGACATGGCCCGCGAGTTCGTGGTGTGGGTGGAGAGGCTGCCAGGCACCTGGATACAGCTCCCATGCTTCTTCGCGAAGGAGTTGCCGGCAAGGGGGCCCGTCGGGCTGTGGCTGCAGCATGATGGGTGCTGCCGCTAGTCTTCTCAGGCGGAGATCAAGGCCATCTCCTCCGGCCATGTCTACATGACCCAAGGATGGGGGCGATCGCCCATGCCTGCAGCTCCAAGGGGAGGCATACCCTCCACTTTAAGTACGACCGGGCAACGACGCTCTTCTTCAAGGTCTTCAAGGGAGATGATGGGCGCCTGGAGTGCGGCCCGGAGGGCGGCAGCGGTGGCGGCGATGCCCTCGGCAGTGAACTTGCCCTTGGCGATTGTTGCAACGCCTCCAGAAGTGGCGGCACCTCCCCCGAGGGAAGCTCGAGCGGCGACGATTACGACGAGCCGCCACGTCGCCGCGCCCAGGTCAAGGAGGAGGAGTACACCGACTAGGTGCCGCGACACGGAGTCGGCGCCTCTTGAGATGCGGCCCTCAAGAGGCCGCCTCTTTTGTTCTTTTTCCTGCATTGAAGTCATGAAAGGCCCCGTGGGGGCATGTAAGAACCGTGGCGCTTGCGCCTTTATCTATAGTGTTTCTAGCTTATGTTCTCGGCTATGCTCGCATATGTTTGCATCTCTCGCTTGGGCGCAGGTCCCTTTTTGGCCTTACGGTAGCGTGTTGCTCTGCGTCGACAGGACCCAGTCCCCAGGTGAACTTCAGCTGTTGCTGGTATGCCAGGTCGTGATGCTGTGTGCAAGGCCAGGAGGTGAGTGGACCGAGGTCCGGTAAGAGCTCCTGAGGCACGATGCTCACAAGGTCCCTGAAAGGATCGGGAAGAGGTGTCTAGAGGGGGGTGATTAGACCCTCAACAAATAAAAGTTGGCAGTTTTTAAGTTTTTCAAGTTGAGGTGGTAGATTAACACAATTTCAAGCATACACAATACAATTCAACCAAGCATGCAAAGAGTATATGAGCAGCGGAAAGTAAAGCATGCAATTTGCAAGAAAGTAAAGGAATGGGATTGGAGTGTGCAAACGCATTTGGAGACACAGAGTTTTTTGGCGTGGTTCCGATAGGTGGTGCTATCATACATCCACGTTGGTGTAGACTTCAACCCACGAAGGGTAACGGTTGTGCGAGTCCACGGAGGGCTCCACCCACAAAGGGTCCATGAATAAGCAACCTTGTCTATCCCACCATGGCCATCGCCCATGAAGGACTTGCCTCACTAGGGTAGATCTTCATGAAGTAGGCGATCTCCTTGCCCTTACAAACTCCTTGGTTCAACTCCACAATCTTGACGGAGGCTCCCAAGTGACACCTAACCAATCTAGGAGACACCACTCTCCAAAAGGTAATAGACGGTGTGTTGATGATGAACTCCTTGCTCTTGTGCTTCAATTGATAGTCTCCCCAACACTCAACTCTCTCACATAGATTTGGCTATGGTGGAAAGATGATTTGAGTGTAAAGCAACTTGGGGAAGGCTAAAGATCAAGATTCTTGTGGTTGGAATGGAATATCTTGGTCTCAACACATGAGTAGGTGGTTCTCTCTTAGAAAATGAATGCTGGAAGTGTAGGCACGTTCTGATGGCTCTCCTCACTAATGAAGAATGGGTGGAGGGGTATATATAGCCGCCAAGCAAAATCTAGGCGTTACACACATATTCCAAAACTCGGTGGGACCGAATGGTGAACTCAGTCAGACCGATTCGGGTCAAAATGTGAACGTTAGAGTTCGGAGTGGGACCGACAAGGTCAACTTGGTGGCGATGTGCAGGGGTTAGGGTAAAACCTCAACTCGGTTTGACCGATTACTCAAACTCGGTGAGACCGATTTTGGTAATAAGCAAACTAGGTATTGGTCAAGCAAACTCGGTGGGACCAACTGAATAAACTAGGTTAGACCAAAAATATTGCAATAGACCACAGAGAGTTTGTAAGCCCATCTCGGTGAGACCGAGATCCCATCGGTGAAACCGAACTGATTAGGGTTTGGCAGTGGTTGTGTTAAATGAAACTCGGTGGCGCCGGATAGATCAAATCGGTGGGGCCGAGTTTGACTTTTGGGTTTAGGACATATGTGGATATGAGAACGTGGCTGAGGGTTGGAGCATATCTCTAAGCACTTTGAGCAAGCAAGCCATTAAGCAACACCTCATCCCCTTTTAATAGCATTGGCTTTCCTATGGACTCAATGTGATCTTGGATCACTAAAATGAAAATGTAGAGTCTTGAGCTTTTGCCAATATTTGTCCTTAGCATCTTCAAGGGGCTCCACATCCTCTTGTCCACATCCATGCCACTCCAATGTTTTACTTATCTGAAATATACTAGGTAGAAGAATTAGTCCAACAAGAGATATGTTGACATAAATTACCAAAATCACCCAGGGAGCACTTGTGCTTTCAATCTCCCCCTTTTTGGTAATTGATGACAACATACATCAAAGCTTTAGATAAAGATATAAGGAAATAGCAAGTAAAGCTTTGGTAAGACATGCAACATGCATTAACTCCCCCTACATGTATGCAATCATCTGATGATGGATCACAAGAGTATGAGAATGCATAAACATGTGAGAGCAAGCAATGAGTTAGATGTGTCTGGGCTATATGCATCAGAGCAAATGATGTAGATACTGGAAATATACCTTCATGTTCATGAATCACTCTTGCAAACAATATGTACATGAGCAAGAGGTCTTCATGCACATGAGTGTGATGCATATAGTTACCTTGTGGTCTTGAGCTAGCTTTGAAGATGTACTTGGGTAAACAAGGTTAGATAACAAAAGAACATCTACTAGATAGAGAAAGAACTGGAGAACACAAGAATACCAAGACTGGGATGACATGTAGAGAGTGACTACTAGGTACTCTATTTGGTTATTAACATGTCCCCAAGAATAAAGATATGCAATGAATTCCAAAGATTTTCTTCCCTTAGGAGTCTTGCTCCCCCTGAATCTGACATTGGATAATGGGAGAAGATGGGGAAATAGGAAATCAAAGCAAATAGAAAGTCATAGCAAGATAGAATTATAACATATACTATCATGTCTTCCCCCTCTTGAATACATGAAACAACTTTCCTTGTAAGAATGGAAGCATTAGGAGAAGCTTTAGGAGTGCATTCTCTCTTATGCGATAAGCTTTGATGTGCTCTCTCTCCCCCTTTGACATCAATTTCCAAGAATGGACTTCTAGAGTATGAGTCAAGTAGGTTTGGTCCTTGAGTCACATTTCAAAGCAACATGTAATAGGATGCTGGTAGAGGACAAGTTTCATTGAGTGGAGCTGGGACATAGATGCAGGATGCAAGTGACACAAATTTTGTCTCAAGATTGAAATCAATAGCACCGAGTTGGTTCGGTTCAGCCGAAGAAATCAATCCGGTGAGACCGAGTTCAATCCAGAGAGTAAATACTTGTCACCTTAGCTCACTTAGGCAATTAAGATCTCACAAGGATATGTAAGGAATTAACTAAAGGATTTACAATGAATTGGATGCAGGGAAATGAAGAAAATAATGGAGAAAAGAAAAGAGATCTGGATGAAGTTTTTTGAAAGGGGAACTAGCATGCATGAGACAAATGCAAGAGCACAAGGAAACAACAGAGAACTTCATCTAGAAATTGTCGGCGACAAAGTCACCTATGTTAGATTATATTGACTTAGGAGTCAAGTGAGGACACTTGGCCATAGGTCATACTCATCGTTTAAGCTCAAAATGGGGTTGCCATTTTTCGTTTAAGCATTTTGATGTATTCACATCTTGTTGAGTTGCCTTGACCCATGTCTTGGGGTAAAGCTTCTCTAAGATGGAATGGCATACCTTGGGTGGTGGTGTTGAATTTGGTCATGTAGTTGAACTTGTGTAGGGTGCTCAAGTTGATGTAGATCATCAAGAGTTGGGAGCACCACTTGTAGTTGAAGTCCATCCTCCTACATGGGTTAGTCTCGTAAGGAAGAGCACTTGTGTATCCAAAGTGACAATCATGAAACTTGATACCAAATGAAATTTGATATAAGGAGTTTGTCAGAGGATATATTGAAGAGATTCGTGCTTCCTTGTCTTCATCCACCATTTTGAAGAGACTTGGAGATGTAGAGATCGCTTAGAATGTTATTGAGTTACAATCTCATATAGTAGGGGTTGTCCAAGTACCTACGAGGGTTAGATAGCATGCAAGAGTACAAGAATATCCAAGACATATGATCATCATCATAAGAGAAATACAAGGATTAGTCAAAGTAAGGCTCATGCCTTGCATGCATCCACATGGAGTTTCTACTCCAAATTTGAAGCATCAATGATGTTCAATTCACCTCTCAACCTGCAAAACACTTTCTCACCAAGTGGTTTGGTGAATATATCTGCCAATTGCTTATCGGTACGAACATGCTTAAGTTTGATATCTCCCTTAGCAACATGATCTCGAATGAAATGATGACGAACTTCAATATGCTTAGTTCAAGAATGTTGCACGGGGTTATGAGCAATCTTAATAGCACTCTCATTGTCGCAAAGCAATGAAACATGTTTCATGTATATCCCGTAATCTTTAAGAGTTTGGGTCACCCAAAGTAATTGAGCACAACATGAACCAACAACAATGTATTCCGCTTCGGCGGTAGATAAGGATACTGAGTTTTGTTTCTTGGTGGACCAAGACACAAGAGATCTACCAAGAAATTGACAAGTACCCGAAGTGGACTTTCTATCAACCTTGTCGCCAGCATAGTCTGAGTCGGAGTAGCCAACAAGATTAAAAGAAGACCTCTTAGGATACCAAATGCCAAAATTTGGTGTATGTATTAAGTATCTCACTATCTTTTTCACAGCCTTAAGATGACACTCTTTGGGGGCCGCTTGATATCATGCACACATGCACACACTTAGCATGATATCGGAATGGGAGGCACATAGATATAACAATGAACCAATCATAGAGCGGTAAATCTTTTGGTCAACCGATTCGCCATCCTTTGTCAAGTCAAGATGTCCAGTAGTAGGCATGGGGTATTCATACCTTTGCATTCTTCATGTTGAACTTATTGAATAAGTCCTTGGTATACTTCATTTGAAAGATAAAGGTTCCCTCCTTAGTTTGCTTGATTTGCAAACCAAGAAAGAAGTTGAGTTCACTCATCATAGACATCTCAAACTTCTATGACATAAGCTTCCCAAACTTCTCACTAAAATGAGGGTTAGTTGATCCAAATATGATATCATCAACATAAATTTGGCACACAAATAATTATCCATTAACCCTTTTAGTAAAGAGTGTAGAATCAATTTTACCAATTTCAAACCCTTTTTCAAGAAGAAACTTAGTCAAGCATTTATACCAAGCTCTAGGAGCTTGCTTAAGACCATAAAGAGCTTTGTGGAGTTTGTAAACATGGTCGGGTTTTATTAGGATTAACAAAGCCGGGAGTTGTTTAAGATAAACTTAGTGCTCAATTTCACCATTAAGAAAAGCACTTTTGATATCCATTTGATATAAGGTAATGTCATGATGATTGGCATAAGCAAGTAAGATGCGAATGGACTCAAGTCTAGCAACGGGGGCATAAGTCTCACCATAGTCCTTACCTTCGACTTGAGTGTAGCCTTGAGCAACGAGATGAGCCTTGTTGCGTACAACTTGTCCATCTTCATCTTGCTTGTTTTGAAACACCCATTTGGTTCCAATGACATTGTGATTCTCATCGGGCTTTTCAACCAACGTCCACACTTGGTTCCTCTCAAAGTTGTGTAGCTCTTCATGCATGGCATTTATCCAATCCGGATCTTCTAATGCTTCTTCAACCTTCATAGGTTCAATGCTAGAAATGAATGATTAATGTTCACAAAAGTTAGCTGAACGAGATTTAGAGCGAGTAATCTCCCGGTTTGAATGTCATCAAAGATTTGTTCGATGGGATGATCTCTTGAGACTCTTGCTCGAACTCATGAGAGCTTTTGTTTGGGTCAGGGTGGAACATTCTCTTCATTGTCTTGTTCTTCCTCTTGTCTTTCTTCGTTGTTGTTCTTCCGTGGAGGTGGAGAAGGAGGTCGTCGAGGTTCATCTTGTTGTACATCCTCGTTAAATTCATCGTCTTGATGTGTCCTACTCGTGGATGCCTCCAAGTCAATTTGTGGTTCACCTTGGCATGAAGTTGAGGCTTCCACTTGGATGGACGAGGTACTCTCCTTCACCTCCGTTGGCCGAATCTTGCCTATAGACAAGTCTTGGGTTGCTTCCAAAGGATCTTTGTCACCTACATCAATTGGCAATTGCTCTACTTGCGAGCCGTTAGATTCATCAAACTTCACATCTACCATATCTTCAACCTTTTGGGTGCAATTGTTGTAGACACGGTAAGTGTGAGAGTTTGAGCCATAGCCGAGTAGGAAACCTTCATGAGATTTAGGAGCAAATTTAGAATGATGATGCTTATCAAGTACTCCCCCCGTTCCGATTTACTCGTCGTATGTAACAGTTTGAGCCGAATACTCGAAAGTATCCAACTTGGGGTTTGTTGTCGGTGAGAAGCTCGTATGTCGTCTTGCGAGTAGCTTGTGAAGATATAGACGATTCGTGGCATGACAAGCTGTCACAACCGCTTCTGCCCAAAAGTGTCTTGGCGTCTTGTACTCATCAAGCATAGTTCTTGCCATTTCCATGAGCGTCTGGTTCTTCATCTCAACAACTCCATTTTGTTGAGGTGTGCACATAGCCGAGAACTCATGTGAAATCCCTTCTTCGTCAAGAAAGGTGTCCACATTGGCGTTCTTGAACTCCGTCCCGTTGTCACTGCGAACCTTCTTGATCTTCACTTCAAATTGATTTTGGGCCTTCTTAGCGAAGTTTTTGAAGATCTTTTGGACTTGTCATCAAGAAAGAACACCCATGTAAATCTTGAAAAATCATCAACAATGACTAGTCCAAACGAGTTATCACTGAGACTCTTGTAGGCGTTAGGACTGAAAAGATCCATGTGAAGTAGCTCGAGCGGTCTCCTTGTAGTCATGATGTTCTTCATGTGGTGGCTTCCTCCAACCTGTTTTCCTGCTTGGCAAGCGCTGGAAAGTCTATCCTTATCAAATATGACATCTTTAACACCAAGGATATGATCACCTTTAATAAGCTTGTCAAGGTTTCGCATGCCCACATGACCTAACCGTCTATGCCAGAACTAGCCTTTAGAAGATTTAGCAATTAAGCAAGTTCTAGGTTGAGCCTATTTAGTGAAATCAACAATGTATAGATCACCTCTACGTATGCCGGTAAAGACCATTTTATGATTATCTCTTTGAAACACTTGGCAATCTACTTCAGTAAATAGGACATTGAGTCCAAAGTCAGCTAGTCTAGATACAGAAAGTAGATTATAGCCAAGAGATTCAACGAGCATAACATTTTGTATGGAGCTGTCATGTGAGATGGCCACCTTACCGAGGCCAACCACCTTACCCTTTGAGTTATCACCAAAAGTGACATACTTTCGAGGGCCGTCGTTTTCAGCAAGCTCATGAAACATATCTTTGTCTCCGGTCATGTGATCGGTACATCCACTATCAAGGACCCATTCCTTTCGTCCATCCATTTAGCCGCGAAGGTTAGCCATAAGACAAAAGTGTCTCATAGACTCTTGAAGATCAAAGTCATTATCATCATCCTCATCATAGTATCCATGTTGAACATCATCTTGCAAATGATCATTTCCTGGAGAGAGTGATTCATTAGATATATGATTTTGACAATGTTCATCTCTATGAATTCTAATAGCTTCGGAAATAATATTGCTAATGATTCCAACATCTCCTTTGGCACGCATAAGATTGGTGACCTCAAATAAACAACCTCCAAACTTAGGATCATTGGGATCCATCTTATTCAAAGCAATAGACTTGTGAAGAATCTCATCTAAGTTTTTCAAGGAATAGTCTAGAAATTGTTCCTCAAGAAATCTCCATGTAGTATAAGGCTATAAGCACAATCAAGTGTTGGCAAGTGACCAATCAAGTTTCTAGGCAGGCCTCTAGTGATAAGATTGATAGTTCTAAGATTGCGAATCATGTCAAGAGACTCATCATAGGTAGGATGCAAGGGATCAACAAGGGGTTCACAAGGAGTAGTAATGTACTTGTTCAAGTGATATTCATGAAAAATTCCAAGCATCTCATTTTTTCCACTCACTAAAGAACTCTCCATCGAGCATAGGCACTCTACGTCTAAGACTCCCCAACTTAGACTCATCCATATTCCTCCAGTGGTGATTAAACCAAAGCAATGGAGACCAAAGCTCTGATACCAATTGAAAGGATCGAGAAGAGGTGTCTAGAGGACAAATAAAGTTGGCAGTTTTTAAGTTTTTCAAGTTGAGATGGTAGATTAACACAATTTCAAGCATACACAATACAATTCAAGCAAGCATGCAAAGATTAAATGAGCAGCGGAAAGTAAATCATGTAATTTGCAAGAAAGTAAAGGAATGGGATTGGAGTGTGCAAACGCAATTGGAGACACGGAGATTTTTGGCGTGGTTCCGATAGGTGGTGCTATCATACATCCACGTTGGTGGAGACTTCAACCCACGAACACTACTAGGGAAAACCTTATACACAGAAATTTAGCAACAACGCGGGTCAAAAAAGGGCGCTAGTGCTAGATAGCAGTAGCGGTTGAAGAAAAACCGCGCTACAGATACAACTTTAGCAGTAGCGCGTGTAGTGGTAAAAGCGCTACTACTAATATTCCCATTGCTAGAATGATAGGCTACGCATAGCAGTAGCGGGCTTGGAAGAAACGCGCTACCTGTGACACCCGGATAATTAGACTACAGTAATCCCAAGCTAATGATGCCACGTCACCTCCATTTCTGTGATTAAACTCACGTTGATTCGAACCCGATTCAAATTCAAATTTAAAACATAGGCAAACAACAGAAGTTTCCAACTTTAAAGCTAAAATGTTCGGAGTGAACTAAATAATGCAGCGGTAATTATGGTGGAGAAACCAAACTTTGATAAAGTGTTTAAAGGCTCTAAGATAATTAAAATAATAGTTAAAACAGTTAAATACATGCCTATTGAATTTTATAAAATATTAAACTATTTTATTTTCGGTTGAGAATTAAGGTGGCAGTAGTATATCTATAAATACAAATTTAGGTGCTAGTGTTTTTATAAAACTATAATAAAAGGGAACTTAAAATAAAACAGAAAAGAAAATACAAAAGATAAAAACTAAACAGACAAAAAAAAGAAAAGGGAAAAGGACCCCCCCTAGCTGGGCCTTGGCCCAGCAGGCTACTGGGCCGCCAGGCCGGCCCAACCGCGCCCGCTACTACTCCCCACCGGGAGCCAGAAACCCTAGCCCCTCTCCCCCACTACCCCGACCCCCCACTCTCGCTCGCTCCCCCACTCCCCCCGATTTCTAGATCGGGGCTAACCACCCCCTCCCCCAATCGGCCCGCTCGTTCCACTCCCCCTCTTCAGGATCGGGGCGTTCGCCGCCGCCGCCGCCCGAGACCGCGTCGCCGGAGCCGCCATCGTCGCTCTCCACCTCGACCTCCCCGTCCTAGACCGCCCGCACCGGACCGCTTCTTCCTCAACACCTCCACCTCCTCGACCGGATCTGGGTCGCGCCTCTGGCGCCCCCGACGTCATCGCCGCCCATCTCCGCTGTCGCCTCCTCGTCTCCTCCTCGCCGGGCGCCAACAAGCCCCACCGTCCCCTCAAGTCCAGGCGCCACCCCACCTCGTCTACGTCGTCGGCGTGAACCAAGTCAAGCCGGAGCGCTCCGGAGCCGGCTCCCTCGATCCATCCCCTCCGACCACGTCACCTGCATCGCCGCTCGATCTGCACACTCTGGTTGCCCCCCCGACGCGTCTGAGCACGCCAACAGCTCCAGGGTGAGCTCCCGTGGCTACTCCCCCTCTCCCCCTCCTCGATTCACCGCCGTAGGCCGCCATACGCGTCGTCCGGTCTCCGGCCAGTGGGCTCAGTCACCGCGACCGTGACCGCGCCCAGCCCGCGTCACCGTTACCCTGCCGCGTGCGCCCCGACGCCCCTGTATGCACCCATGACCGCGCCCGCCGGTGATGCTCTGCGTGCTGCTGCTCCCCGCCGTGTGCGCGCACGCACGCCACCCGCTGTCGTTTTCGTCCCGCGGCGCGGCCCGTCGACGCGCAGCCTTGGCCCCCTGTGCCACTGCTGTCGCTCCTCACTGTGGCCGCCGGCAACGAGCGTCGTTCCCTCCCTATCGACCTGGGTGGGTGCCCAGCACCCGCTCTAGGCGCCCGCTAACACCGAACCCGCTAAGGCCCCCAGGGGCCTATGACAAGTGGGGTCGTCCCCTAAAATGTTTTAAAAAAAGGAATAAAAAAAGACTTAAAAAAATATATATAATAATAAATAAAAATGATTAATTAATTAAGTAATTAATTAGGTTAATGAATCCTGATTAGATTAACCTAATCACTAATTAAACTAATTAATCTGTTTTAGTTAATCTTAGTCAATGACAGTGGGACCCATGCGTTAGTTGGACCCAGTCAACCGACTGTTGACTGCTGACATCATGCTGACGTCATAATTACATTTTCTAATTAAATTAATTTGTTAATTCTAGAAAATGATTAAATCCTTTTAAAATTAATATAAAATAAACCGTAGCTCGGATCGAAAAACTTGTACATGAAAGTTACTCAGAACGACGAGACGAACCCAAATACGTAGCCCGTTTGTCCACCACACACCCCTAACATATCAAACCCGCAACTTTCCCCCTCCGGTTCATCTGTCAGAAAACACGAAACACCGGGAATACTTTCCCGGATGTTTTCCCCCCTTCATCGGTATCACCTACTACCGCGTTAGGGCACACCGAACACCGCATATTGCCTTGTTATATTTTGTGATGCTTTGTTTGCTCTGTATTCATTATGTCTTCCCCCTCTTCTCTCCGGTAGACTACGAGACCGACGCTGCTGCTGACCAGTTCGACTACGGAGTTGACGACCCCTCTCTCTTGCCAGAGCAACCAGGCAAGCCCCCCTTTTGATCACCAGATATCGCCTACTCTTCTCTATACTGCTTGCATTAGAGTAGTGTAGCATGTTACTGCTTTCGTTAATCCTATCCTGATGCATAGCCTGACATTGTCGCTACATCTGTTGATACCTTACCTGCAATCCTAAATGCTTAGTATAGGATGCTAGTTTATCATCATTGGCCCTACATTCTTGTCAGTCTGCCTTGCTATACTATCGGGCCGTGATCACTTGGGAGGTGATCATGGGTATATACTATACATACATACATACTATACAGATGGTGACTAAAGTCGGGTCAGCTCATTGAGTACCCGCAAGTGATTCTGACGAGGGGGCTGAAAGGACAGGTGGCTCCATCCCAGTAGAGGTGGGCCTGGGTTCCCGACGGCCCTCGACTGTTACTTTGTGGCGGAGCGACAGGGCAGGTTGAGACCACCTAGGAGACAGGTGGGCCTGGCCCTGTTCGGCGTTCGCGGATACTTAACACGCTTAACGAGATCTTGGTATTTGATCTGAGTCGGCTACGAGCCTATACGCACTAACCATCTACGTGGGAGTAGTTATGGGTATCCCGACGTCGTGGTATCAGCCGAAGCCCTTCAGACGTCAGCGACGGAGCGGCGCGCGCCGGATTGGAACGTAAGCCTGCTCTTGTATTAAGGGGGCTAGTTCTGCTTTCGGCCGCGTACGCAACGTGCAGGTGTGCTATGGGCGATGGGCCCAGACCCCTGTGCGCTTAGGTTTAGACCGGCGTGCTGGCCTCTCTGTTGAGCCTAGGTGGGGCTGCGACGTGTTGATCTTCCTCGGCCGGGCATGACCCAGGAAAGTGTGTCCGGCCAAATGGGATCAAGCGTGTTGGGTTATGTGGTGCACCCCTGCAGGGAAGTTAATCTATTCGAATAGCCGTGATCTTCGGTAACAGGACGACTTGGAGTTGTACCTTGACCTTATGACAACTAGAACCGGATACTTAATAAAACACACCCTTCCAAGTGCCAGATACAACCGGTGGTCGCTCTACCTCAGGGATATGAGGAGGGGATCGCCGGGTAGGATTATGCTATGCGATGCTACTGGAGATGCTACTTGGAGATGCTACTTGGAGATGCTACTTGGGGGACTTCAATCTACTCTCTTCTACATGCTGCAAGACGGAGGCTGCCAGAAGCGTAGTCTTTGACAGGACTAGCTATCCCCCTCTTATTCTGGCATTCTGCAGTTCAGTCCACTGATATGGCCCTTTACACATATACCCATGCATATGTAGTGTAGCTCCTTGCTTGCGAGTACTTTGGATGAGTACTCACGGTTGCTTTTCTCCCTCTTTTCCCCTTTCCCTTCTACCTGGTTGTCGCAACCAGATGCTGGAGCCCTGGAGCCAGACGCCACCGTCGATGATGATTCCTACTACACTGGAGGTGCCTACTACTACGTGCAGCCCGCTGACGACGACCAGGAGTAGTTAGGAGGATCCCAGGCAGGAGGCCTGCACCTCTTTCGATCTGTATCCCAGTTTTTGCTAGCCTTCTTAAGGCAAACTTGTTTAACTTATGTCTGTACTCAGATATTGTTGCTTCCGCTGACTCGTCTATGATCGAGCTCTTGTATTCGAGCCCTCGAGGCCCCTGGCTTGTAATATGATGCTTGTATGACTTATTTTATTTGTAGAGTTGTGTTGTGATATCTTCCCGTGAGTCCCTGATCTTGATCGTACACATTTGCGTGCATGATTAGTGTACGATTGAATCGGGGGCGTCACAAGTTGGTATCAGAGCCGACTGCCTATAGGAATCCCCCTTTCCAACTCCTTGGCCGAAGTCGAGTCTAGTCGTTGAAAAACTTTTACTAACATGGCTGTGTGGCCCATGGGCCCACATCGCCATTGGGTGGTATTAGGATCTTTTATTCCTCGACCTTTACTCTGGGATTCTGAACCCTCTTCTATTCGGGTTAAACGATTTTTACTAAAAACTAACTTTAGGTTCTCGAAAATACTTTCTCCCGGAGAGCCCCTTCAGTCCAGATGGTCACCGACTGCACCAGAAGATTTCGGAGATACTCTTTGATATTCTCTCGAGACTTTGTGCCCATCACTTTTGCTATTCCCGACCACCGATAAATCCTTATGGATAACTACTTACACTTGCCATTCTTACGATCATTCCCCATGGTTCTTGTTATTACAAGATACCCGAAGTTTTCTCTATTGTTCCGAGAATACTTCGTGCCTACTGCCTAGCAGTTCTTTGCCACATGAATACCCCTTCAAATAAATCCCCGCACTTGTCAAGTATCCGCACATCCCCAGTTGTTCATGAGTTTCACAAAAGTCTTCAAAATACTATTCGATCTTCCGAAAATCCTCTGGAGCCTTTGGCTCTTGAAATTCTTGCTTGCTCGCATTATGGTTAATCCCATAAGTCTCGTAGTCTTAATGACATTCCTTGTCATTATCATTTTGAGTCTGTTGACTCAATATGTTTGCGAATGCACGCAATCATCATTGATCCTTATAAATTACTTCTCCGGCTAAGCTGCCATTCTTTTAACTGGAATTGGTTCCCGACCAATCCAATTGTCATTGATTGTACCCTAAGGCTATTCAACTTATCCATCCCTACTCAGAGCATTGCTTCTGATCCCTTGATTTGGAAATCATAATTCCTTTGCATTTGACAATTGAGTTAGTCAGTTGTTTCTATAATCTGATCTCCTTGCAATCTTCTTCCTCTAGTTGAGTACCGATGCTCACGTCAGATCCCTTGTGGACCATCAGATCCTTTGTTGGATTTTATCTGACAACACCCTTCATATTCAATAACCTTGTGAGCCTTTTCCTCTGATACATAATGCCTTTGGTAAACTGTATCCTCTGCTTTCTTAACCATGCTCTGTCTTTGAGCTTGAGTTAATTACTTCTAAAGATTCTGGTATATGATTCTAAGATGCCCCGATGGGTTGAACCTACGCCTTCCTTAATAGGTGTGAACTCGAAAGTTTTCACGAGTCGTACTCTTCTGGTATTTTGCCAGATAAAATTTCAAAACTACAACTTCATTGAGCGCGAGAAGTGAATGAAAGGTTGTGCATTGGAGAAGTGGGAGTTGACCTTGAACTTTGCGTTCATGCCCATGGACATGATGTACATCTTCTCATCGAAGCTTCTTTTAAAATCAATTATTCCCTTGGTATAAGTTCATCTTATATCTGAGATCTGGCCTTTTTGCAATCGTGGTTCTGACCATGTTCTCCTTTAAATATCATGTCCTGTGCAAGTTTAAGCACTTGTCTTCTATAGAGCAATACCCCAGTTCAACTTCTAGTTTGATCTGTCGTCGAGTATTACCACCTGGTATCTCGAGATTATCTTGGAACTGCATAATTTCTTATGAGTTCTTCATCAAGTACTACATACTCACCGATTACAATTTTTCATGGGCTCAGAGTTATTGAACACTCAAAGACACCAATAACTGAACCGAGTCCGCTCTACGGTTCAACAACTCTTCAGTAAGCTTCTATAAGTACGAGTTTGTACCCGATCACGCCATTCCTAGCTTGTTTGGCTATATCATTGTCGTGACGATTCTAACGGTGCTACCTGGTCCTTATTCTCGGAGCACCAATTTTCGACGATGAACTAACCTTACGTCGATTCTCCTCGTCATACCCTTTCACCTTAAACAACAAGCTTGAGTTCGAGTTTGTGTCGTACCCATGGTTCCAATGACTTTTGGCTTCATCATTCCTTTGACTTGATGTCGTCGCTGATTGATTACTTCTTCATGAAATCTGTTGACAAATGTGTCGTGATCCCATCAACCTTATGAGTTCTTCCAGGATATCAATTGAATTCATGATGAGAAATACCATCCTTGTCCCTCGATGATTTGAGTTATCATCGGCAACATTCTTGCCTTCCCCCCCCCCCCAACACAAACTTGTTCACAATTTGTGTTGTACCTTGGTTTCCTTGCTATCCAGCAATTGTTCTTCTTTACCTCGGAAGTATTACCATCTCTTTTGTCAAGAATGTGGTGAGAATTTCACCACCTCTTAATAATTCTTGATATCATAATACTTCTTGCCATCTTCGTTCATTCCTTGGTCCCCGTATTGTTTTCAACCGGAATACCGACAATGGAGCTATGACGTGTGAATTCAAAACTTCTAACAACCCTATTGCTTTGAAGTGAATGGGTGATAGTTCATTCTAAGTCCTTCGCTAATTGAATCACCATTCTGACATTGGTCGTGCAACCCAACCCATATTTCGGGCGCACCTTTCAACCAATGTTTAATTGTGTATGTTTTCCTCGAGCATACTTACTTATATCATTTGATCTGACAAATGTTATCTCCTTGTTCACTTAATTGTGGAAATCCATCTTTTGGGAATCTCGGTGAATTGCCGTTGAGTTCACCAGACACCTCCTTGTCCTCTCCTTGGTTTAATGATGAACTATTGCTTCAGAAACCCGCTCCCATAGTTCATTTCTCGAGGATCTTGCAATGTCATTTCGATGATTTGTGTTGCACCTTTTTCCTCTCGGACCCCCTGAGTCTGAGGTTTCATGACACCAATTGGATATGAATCTCGGTCAGATATGATGGTTGGGACAACTTTCCAAGAGTTATCATGTTGATCCTTTGATGACCCGGTAACATAATGTCATGCCTAGCACCCCCCCCCCCGGCTGGAGGACCTATCATTATAGATTCCTTTTCAGCAAGGTTATCCATTCATCCATGAGGAAATTGTAAGACTTATTCTACAAGTTATTTCTAATAGACCCTTTGTGTTTCCAAAGTCTGATATTCACCTGTTGACCATGTCCATGCTATCTTGAAGCATGTCTGTGGTACTTCGATTTTGAACAGGAACAATTGTAGCCCAATGTTAAATGTTTCCTGCTCAATTATCCAAACACCGCTGTATGGATAATGTCATGAAAATTCTCTCCCCTACCTAAAGAGTTTTCTACGTTATATCCTGACATGGATATCATGCTCTGCTTGTCCTTGGGAAGGATATACCCTTGAAATGTGTGTTTAAACATAATTTCCTTTCCATTGTTCTGTTTAATCTGATGATCATATTTTCCTTCCATTGTTGGTTTAACCTTGCTTGTGAACTATATGATCTGAGCAGTAATATTCTCCTGCTTATGTAAACACCTCGTTGTACAATTCTGTCAGTAAGACCCTGTTACTTTTGTTGATGACATTCCGGTAACCACCGATGGACGAGAACTTCGCCTACTGGTCCGCCTCGTTCAACGAGCAGGAAAATGGTTCTCTTCGTCCCTCGCCCTTGGTACCGACATTGTTGCCGACATAACTGACATGCTACTCTCTGACATGCCTTGCTATCGTGATCGTACAAGATGTCAGCCCCCCCTTTCTACTTTTAACCCACATGGTGGGCCCATAACCCACAGGTCCCAAGAACGAAACCTGACTCTCCTGTACAACATGTTGTCAAAGTTATTCCTCGTGCTTGACTTTGTATGTAATTCACGGGCCACTTGCCTGTTGATCTATTCTGGTATCGGACACAATACTTATTCCCGTTGCTCAGAACCCCTTTCGCACTCTGCTTCAGGCAATGAACGATTGCCTATCCGCTTGAAACTTCTTATTGCACCGTCTTACTTTGCTCTCGATAGGTGTAATTTGTTCAACTCGAGAGATACTCATATGTTCATTCTTGGGATACCCCCAGATGAATTTCCCTTATAACCTCCTATCATTGTAGAGATGCCCCTTACCTATTCGTAAGTACGATGGAGTTCCCCGAAGAAAGGACGACAACTTCATCATGATGCTTTGGAATAAAGAATTGAAGACATCAACGAAAGGGATTAACTTCTTCAAGAAGATCCATTAGAATAACCAGAACCCCCCCTTTACTCCCCTCTTAAATCTCGGGACGAGATTTCTTGTAGTGGAGGAGAATTGTGACACCCGGATAATTAGACTACAGTAATCCCAAGCTAATGATGCCACGTCACCTCCATTTCTGTGATTAAACTCACGTTGATTCGAACCCGATTCAAATTCAAATTTAAAACATAGGCAAACAACAAAAGTTTCCAACTTTAAAGCTAAAATGTTCGGAGTGAACTAAATAATGCAGCGGTAATTATGGTGGAGAAACCAAACTTTGATAAAGTGTTTAAAGGCTCTAAGATAATTAAAACAATAGTTAAAACAGTTAAATACATGCCTATTGAATTTTATAAAATATTAAACTATTTTATTTTCGGTTGAGAATTAAGGTGGCAGTAGTATATCTATAAATACAAATTTAGGTGCTAGTGTTTTTATAAAACTATAATAAAAGGGAACTTAAAATAAAACAGAAAAGAAAATACAAAAGATAAAAACTAAACAGACAAAAAAAAGAAAAGGGAAAAGGACCCCCCCTAGCTGGGCCTTGGCCCAGCAGGCTACTGGGCCGCCAGGCCGGCCCAACCGCGCCCGCTACTACTCCCCACCGGGAGCCAGAAACCCTAGCCCCTCTCCCCCACTACCCCGACCCCCCACTCTCGCTCGCTCCCCCACTCCCCCCGATTTCTAGATCGGGGCTAACCACCCCCTCCCCCAATCGGCCCGCTCGTTCCACTCCCCCTCTTCAGGATCGGGGCGTTCGCCGCCGCCGCCGCCCGAGACCGCGTCGCCGGAGCCGCCATCGTCGCTCTCCACCTCGACCTCCCCGTCCTAGACCGCCCGCACCGGACCGCTTCTTCCTCAACACCTCCACCTCCTCGACCGGATCTGGGTCGCGCCTCTGGCGCCCCCGACGTCGTCGCCGCCCATCTCCGCTGTCGCCTCCTCGTCTCCTCCTCGCCGGGCGCCAACAAGCCCCACCGTCCCCTCAAGTCCAGGCGCCACCCGACCTCGTCTACGTCGTCGGCGTGAACCAAGTCAAGCCGGAGCACTCCGGAGCCGGCTACCTCGATCCATCCCCTCCGACCACGTCACCTGCATCGCCGCTCGATTTGCACACTCTGGTTGCCCCCCCGACGCGTCTGAGCACGCCAACAGCTCCAGGGTGAGCTCCCGTGGCTACTCCCCCTCTCCCCCTCCTCGATTCACCGCCGTAGGCCGCCATACGCGTCGTCCGGTCTCCGGCCAGTGGGCTCAGTCACCGCGACCGTGACCGCGCCCAGCCCGCGTCACCGTTACCCTGCCGCGTGCGCCCCGACGCCCCTGTATGCACCCATGACCGCGCCCGCCGGTGATGCTCTGCGTGCTGCTGCTCCCCGCCGTGTGCGCGCACGCACGCCACCCGCTGCCGTTTTCGTCCCGCGGCGCGGCCCGTCGACGCGCAGCCTTGGCCCCTTGTGCCGCTGCTGTCGCTCCTCACTGTGGCCGCCGGCACCGAGCGTCGTTCCCTCCCTATCGACCTGGGTGGGTGCCCAGCGCCCGCTCCAGGCGCCCGCTAACACCGAACCCGCTAAGGCCCCCAGGGGCCTATGACAAGTGGGGTCGTCCCCTAAAACGTTTTAAAAAAAAGGAATAAAAAAAGACTTAAAAAATATATATATAATAATAAATAAAAATGATTAATTAATTAAGTAATTAATTAGGTTAATGAATCCTGATTAGATTAACCTAATCACTAATTAAACTAATTAATCTGTTTTAGTTAATCTTAGTCAATGACAGTGGGACCCATGCGTTAGTTGGACCCAGTCAACCGACTGTTGACTGCTGACATCATGCTGACGTCATAATTACATTTTGTAGTTAAATTAATTTGTTAATTCTAGAAAATGATTAAATCCTTTTAAAATTAATATAAAATAAACCGTAGCTCGGATCGAAAAACTTTGTACATGAAAGTTACTCAGAACGACGAGATGAACCCGAATACGTAGCCCGTTTGTCCACCACACACCCCTAACATATCAAACCCGCAACTTTCCCCCTCCGGTTCATCTGTCAGAAAACACGAAACACCGGGAATACTTTCCCGAATGTTTTCCCCCCTTCATCGGTATCACCTACTACCGCGTTAGGGCACACCGAACACCGTGTATTGCCTTGTTATATTTTGTGATGCTTTGTTTGCTCTGTATTCATTATGTCTTCCCCCTCTTCTCTCCGGTAGACTACGAGACCGACGCTGCTGCTGACCAGTTCGACTACGGAGTTGACGACCCCTCTCTCTTGCCAGAGCAACCAGGCAAGCCCCCCCTTTTATCACCAGATATCGCCTACTCTTCTCTATACTGCTTGCATTAGAGTAGTGTAGCATGTTACTGCTTTCGTTAATCCTATCCTGATGCATAGCCTGACATTGTCGCTACATCTGTTGATACCTTACCTGCAATCCTAAATGCTTAGTATAGGATGCTAGTTTATCATCATTGGCCCTACATTCTTGTCAGTCTGCCTTGCTATACTATCGGGCCGTGATCACTTGGGAGGTGATCATGGGTATATACTATACATACATACATACTATACAGATGGTGACTAAAGTCGGGTCAGCTCATTGAGTACCCGCAAGTGATTCTGACGAGGGGGCTGAAAGGACAGGTGGCTCCATCCCGGTAGAGGTGGGCCTGGGTTCCCGACGGCCCTCGACTGTTACTTTGTGGCGGAGCGACAGGGCAGGTTGAGACCACCTAGGAGATAGGTGGGCCTGGCCCTGTTCGGCGTTCGCGGATACTTAACACGCTTAACGAGATCTTGGTATTTGATCTGAGTCGGCTATGAGCCTATACGCATTAACCATCTACGTGGGAGTAGTTATGGGTATCCCGACGTCGTGGTATCAGCCGAAGCCCTTCAGCCGTCAGCGACGGAGCGGCGCGCGCCGGATTGGAACGTAAGCCTGCTCTTGTATTAAGGGGGCTAGTTCTGCTTTCGGCCGCGTACGCAATGTGCAGGTGTGCTATGGGCGATGGGCCCAGACCCCTGTGCGCTTAGGTTTAGACCGGCGTGCTGGCCTCTCTGTTGAGCCTAGGTGGGGCTGCGACGTGTTGATCTTCCTCGGCCGGGCATGACCCAGGAAAGTGTGTCCGGCCAAATGGGATCAAGCGTGTTGGGTTATGTGGTGCACCCCTGCAGGGAAGTTAATCTATTCGAATAGCCGTGATCTTCGGTAACAGGACAACTTGGAGTTGTACCTTGACCTTATGACAACTAGAACCGGATACTTAATAAAACACACCCTTCCAAGTGCCAGATACAACCGGTGGTCGCTCTACCTCAGGGATATGAGGAGGGGATCGCCGGGTAGGATTATGCTATGCGATGCTACTGGAGATGCTACTTGGAGATGCTACTTGGAGATGCTACTTGGGGGACTTCAATCTACTCTCTTCTACATGCTGCAAGACGGAGGCTGCCAGAAGCGTAGTCTTCGACAGGACTAGCTATCCCCCTCTTATTCTGGCATTCTGCAGTTCAGTCCACTGATATGGCCCTTTACACATATACCCATGCATATGTAGTGTAGCTCCTTGCTTGCGAGTACTTTGGATGAGTACTCACGGTTGCTTTCTCCCCCTTTTTCCCCCTTTCCTTTCTTTCTGGTTGTCGCAACCAGATGCTGGAGTCCAGGAGCCAGACGCCACCGTCGACGACGACCCCTACTACACCGGAGGTGCCTACTACTACGTGCAGCCCGCTGACGACGACCAGGAGTAGTTAGGAGGATCCCAGGCAGGAGGCCTGCGCCTCTTTCGATCTGTATCCCAGTTTGTGCTAGCCTTCTTAAGGCAAACTTGTTTAACTTATGTCTGTACTCAGATATTGTTGCTTCCGCTGACTTGTCTATGATCGAGCTCTTGTATTCGAGCCCTCGAGGCCCCTGGCTTGTAATATGATGCTTGTATGACTTATTTTATTTGTAGAGTTGTGTTGTGATATCTTCCCGTGAGTCTCTGATCTTGATCGTACACATTTGCGTGCATGATTAGTGTACGATTGAATCGGGGGCGTCACACTATCGCTAGGGCATAAGTAGCAGCGCGTTTCCTAAGAAGAGCGCTACTACTAACGGAAATAAAATAAGATGAAAAACAAATAGAAAAGTAAATGAAAATGAAAGAAATAGAAAAAGGAGAATGGAAAAAATAAAATGTAAAGCAAAATAAATGAAAAAGCGAAAAAACGGAGGAAGGCATAGCAGCAGCGTGTGTTTGTAAGAGGCGCTATAGCTAACGTAGCTGCAGCGCGTGTCCTAGACCCCCGCTATAGAAACAAAAAAGGAAATTAAAAAATGGAAGAAAATTACATAGCTATAGCAGCAGCGCGTTTTGTAAAAACCGCTATAGCTATCTTAGCTATAGCGCGTTTTACTAAACGCGCTACCGCTATGTTTGACTTAACCAAAAAACCGTTTCCCCCCGGCCACCACTTCTCCCCCAAATCCCTCAACCCACCCCACACGCCGCCGTCTCCCCAATTCGCCGTCGCCTCACTTCACTGCCGCCTCCTGCCGACGTTGACACCACCAGAGCCGTGCGCCGTCGACGCCACCGGAGCCGCCCCCAACGCCACAGAGCCGCGCGGCCTCGTCAACGCCACCGGAGCCGCCGTCGACACCACCGGATCCTTCCTCGCCACAACTGCCTCCCTCGCTGTCACCGGAGACGCCCCTGCCTCCCTCGCCGTCACCGGAGACGCCCCTGCCTCCCTCGCCACCACTGCCTTTGTCGCCACCACCGGAGCCATCCTCTGTAAGCCCCCACCCCTCCTATCTCTCTCATGCATAGGTTATCTAGTTTAATTAGGTTAATTATCTAGGTTAGGGCAAAAATTTAGTTTGGGCTTTGACAGAGAAGTAGTTAGGTTAACTAGTTTAATTAGGTTAATTATCTAGGTTAGTGCAAAAATTTAGTTAGGGCTTTGACAGAGAACTAGTCAGGTTAACTAGTTTAATTAGGTTAATTATCTAGGTTAATTAGTTCAAAAATTTATTTTGGGCTTTGACAGAGAACTAGCTGCATTAACTAGTTTAATTAGGGTTAATTATTTAGGTAAACTAGATTAACTAACTAGGTTAAATAGGTAGGTTAATTAGGTTCGTTGGATTAACAAGCTAGGTTAAGTAGGTTGGCTAGGTTAGAGGAAAATTTTATTTTAGAGCATTAGGTCAGAAGGGTTAGAGAAATGGAGTTCCTTTGCAATTTAATTGGGTTCTGTCCTAGGCAGAGAAGGGTTAGAGATAATAATGTGTGTTTGTGTGAGAGAGAGGAATAGCTAGATCAACATAATTTGGGTTCTGTCCTAGGCAGAGAAGTGTTTAGTGAGGTCATTTTGCAAAGGTTTTTGATTTTTGAAAAGACCACTATTTTTCAAGGAAAATAATTTAGGCAAATTTTATTTTTTATTGAAGTGCTCATGTTATATCTTTTCATTGAAGTTGTTCGATTGTGCCCAAGTGGATTTGTTGTTTCCAGGGAATGATGCTGAGTGGCCTACGTTTTGCCGGAATGTTGATTCATTTCTATTCCGGCAAATTTCAGGTTCTCGATTTGTCCACTTTTTAGCAAAGGTCATGCCGAAATTTTCCGTGAATTTCGGCATGACTTGTGCTACAAACTAGGACATATCGAGTGGCCGGGATTTGCCGCATTAGGAAGGAGTCAACATTCCTGCAAAACAATAGTCCTTTTTTATGTCATTATTCATTTTATTAGGTCTAGAATCAATTGACTAGATTTAATCATATGAAACATGGCTAGCAACGATGAAGGACAGGGTTCTGGTGATTGCGACGACGTCTACCGGGCGGCAGACGAATTTTTTAGCCTTACCAACGATCAACCGATGTTTTTGCTGGGCCCACCGGTGGAATCGGGGACTGAGACCGACACGCAGACCGGTGCTGTGACTGAGACCGGCGCTGAGATTCAGACCGGCATCGAGACCGGCGCTGAGACCGGTGCTGCCTCGGGGAGCGGAGCCGGTGTAGAACCGAAAGCAAAGAGGCAGCAGGTTCCTAACAAACTCAGGACCACTAGACTGGTGGTCACGGAGGTGGACGACGGCAATTTTGAGCCAAAGACGCCCGAGGAAGCGCGCGCATGCTACGACAATCAAATAGGCTGCATCGTACAGACAACCGCCACCATCAACGATGAGAAACTACAGAAGATAGAAAATATGAGGAGCTCCCTCCTAAAGAAGTTTCACCAGATATTCTTGTTCCCGGGCCGGAATGAGAAGGATTATGAAGATCCAGACGAGGACCCGGCAATGAAGAAGATAAACAAACACGCCATGACCAAGTTTAGCGACGCGTTGGCCGCCTGGAAAAATCGAGTGAAAGCAAAGATCAACGACAAGTAACCCTACTCCGAGATTGTAAAGGATAATCCGACAATCACGGAAGAGCAGTTTCAAATATTCAAGGAGGCTTGCGAGGCCGAAGCTGGCAAAAAAGTCTAAGTACATGAAGGGGCTTCAAAAGAGGAACATTGGGAGCCACCACCTCGGAAGCCGTGGTTACGGCGGAAAGAGGTCCAAATGGGCCAAGGAGGACGCAGAAGCCGCGAGTCTAGGCATCCCAGACCCCTTGGCGGATTTCACCGTCCCGCAGGAGCGTGACGTCCTGAGGGCCCGGCACCGTTGGGACCCAGTGAAGAAGGTTTACGAGACAACACCGGTCATTACGGAGTTCATGAGACTGCTGGTAATTTTAGTTTCTGATCAATTCGACTGCACACATTAGTCATATTTGGAAATGATCCTTGTGCCTTTTGCAGAGAGAGCAGCACCGGATTGCGGCCGAAAGTGACTCGCCGTCTGAGGCATTGGCGAGGCCCAAGTGGGACACTCCATTCAACCGGGCGTTGAACATATTGAAATGACAACCGGTGGATACTCGACCATCGTATGGACGCATGCACGGTGTCGGAGACGGCGCCACGTGGATGAAGTACTACCATGAGACCACGGAGGAGAGAAAGGAAAGACGGAGGTTAACTGAAGAAAAGATCGATAAGAAGGTTGAGATTGCGGTTGAGAAGAAATCATCTTAGACAGTCGCAACAGCGGTAGCTGCCGCAAAATAGGTGGTTGCAGATTTGTCTACTTCCTTGGTGACAGGCATTTTCACTTGGACAAGGCAAAATCTAGAAAAAAATGCAGAGGACTTTCCCCTTGCTGACTTCTTGGGAGCACCTGATCCTGCACCTGCTCCCGCACCGGCTCCCGCACCTGCTCCCGCACCGGCTCCTGCACCTGCTCCCGCACCTACTCCCGCACCTACTCCCGCACCGGACATGCTCAGTGGTGCCTCGTCTTTGGCTGAGCTCGACGCCCTCACGGTATCTGTCACACCGGCCCCCTTCAATATAAATGTATAATCTCCCGTTTTCGTTGCCTTTCAGATGTCTCACGTCACAGACTTTTCTTTGTCGGCCGACGAAACCCTGTGCACCATATTGTACACCATTGGCGAACAGAAGGTGGATGTGGGGAAGGCGATGGTAATGAAGCCGAAGGAACCATTGTTCCACAGCTGGCCGATCCCCCCAAACGTCTTCAAGGTTTCCGTGGCCAGTGTCAAACCGGGCCACGGGAATTTGCCTCCTCTAATACTAGTGGGGGATGACGAGAGACCCCGCGGCGGCTTGGTGATTGTTGCAATGGGTGGGTCCTGTTGTGGCCAAAGAGTCTGCTTCGTCTGGAGGTAGTCGGGAGCACACCCACGAGCACGCAGCCTCAGCAAGGTATGAACATCAACACCCCACCTACCCAATTAGCGTCGGGTGTCGGGTTGGGTGATAGCGGACGGGGTAAGGAGGAGGCTCCACTAGTCGCTGATGATGTCGCCATGGATGAGGATGAGGATGACGATGGTGCTGAACAGTATGTCTATACTGGCGCCTCCTCAGGGTTTGAGCGTCATGAGTCGGTACCTGAATTACCATCTCAATGTATTATTGACGACCTTCCGATAGTAAAGAAGTCTAGGAAGAGAGCGAGGAAAGGCAAAAAAGCTGATTCTATGATCCAGCCGCCTCAGCAGCCTCGGCTTCAGGACCGTATAGATACCCCCGATGCGGATAAATGACATATCCCCGGTCAACCAATCCTACCTGCAACAGCGCTACGGGCCAGATTCAGCGATCTAAGGAGACTTCATGATGATGTGTTGCGGGTAGAGAAAGGCCTCATCGCCTCGAAAGATCTAGGATACCCACTCTACGTGGTTAACTTTCCGCGGCAAATGTCGTACGTCGACAGCTTCCCCGCGGATAAGTTCTTCCTCCGATTCGATTACATATTCGACATGTTTCATGTGAAGAAGCTGGATTTTACGTTTGTCCGCCTTTATGCCTTGCACATGAACTACATCATTGGGGTTGAGCAGATACGTCATATCTGTGTCGCTGACCCGTACTACATGCACGAGGGCTTCTTGGGAGTCTGTGCAGAGCAGCGTGGATACGCGAGGGATTACATCGTCAGTTTCATGCTCGCCAATAAGGACTAGGAGGCGATTCTCATGCCTTATCATCCCGTGTAAGTCATCCGCGCTGCTATCCTTCCTTCAATTTCAATAATTCATTTGCACAGTGGAGGCTAATTAATTTGAGGTGTACTTATTTTGCGCAGCGGCGGGTGCGCCGTCCTCATCATCCTCTACCCCCGATTCTCCCACGCTCTTTACTTGGACTCGTCGAAGAACATTCACAAAAAGGATTACACCCACATCAAAGATGTTCTTGACAATGCTATGTTTTACTACCAAGCAAGGGGTGGAGAGGTTAGGGACAAGAAGAGAAGGGGCGGCAGGGCCGCCTTCAGCCATAAGACCGACTTCTGCTGCATCCAACAACCGAACGATTCTCTTAATGATGGATTCTATGTCCTACACCACATGCTGGAGTACAGACGGGATCACCAGAACCTTCACATGTCACCTAGATTTGGCGATGCCCATATTCTGCAATGGGCAAAGGACATAGGAGATATCGAGGATCATCGACTTCGAGCTGAGTTCTATAACATCCAACGCGAACTTGCCCAAATCATCATGAAGGAGGTTGTCGGAAAAACAGGGATGTTCTACGCAGCAGGACAAATGTCGCCGGAAGACGTCCGAACATGGATAGCCTCTCAGCGTCTCGACATGAAGCCTTTCACTAAGCTCGAGGACTATCTCCCTGACATGGATGGATGACACGACATGATGGAGTGATTGTCGATATATGACAATGTGTCTGTTTAGTCCATACTTTCTGTATGACAAAACTTTGAATTATGCATGGTGAAACTTTATTTGTGATGTAATTAAACCGTCCTCCTCCTCGACTAGCGAAGATCACTCTAGTTAGGGCATTTTGGGTACGATGAACTTTGTTATTTATGCTTATGATATGTTGTTTCTATTTTTGCCAAGTCTGTCTCTTTCTGTTGCTTAACTATATACGTTGCATATCATCGACTCATGTGATGATGCAGGTGCATAGATCATAGATGGCGAAGAAGTTCCACGCCAGGAGTATATATACGACAAGTGGCCGGAGTGTCAGGCCCAGGTGTACCGGTTTCCGGTTTCCGAGCGACAGACAGTAGTTAGTTTAGGTTCACGCTAATGCGAGAGAGGGATACAAACTCATGTACTCAAAGTGATAGCTCTTCTCGCGTATATCATTGTTTAGATGAAGGACGATGTATTTGCAAGTAATCGAGACTTGTATCGCTATTTTCGAGATTGATGACGAGAGACCACTTTGTGTTGGATGATGATTATGATGATGACATGATTTGATGAGACTAATTGTATGTATATGCTATGATTACATTTGTATGTGTATGATATGATAAAGATTATTGTATAAAGCCTATTAAAGTACAAAACAAATACAAAACAAATATGCAGGAAAAAAACTAATAAAACTAGTAGTAGCGAGGGGGGAAATTTAGCAGTAGCGCTGCCTTACCAGTAGCGCTTCCCTGGAAACAACGCTGTAGATAATATCAGTAGCGCCCTTTTCTAAAGAGCGCTACAACTATTCATGTATAGCAGTAGCGTGGGACAACAGGCGCTACTGCTATACGTTAGCTGTAGCACCTCATTAGTAGCGCCGGTACCCGCGCTACTGAGAGGCCCAAAACCCGCGCTGCTGCTAGGCTTTTCCCTAGTAGTGGAAGGGTAACAGTTGCGCAAGTCCACGGAGGGCTCCACCCACGAATGGTCCACAAAGAAGCAACCTTGTCTATCCCACCATGGCCATCTCCCATGAAGGACTTGCCTCACTAGGGTAGATCTTCACGAAGTAGGCAATCTCCTTGCCCTTACAAACTCCTTGGTTCAGCTCCACAATCTTGACGGAGGCTCCCAAGTGACACCTAACCAATCTAGGAGACACCACTATCCAAAAGGTAATATATGATGTGTTGATGATGAACTCCTTGCTCTTGTGCTTCAAATGATAGTCTCCCCAACACTCAACTCTCTCTCACAGATTTGGCTATGGTGGAAAGATTATTTGAGTGGAAAGCAACTTGGGGAAGGCTAGAGATCAAGATTTGTCGGATGTTGGGTTCCGGCATACCCTTAAGGTTCGAACTCTGGGTGCGCGCGAAGATCTTCCCCCTACCACTCCATGTCCGATCGCCTCACGGGAATCTAAGCTAAACGATGAACAACTCGAGGGACACAAGATTTATACTGGTTCGGGCCACCGTTGTGGTGTAATACCCTACTCCAGTGTGTGGTGTGGTGGCTTGCCTCAGGAGCTGATGATGAACAGTACAAAGGACGAACAGCCTCGCGAGAGGTGTTCTTGAGCTGGTGCGGTGAACTGTTTGGATGAGTTCGATCGCCTCTCTCTCTGATGGGAACTCTCTGAGATGCCTTCTACTGTGGTGGCTAGACCTATTTATAGAGGCCCTGGCCCTCTTCCCAAATATTGAGCGGGAAGGGTGCCAACAACAGCCATTTTGAAGGGGAACATCTAGTACAAGTTATCCTGACTAAAGTTGGTCTTCGGCTGCCAAAGGCACCGGTGATTACGCCGTCTTGGGCTCCACGGTGACCTCCATCCTGCCGCTCTGCTGGTCTTGGTCTCGTTGCACTGAAATGGCAACCTTTGCCTGATGCCTCGATACTCCACGCCTGCGCTTGCCCCCTTTGCACCAAAGAGGAAACAAGGACACTGCACAGGCCGGCGCCTGCCTCGTGCCCGCCTGGTCTCGATCGTCACGGCTTGCATCATGAGCACCTCGCGTGGTACCCTGCCTTGATCTCTTCGCCTCCTCGTGAGCTTGCCTGGCGAGGCTGTTCCTGAGGGAGTCTTGTGTCGTGCGCCCCACGAGGCTTGGCCCCTCGCAAGGGTCTTGAGTCTTGCACTGATAAAGATGGTCCGTACTGGGCCACCACTCGAGCCATGCCGCAGGCCGCAGGCAGGCAAGTCTGGGGACCCCCGTTCCCAGGACACCAACAGTAGCCCCCGGGCCCAAGGCGCGCTCGGACTTGGCTTAGCAGAGAAGCGAAGGGGCAAGTGCGGAGCGCCGCGGGCCCCATCAGCCTGCGGCCTTGGGCGCCACGTGGCGGTTGATTGGACGTGGGCGCCTGCGCTTCCCCACGCCGCCTCGGCAACTGGTCGACTTGACAAGTCCCTGCATGCAGAAATGAGTCATGATTACCTGTGATCGTGGAGGCCGACGGTTGGCCTCCTCCGGCTATAAAGGCGGGAGAGCGCTAGCCCCCGTTGTACATCTTCCTCCTTGCTTCCTTCTTTCTCCCCATCCCAGCTGCTCGCCGTCTTCTATGGCGCCGCCGAAGAGGTTCTCGGCCGCGGAGAAGGGAAAGGCTCATCGAGAAGGGCCTGACTCTCCCCCGCCCAAGCACGGCCGGGGTCGTCCCCGCAAGCATCCTGCGTCTCCTGCACCGGCTCCCCGCGGTCGCGGCTGTGATCTCCCGCGCGGCGATGGGCGCCTGGTGGGTGAGGGAAGGCGCATCATGGCTGCGCGGCCTCCCAGGTCCCGCTTCCATTCGGCGGAGGTGCTGCCGGAGTTCGTCGTGTGGTCGGTGGACCCCACCGGCATCTCACTCCAGCTTCCCCGCTTCTTTGCAGGTGAACTCCCGGCCGGCGCTCCCGGCGGCCTCTAGCTTCAAGCGGACGGTTGCTGCAGCAGGGCCTCCTGGGCCTCACTGGAGATCTCTGTCACCTGGAATGTGGCCCTGGTCCGCAGCTGGCAAACGTTTGCCCACGCACGTGGCCTGAGCCGGCAGTGCACCCTACATTTCAAGTTCGACGGCGACGCCACCCTCTACGTGAGGGTGTTCAGAGAGGATGGCTGCCGTGTTGGGTGCTGTCCCAAGGATGATGACGGCGGCCGGGTGCCCAGCCTCGGCGATGGTCGAGATGAAGACGAAGGTGGGCGCGTGGCCGGCAGCGTTCGCAGCTCGCCAAGCCTCGACGGCTCCCCCTCGGACGGCAGCTCTTTCAGCGGCGGCCGTGACCAGCCACTGCACCGTAGCGCTCACCTTGATGGAGGTAGCGGGTCAGCCCGTCGTCGCACCTCGGTGAAGCATGAGGAGGGGTCTGTCTGATCTCCAGAGGCAGTACGAGCCCTTGCCATGAGTCGGTGCCGGGCAAGCCGTGTCTATTTTGTTTTCCTCCCTTTCCTGCACAAAGAGGGGGTAGTGTGGGGCCCCGTAGGGGCGTGCTGGACTGTTGCCGTTAACTATTATGCTATTTTCGTCATTCCCGTGCTGTGTTTTGGTGCTACATGCTGGCGCGTAGGAATTACTTATCTTGGGGGGACTTGCCGCAGTCTTCGCTTCTCGAGGCTGAGGCCTCGTCGCACGCTTTGTGGCCTACAAGAATTAGTCAGGAGAGGTAACTTCTGGTCTCGGTTGTGAGGGCAACCGACTCAGGTCCTGTGTTTGCGTCGCAATGCCCGTGGGGCACGGACCGGGAGGAGTGCTCCCACGGTTGACTTGGATAGGAAAACCTCACAAGACTGGGTCAGAAAACACTTGCGAGGGCACCCGCGCAGCCCCCTCGCGAGACTTGCGAAAGAGAAAATGAGTCAGGTGGGCGACAAAGGCAGAGAATCACGGGACGGGGATGGCAACGACGCTAAAAGCAACTCTAATAAAATTTCAAACAAGGATGAACAAGCCAACTGCAGAAAGCAAATGAAAAAGCCGCGTCCGGCACCTAATCTAGTCTTCAACGTCTTCTCACCAGCGCGTAGCTAAGTGCTGCCAGTGGGCGTGGGCGGGAGCCCCCGAGGCCCGAGGGAGGCTCTCCGGAGACTCCGGGGCGTGTACAGCCCCAACTCATTATTACGTGAGAGTGTCACGGGCGGCGAGCTTCACAGGCATTGGCCTTCTTCACAGGCTCCGGGCCTTTCTCGGGGCGATGAGCTTCACAGGTGTTTGCCTTCTTCACAGGCACCGGGCCTTTCTTGGTACGACTAGCTTCACAGGTGCCGGGCCTTCTTTACAGGCGCTGGGCCTTCCTTCAAGGATAGAACTTCCGGAGGTGCTGGATGTTCCACGCGTTCGGGATGGGCACCCCATCTTGAGTCTCCAAGCGTGCGGCACCAGGCCTGGAGACATGAACAACCTTGAACGGGCCCTCCCACATGGGCGAGAGCTTGTGCATCCCTTCCCTGGAGAGCACCCATCTAAGCACGAGGTCAACTACCTCGAGGGTCCTGGGGCGGATGCTGCGGCAGTAGTACTGCCGCAGTGCCTGTTGGTATCTTGCTACCCAAAGCGCAGCCTCCCGACGGCATTCCTCTCCCAGCACGAGGTCCATCCCCCGCATGGCGTCCTGCTGTGCTTCGTCGAAAGCCAGGACCCGCATGGAGCGATGCCTAACCTCGTGAGGAAGGACCGCCTCAGCCCCGTAGACGAGGAAGAACGGGGTTTCGCCGGTCGACTTGGTAGCGATTGTGCGGATGGACCATAGCACGGACTGAAGCTCGTTGTGCCAGCCCCTGCCGCAGACCTCCAGCTTCTTCTTGAAGGTCCGGGTTTGGAGGCCTTTCAGGACCTCCGCATTGGCACATTGTAACGCCCCGGATCCGATGCGCCAGGTGTCTTCCAGTTATTCGCCATCGTTGCCATGTCATTGCTTGCATGTTGCATTTTGCCATGTCATCATCTGCATTTCATCTGCATGTTTTTCAAAACTTGCATCCGTTTGGGTTCCGCCGGTTCTCTCCATTTTCCGTTCTGAGCACAACCACATTCGCGCGCACCCATTGCACCTCTCAGACCTCGTTTCATGAGTGGCATTAAAATGTTCTCGGAATGGGGTGAAACTTGGCGTGCGGTCTTGTTATAGTGTAGGTAGACCGCCTGTCAAGTTTCATCGCATTCGGAGTTCATTTGATAGCCCAACCGTTAAACCTATAACCACAATATAGTCGGTATATTCGTCGGGTGTTTTCGGTCTCCGAAAACCCGTACCAGGCTGCTATCTCTTATCTCCTTATAGCCTAGCCCATCTACACAGCCCACCAACCCCTCCCCTAGTCCCTCTCCGCTCCGGAGCCGTCTGATGGCGATCGTACGCTCCAAAAGCCCCCAAAGCCCCCCTAACCTAGCCTACCTGCTATAAATGGACACCCCCTCTCCATTTTTGGGCAAACCCTTCCCCCTAGCCTTCCCCTACCTCTGTTCCGCCGCCACCCTCCTTGGGATCTGCGCCCGACCACAGCCCCGCCGCCAGCGCCCTACGGCCAATCAGGCCGCGCCACATCAGCCCCCATCCCCCTTCAGCCACTTGTGCCTCCACCCGTCGCCTCCACAGCCACCGCCACCCCGCACCTCTCCTCGCGCGGCCCGCCAGGCCCATCCGGGCCCACCCGGGCCTGAAGGGCGCCGCCGCTGTCGGGGATATACCCCACAGTATGACTCGGCTGGAGTTGTAAACCGGATGGGACTTGGTAAACCGGCGGATGGTAAACCGGCAGAGTTAAGACAAATGGCTAAGACAGACGGTAAACCGGCGAGTGTTAAACCAGCAGAGTTAAGACAGATGGTAGCACCGGCAGGTGTTGAGACAATCATAACCCGGCAGACCATGTTAAACCGGTAGACAATGTTAAACCAACAGACAATGTTAAACCATCAGACAATGTTAAACCGGCAGACGTTAAGAAGCCCAGGAAGGGAAGTCAAAATAGTTTAAGTCTTAGTCCCAGATGGACTCTACATGTAACCCGCCCCTTCAACTTATATAAGGAGGGGCAGGGCTCCCCAAAGAGGGACAAGCAAGAAACAATCTCTAGGGCTAGACACAACTAGAGGAGAGCCGGTTTACGGCGACTCCCTCGTGATGATAATGAGATCTAGCCTGAAACAACATGTAGGGTTTTTACTGGATGATGTTTCCTGGGGCCCGGAGCTATCTAAACCCTTGTCTTGTGTTGCATCTCTCGATTCCGCTCAACCCCTCTCAAGCTACCACATAGATGCGTTGGCCTCGCGACTAAGTCCTCACACTAAGGACATCTGACGTGTTAATTCCACGACAGTTGGCGCCTACCGTGGGGCTCGCGCACGGTGGTGTTGAGTTCTTGGAGGGATCTCTGACAGGGATCGAGAAAGCTTGTGATTGGCAGGATGAAGGAAGACCGCCGCGGATGATCCGTATGGTTTGATCCGGTTTATAGTAATCAACGCCTGCTATTACAAACCGGCGATGAGGAAAATCCAGAAGCGCACGAGACCTAATCCGCTTATGGTCTACTGGCATATATAAAAGGAAACCAGAAGAAGATCGCTATATCCAGCCAGAAAAAGAGAACAGATGATCAGATCAGATGTTATAAGGGAATTTATTACAATGGCCTACCAGCGATGAGGAAAAACAAGTCAAGACAACAGTACTATACTGCGGCAGCGCCGGACAGGGTATATTGAAATTTTTTGCAGAGTGCTAGTATGGCCAATTATTGTCCAGATTCAGCCAAGAGATTGCCTTGGAGTATGATTTACTTACGCAAGGATGCAACTGCTTTATCCATCATTAAGAAAGGGGGGGGGGAGTCAACGACCCAGAGAAAAACACGGACACAGTTTCATCCGATAGACCGCAACTCGGAGCTGGGCGGCGATTTCCGCTTCTGAGCGGGCTCCTGCGACCCCCCTCTGCGGTTGCGACTTGACCCGCCTGTCATCACAGTCATCACCAAGGAAAATCACCACAGTCAGCGCCTAGTCCCTGACGGCCTCCTCGACCGTGCCTGGAGCTGCCTTCGCCGTCAGCCGCCACCGCTGCCGTGAGTCGCCACGAACTCACCTACGCTGCTGTACCTCAAACCGTCGCCAAGTCTACTACGACCCGGACCTTGCTGCCGCGACTCTAACTCACCGGCCTGCCTCCGCCCGAGGTGGCCACTCCGTCCTCGAGCCGTCCTCGAGGCTTTAGGCTGTATCAACACGCTTCGCCAAGCTGCCACGCTGACCTGCCTCCGCGTCGGATTCTACCACCAAGTCACCACAGCTTCACACTACTCCGGTTTACCTCGCCGGTTTACCCCTCCGCTGCAGATTTGTTGGGGATCTCCAAGCCGTCTTCGCTGTTAAACCGCAATGGCCTGTGCCGCGCCGGCCCGTGCCTCGGCGTTATTCCACTTCTGCTGCCGCTACCTACGCTGCTTTGGTTTCTGCCAAATCGCCGCCCCTGCAGTGGTTCGCTGGTCCGGTGCCTCCTCAAGCTGCCCGTTCCGCCTTGCCACCCCCGTGGTTCATTTCGCTGGTGTGGGCTTGTTATACATCAAGACACCGGTTTAAATCACAGCCCGTGACCACAACCCAGAATCAACAACCGTAACATGGCCTCCTCTGAAGCTACGACTGCCGCTTCATTCTCGCCCGGTCTCTACTCCGGTTGCACGCCCGCGGGCCTCCGGTCCAAGTCGCCGCATGTTCCGCCTTGCCCCCGCGGCTTTGCGCTAAGTTGTCATCGCTTCACCTCATCTTTGGCGCGTCATCTCTACCTCGACTGGTACAGGATTCGAGCCGCCGCATCCACGGGGCTGCTGCCTTCATTGAGTCGTCGGCCGCCGTGGCTCCCATGCCACGTTCCAATTCCACTGTGGTTAAGCCGCCCTCGCTTCTGCCTAGAGCCAGCCCTGGGTCGTGCTTACTCTCCCATGGCTGAACCGCCCGGCCTCGCGCTTAAACCGTCGGCCTCTACTGCCGTGACATTCATCCGCCTTGAGCCGCCGGTGCCTCTCCAACCCGCCGCCGGTCAAACAGCCGCGCCAGTCCCGCTTCTAAACTGTCCGCGCCGTGAGTCGCCGTTTCGTGCTGCTGCTGGACCCTCGTTGTTGCGCTCCTATCGCCTCTGCTCCGACCTGCGCGGGGACTCTGTGACCACAGTTGCTCATTGCCGGGTCACGGGAGCCCCTAGGTCGCGGCCGCGCTTCAACTCTATCTCGCCATTGCGGGCCTGCCAGGCGCGTTTTTGAGCCGTCTCCGATGCCGGTCCGTGTCACTGTGGTTCCACTCGTCTTGTTATTGAACCGCCGTCGCCTTTGTCGCAAACTTCAGTCGCCATGGCCCCGATATGAGCCGCCTCGTGGCCGCTGCTGGCCTCACGCTTCCGCTTCCCAGCGAAGAACTCCGCCATCACGGCTGCGTTGAACCGCCGCCTTTACTGCTGCCCGGAGCTTCTCCACTACTTGCCGCTGTGCAGCTAAACCGCCGAGGCTACAGTTTTTAAGCCGCCCCGGGTCAACCCACTTCCGCCATGGCCGTGGCCCGCTTCGCTCTACCTCACGCTTGAGCCACTGCTCCTCTGCTGTGTGTTACCGCGATCTCGGGTCGCGGGCGCTGGGTCGGCCGTCCTTGTTGTTGTGTTTTCATCAAATTGCCGCCGGACTAGGGGCCTCCGGCCTCCGCCAAGATGCCTCGTAAGTTGCAGGAGACCCGCCCGCGCCCGAGTCCAAGCGGCCGGTGTTCCTCAGCCGCTGTGTCAAGTCGCCGTGCTGACCTGCCCCTGCGCCCTAGTCCGAGCTGTCAGCGTTCCTCAACCGCTGTGTCGAGTCGCCGTGCTGACCCGCCCCTCGCCCCGACAGCCGGTGCTGCACCTCCGAGACGCCGTAATTTCAACCGCTGTTCTGGTCTGTTTTCTGTGCCCGTCTGCCTGCGGCGCCGCGTCCCCGCCTGGGTTCGCCTCTGACCCGTGGCTCGCCTGAGTCGCTTACCTACCTCCGTCATTTCCAAGTGGCCCAGTGTCTGCGCCGAATCACCTCCGTGAATGCGACTGATTCGCCGTCTACTCGCCTTGTCAGCCCATCGTGGAGGTGACGGGACACGGTGACAATGGGTTTTCAGGCGCGCGGCCCTGCAATGTCCTGATTCTACTACGAGTGAAGCTACTATTGTTGAATCACTGAAAAAATCAGATCCACCACAGAGTTGAGTGCGGAAATTATTCAGTAGATATGGAGTTTCTGCAGTTCTCTGGACTTTGCTGAAGAGTTGCTTCTACGATTCTGAATGAATAGGCCACCACTGCGGCCAAATGAACTTGTGCTTGCTATGGATTTTGGTTCAGGTACATAAAGCTTTACATGCTGGCCTCTACGGAGCTGCATCTAATGGACGAGTTGTAAGTTGCCGCAGGAGAGTTTCACCAATTGTTTTATTCTCTGTGTCAACCATGAAGGATGTGAGCTTGAGCAGCTGCGGAAGGGAGTTCAGAATCAGGGGGATCTTCGATGAGAAGATATATTACAAAATTTTGACACACCAGCTTTGAATCACAAACAAACCGATACTGCAACCGAGCTTGGCTATATATGCTTACTGCTATAAAGTTGTACTTGCTTGGCGGTTTGCAGTGAAGAAGTTCCACTACTTTGGCCGGTTTTGAATTGGTACTTGACGCTACCCGGAGGGCATTACTTGGTCAAATTGTTATGGGTACTGATCCGGTATCAGTACAATTATTACATTTACCCGGGTTATCTCATGGGTATGGACACCAATGAAGAAACAAAGTCCAAGAAGTTTGACTGGGTGTGGTCAGCACAGAATTTATCAGAGGACACACGCCGGTTATTATGAGTATCTTTGACTCACCCGCGGTTGATTCCAACTCCACGGCAGTTATCATCAGCTCGGCGACTGATATTTCCTGACATATATAAGGTGAAACCAATCCAATTAATTTTATTTTGATGCATTTTTTTGCGAACAATTACTCTCGCCTGTGATATTTTTTGCATAGGATGATGATTCATTATAAAGGTAGTGCCATGCTGCGCCTATGGAGTGTGTGTTAGCATCACCATGCACTGGCGTCTGCACATGCTTGCTATCAAATAGGGGTGCGTAAGCCACCATCCGTGCATCTCGATCTACATCGACTCGTCGGGACAGCGCCTGCGATTGACTCGCCGTCCACGCGGCTTACCGCGCCTACGGTTGATTTGTTTGTCTGCACCAGCTTACAATGCCGCGGCCGACTCATCTGTCTTCCGCCGCGGCCGATTCGGCCGTGATTAATTTCAGCTTCACCATGGTGATCATCAACTCCACGGTGGATAACCCCTGGCATGATATATCAGGTGAAATCCATCCAATATATTTTATATTACATATTGCCTTCTTTAAAAGAGCAATTACTCTGGCTTGCAAAGTTGTCTACTGCAGGACCCTAAACCGCCATATCGGTGCAAATTTAAAGGCCGTCAAAAAATTTCCGGCTTAAAAAGAAGGATTCCGGCTTAATATCCGGTTTAAGGGAAAGTTATCTCCCACAAGCTTTGAAGCTTTCGATAGCCGGTTCAAAATACCGGTTCAAGAAGAATCTATCTCTTGGAAAAAGTTAAAGGTTGCCGAAGAGGACCTGCTGCCCTTACGCGCAGTTCAAACATGGGTATCCTGCATTATGGGCTCATCTTCATATGATTACTTGGGGGCTTCCTGTTCAAATATAGGTGTATTCACCAAAGAGAACGTGGCGTTACTACCCTCTTGATGCGGCTATCAAGACAATATTATCATCAGGGGCCAAAGAGAGTTTGTTGCACAACACAACTCAAACTCTCTTTGGCCCCCAAGAGGGTAGTAACTCCATTACATCAACTATATGTCATTACATCAACCCGGTGTTTCTTAACCCGCTGTCGCTTCCAGTTATCAAGCTGTTAGCACATAATCACTTATAACACAGTGTTTATTTACCCGGCCTGGCTTTGGACTATAAGTCGCCAGTATATATTTGGATTGCGCCATTGGAATCATGCGCTTATAACTCATTGGTATATTATTCAAATCTTTCATAGCCAACATGGCTGGATTTTTATTACGGTTATCAATGACCAGTATTATGATTAAGGTTTTCAAAGTCGCTTTAGCGCAATGGCTATCATATTATCAATGGATATGATTGAAGGAATAGTCCCGAGTTGCTGCAGGCTTAAGACCCGACACTTGGGGGCTACATTATTCAAGTTGATATTACATCAAATATGCAAGTCTCATGTCGCTGCAAGCATGCACCATGACACTTGGGGGCTAATGCAAAGTCATTTTTTGCTCATCTTATTGAAGACCCGACTCATCACATTATAATGAGCCGGCCCTTGGAGGCTACCAATTGCTCCTGTCAACAATTCAAGTTTTTATGAGCATCAGGAAATTACAAGTCCCAGGTTGCTGCAAGCATGACAACCCGGCACTTGGGGGCTACATATGTGGAATACTCAATTCTGTCTAGTGATAGAGATGAACAACCTAGATTTCTTCAAGATTGTGATATTTATATTGAAGCAAGTCTTAAGCTGTTGCTATGCTACCTTCTTAAAACTTGGGGGCTACAAGTGATAGGCATATAAGAGGTATATTTTCAAGCTGGATGTTAACTACAAGTATGACCTGGTGCTATCAATATTTATAAACCGGTGATCTTGGCAATGATAAACCAGCAAGTTCTACATCCTTAAACCGGCTGAAGATCAGATGACTATTTTAAGGAACAATATTGTTTTTAAGCATTGGGAGATGAATCAAAGGAGTTATTCTTCACAATATATTTTCTATGAGAAACCAATGTCAGCAAATTGATTATGAAGCTGGCCTATTAAACCAGATTTTCTAGAAGAAGGAAGTGACAAGGGCTTAAGGATGATCAGAGTCAGTTTTACATGGATAAATCCAAATTAAACAGGGGGCTAATGTCGGGGATATACCCCACGGTATGACCCGGCTGGAGTTGTAAACCGGCTGGGACTTGGTAAACTGGCGGATGGTAAACCGGCAGAGTTAAGACAAATGGCTAAGACAGACGGTAAACCGACGAGTGTTAAACCGGCAGAGTTAAGACAGATGGTAGCACCGGCAGGTGTTGAGACAATCATAACCCGGCAGACCATGTTAAACCGGCAGAAAATGTTAAACCGGCAAACAATGTTAAACCGGCAGACAATGTTAAACCGGCAGACAATGTTAAACCGGCAGACGTTAAGAAGCCCAGGAAGGGAAGTCAAAATAGTTTAAGTCTTAGTCCGAGATGGACTCTACATGTAACCCGCCCCTTCAACTTATATAAGGAGGGGCAGGGATCCCCAAAGAGGGACAAGCAAGAAACAATCTCTAGGGCTAGACACAACTAGAGGAGAGCCGGTTTACGGCGACTCCCTCGTGATGATAATGAGATCTAGCCTCAAACAACATGTAGGGTTTTTACCGGATGATGTTTCCCGGGGCCCGAAGCTGTCTAAACCCTTGTTTTGTGTTGCGTCTCTCGATTCCGCTCAACCCCTCTCAAGCTACCACATAGATGCGTTGGCCTCATGACTAAGTCCTCACACTAAGGACATCTGACGTGTTAATTCCACGACAGCCGCCACCCGTCCGCCCGTGCGCCCCGCTCCTCCCTCGCCTGGATCGGGGTCTGCCCGATCTCCCTCACCGCTGTTTTCTGTCCGGCGACCGGAGCCCCGCCGCCGACGAGCTCTCCGCCCAGGTTGCCGCCTCCGCCGTCTCCCGTCCTCCTCTCCTCCTTCCTCACTGCCTCTCTCTCTCCCGCAGGATGCCACCGCTGCTGGAGCTCCGAGCTTGCAGCCCCACTCGTCCCCGTGTCGCCACCACCGGATCCGGCGAGTGGCCAGCCGGATCCGCCCGTTCCCGCTACCCCGGCCTCCTCCTAGCCTCCCTACTAGCCGGCGCAGCCGCCGCCCTGCGCCATGGCCGCGCCTGCATGCACGCGCTCATGTGTGTGCGAGCACACGCACGGCCGTCGCGTGTGGGCTGCACGTGGGCCCCGCAACCCGCATGCCCAGCTCCCACCGGCCCAGTCAGCCTCTACGATAACTGGGCCGAAGCCCATGGTGAGCCCCCTCTATCCTTCGCCCCATGCGCGTGTTAGTTAATTGACGCTCGCTCTGTTTTTCTGAGATTTCACCGTCCCCAAAACCTCATATTACCAGTGCATATTTGACCTGCTGTATCTTTCTGCTCATAGCTTCATTTTGCATGTATGATATATGAAAATGTTCATTGTGAGACGCTCTTTATTTTGTTCCATTGTGCCATGCTTGTTTGTGTCCATCTTGATGCAATAATTATCGTTGCAAGAGTGCTATATGATGTTAACTGCTGCCTATTAACAGAAATTGCTGTTTTGTCTTTTTCATTGCATTTTGTGTGTGCATCCTATGAGCTTGATGTCTACATGAGTTTTGAGCTACAGCATGCCGTCCTTACAGTGGTGCAATCCATGTATTTTTTGTGCCATGTGGTGAGTGAATCAGGCTTGTGAAGTGGGCTACTTGCTGTTACTGTTTTGCTAGGCTGAATGTGTTATATCATGATGCTACGTAAACCTGCTGCTACAAGTCATTCTATGCATAATCTGGAGATGTTCACTAAGGATGTTTTGTTTTACATGTCATGATCTATCCGTCCGTTCCCTTGGTTGCATTTATAGCTTTCTGTAGATTGTTCATATCATGCTCCAAAGTTGCTAAATAATGTTGCTGTCAACCTATTAACATTAAGTTCAGTTTTGCCATGTGCTTTGCTAGTGATCAATGCACCCCATGACTATGATATTGCCATTTTTAGCTCCATATATGTGTCTTCTTACTGTTGGTCACCTTTTCATTCCATGAAATGCTCTATGGAAAGTGGTACAAGCTCACCAATATGGCTACTTATCGTTGTTCCTGTTATTCTGAATCTGTCATATCATTTGCCATGTTTGCATGGATGCGACCATATTTTCTATTGATCTTTGGAATTAGTTAATTAAGGGAGTATTGTTCTTTGTCTTTAGTATTAGCATTCCATGCCTTTTGTTCCCATGCCAAGTTCCTGTAGCATGTTGTTTGATAGCTCTAAACATTGCAACCTGATGTTATTCCTGTCATGCACAGTGATTTCTGCCAAGTCTGTGAAACTGTTATTATTTGCAATCTTGCCATGTCCTTTTAAGCATGTTATAGTGATTTATGCAGATAGCTCAGTGTTCATGTTTTATCATGCTTTACCTGTACATCACGTCCATGCCATTATTTTTCATGTTGAGGTGCTATATCATTCTGCTTTGATGTTTGTAAGATGCCTAGTTGCTGTTTTGGACAGCTTGTCCTTTAAACTTGTTTCATGTGTATGTGTTGCACCGTTGCCCCGTTTGGAGCATGCTCTATATGAAACTTGCTTAGAATTGCATGTAGTTTCATCTTATCTTGTTGCATACTTGTTTTGAATGTGTTTGTTTGATGTTTGAATGCATTTTGCATCAATGACATGTTTAACTTGTTTTGCTCATATCTTCTAGGCCATAGCTTCGAACTGTATGAAACTTGACTAGAATTTCGTGTAGATCATCTTGGTGCATCTTAACTTGCTGTTTAACAACTTGAACATAAGGTTTATTCAGATGTGGACCAATTTCGAAATTTGCATATGAGGACTTACCAGAATTGTTATATGTTGTTTCTGGCCTCATTTAAAGTTGCTTTGATGTGTTGCTCTTGTATGCATCATATCTTGTCATGAGTAGCTTCATGTAGCCTTTGTAATACATCATGATTGGTTGTGCATCATGGCATGTTTAAGTGTTGTGTGTTTACCGTATGTTTGCTTCTTTCCGGTTGTGCTTCTTCTCGATAGTTCCTGTTTTGTTGCGATCGTGAGGATTCGTTCGTCTACGCTTGGTTCGTCTTCGTGGCTTCATCTTCTTCATGGACTCGTTCTTTTTCCTTGCGGGATTTCAGGCAAGATTACTGTCACCCTGGATCTCACTACTATCATTGCTATGCTAGTTGCTTCGTTCTATCGCTATGCTGCGCTACCTATCATTTGCTCTTCAAGCCTCCCAAATTGCCATGTCAGCCTCTAACCTTTTCACCCTTCCTAGCAAACCGTTGCTTGGCTATGTTACCGCTTTCCTCAGCCCCTCTTATAGTGTTTTTAGTTGCAGGTGAAGATGAAGATTGCTCCATGAGGGACATGATTATGTTGGGATATCACAATATCTCTTATTTAATTAATGCATCTATATACTTGGTAAAGGGTTGAAGGCTCGGCCTTATGCCTGGTGTTTTATTCCACTCTTGCCGCCCTAGTTTCCTTCATACCGGTGTTATGTTCCTTGATTTTGCATTCCTTACACAGTTGGGTGATTTATGGGACCCCCTTGACAGTTCGCTTTGAATAAAACTCCTCCAGCAAGGCCCAACCTTGGTTTTACCGTTTGCCTACCTAAGCTTTTTTCCCTTGGTTTTCCGGAGCCCGAGGGTCATCTTTATTTAACCCCCCCGGGCCAGTGCTCCTTCGAGTGTTGGTCCAAACTGAGCAGCCTACGGGGCCACCTCGGTGAAACTTGAGGTCTGGTTTTACTCGTAGCTTGACTTATCCGGTGTGCCTTGAGAACGAGGTACGTGCGAGTCCTATCGGGATTTGTCGGCACATCGGGTGGCTTTGCTAGTCTTGTTTTACGATTGTCGAAATGTCTTGTAAACCGGGATTCCGAGACTAATCGGGTCTTCCTGGGAGAAGGAATATCCTTCGTTGACCGTGAGAGCTTGTGATGGGCTAAGTTGGGACACCCCTGCAGGGTATAAACTTTCGAGAGCCGTGCCCGTGATTATGTGGCAGATGGGAATTTGTTAATATCTGGTTGTAGAGAACTTGACACTTGACTTATTTAAAACGCATCAACCGCGTGTGTAGCCGTGATGGTCTCTTTTCGGCGGAGTCTGGGAAGTGAACACGGTTTTGGGTTATGTTTGACGTAAGTAGGAGTTCAGGATCACTTCTTGATCACTGCTAGCTTCACGACCGTTCCTTTGCTTCTCTTCTCGCTCTTATTTGCGTATGTTAGCCACCATGTATGCTTAGTCGCTGCTGCAACCTCACCATTTACCCATTCCTTACGCATTAAGCTTAGCTAGTCTTGATACCCATGGTAATGGGATTGCTGAGTCCTCGTGGCTCACAAATTACTACAACAACAGTTGCAGGTACAGGTTATGCGATGATCATGATGCGAGAGCGATGTTTGCTTGTCTTGGAGTTCTTCTTCTGCTTCTTCTTCGATCAGGGGATAGGTTCCTGATAACCCACAAGTGTAGGGGATCACAACAACTTTCGAGGGTAAAGTATTCAACCCAAATTTATTGATTCGACACAAGGGGAGCCAAAGAATATTCTTGAGTATTAGGAGTTGAGTTGTCAATTCAACCACACCTGGATAACTTAGTATCTGCAGCAAAGTATTTAGTAGCAAAGTTATATGATAATAAAGGTAACGGTAGCAAAAGTAATGTTTTTGGGTTTTGTAGTGATTGTAACAGTAGCAACGGAAAAGTAAATAAGCGAAGAACAGTATGTGAAAAGCTAGTAGGCATTGGATCAGTGATGGATAATTATGCCGGATGCGATTCCTCATGTAATAGCTATAACATAGGGTGACACAGAACTAGCTCCAGTTCATCAATGTAATGTAGGCATGTATTCCGTATATAGTCGTACGTGTTTATGGAAAAGAACTTGCATCACATCTTTTGTCCTACCCTCCCGTGGCGGCGGGGTCCTAGCAGAAACTAAGGGATATTAGGGATACTAGCAACATCAATCTCAGAACATAGTGGATACTAGGGATCAAACCCTAACAAAACTAACTTGATTACATGGTAAATCTCATCCAACCCATCACCGTCCAGCAAGCCTATGATGGAATTACTCACGCACCATGTGAGCATCATGAAATTGGTGATGGAGGATGGTTGATGATGACGACGTCGACGAATCCCCCTCTCCGGAGCCCCGAACGGACTCCAGATCAGCCCTCCCGAGAGAGATTAGGGCTTGGCGGCGGCTTCGTGTCGTAAAACGCGATGAAACTTTCTCTCTGATTTTTTTCTCCCCGAACGTGAATATATGGAGTTGGAGTTGAGGTTGGTGGAGGTCCAGGGGGCCCACGAGACAGGGGAGCGCGCCCAGGGGGAGGGGGCGCGCCCCCCACCCTCGTGGATAGGGTGTGGACCCCTTGGTCTTGATTCTTTGGCCATTATTTTTTATATTTTCCAAAAAGTCCATCCGTGGATTTTCAGGACATTCCGAGAACTTTTGTTTTCTATACATAAAACAACATCATGGCAGTTCTGCTGAAAACAACGTCAGTTCGGGTTAGTTTCATTCAAATCATGCAAGTTAGAGTCCAAAACAAGGGCAAAAGTGTTTGAAAAAGTAGATACGTTGGAGACGTATCAACTCCCCCAAGCTTAAACCTTTGCTTGTCCTCAAGCATTTCAGTTGATAAACTGAAAGTGATAAAGAAAAACTTTTACAAACTCTGTTTGCTATTGTTGTTGTAAACATGAAAAGCCAGCATTCAGGTTTCAGCAAATATTATGAACTAACCATACTCACAATAACACTTAGGTCTCACAATTACTCATATCAATAGCATAATCAGCTAGCGAGCCATAATAATAAAACTCGGATGACAACACTTTCTCAAAACAATCATAACATGATATAACAAAAAGGTATCTCGCTAGCCCTTTCTGAGACCGCAAAACATAAATGCAGAGCACCTTTAAAGAACAAGGACTGACTAAACATTGTAATTCATGGTAAAAGAGATCCAGTCAAGTCATACCCAATATAAACCAACTATAATGAATGCAAATGACAGTGTGCTCTCCAGCGGGTGCTTTTTAATAAGAAGGGTGATGACTCAACATAAAAGTAAGTAGATAGGCCCTTTGCAGAGGGAAGCAGGGATTTGTAGAGGTGCCAGAGCTCGGTTTTAAAATAGAGATTGAATAACATTTTGAGCGGCTTACTTTCGCTGTCAACGCAACAACTATGAGATGGCTGTATCTTCCATACTACATGCATTATAGGCAGTTCCCAAACAGAATGGTAAAGCTTTATACTCCCCCACCACCAACAAGCATCAATCCATGGCTTGCTTGAAACAACGAGTGCCTCCAACTAACTGTTGGAAATATGCCCTAGAGGCAATAATGAAATGGTTATTATTGTATTTCCTTGTTCATGATAATTGTCTATTGTTCATGCTATAATTGTATTAACTAGAAACCGTAATACACGTGTGAATACATAGACTACAACATGTCCCTAGTGAGCCTCTAGTTGACTAGCTCGTTGATCAATAGATGGTTATGGTTTCCTGACCATGGACATAGGATGTCATTGATAACGGGATCACATCATTAGGAGAATGATGTGATGGACAAGACCCAATCCTAAGCATAGCACAAGATCGTGTAGTTCGTTTGCTAAAAGCTTTTCTAATGTCAAGTATCATTTCCTTAGACCATGAGATTGTGCAACTCCCGGATACCGTAGGAATGCTTTGGGTGTGCCAAACGTCACAACGTAACTGGGTGGCTATAAAGGTGCACTACTGGTATCTCTGAAAGTGTCTGTTGGGTTGGCACAAATCGAGACTGTGATTTGTCACTCCGTGTGACGGAGAGGTATCTTTGGGCCCACTCGGTAATGCATCATCATAACGAGCTCAATGTGACTAAGTAGTTAGTCACGGGATCATGCATTACGGAATGAGTAAAGTGACTTGCCGGTAACGAGATTGAACGAGGTATTGGGATACCGATGATCGAATCTCGGTCAAGTAACGTACCGATTGACAAAGGGAATTTTATACGGGATTGCTTGAATCCTTGACATCGTGGTTCATCTGATGAGATCATCGTGGAACATGTGGGAGCCAACATGGGTATCCAGATCCCGCTGTTGGTTATTGGCCAGAGAGCTGTCTCGGTCATGTCTGCATGATTCCCGAACCCGTAGGGTCTACACACTTAAGGTTCGGTGACGCTAGACTTGTTATGGGAATTAGTATGTGGTTACCAAATTTTTTTCGGAGTCCCGGATGAGATCCCGGACGTCACGAGGAGTTCCGTAATGGTCCGGAGGTAAAGATTTATATATGGGAAGTCCTATTTTGGCCATTGGAAAATGTTCGGGATTTTTCGGTATTGTATCGGGAAAGTTCTAGAAGGTTCCGGAGTGGGGCCCACCTGCATGGGGAACCCACATGAACTTGGGTAGTGGGGGCAAGGCCCCACACCCCTAGTCAAGGCGCACCAAGATCCCCCTTAGAAGGAATAAGATCATATCCCGAAGGGATAAGATCATGATCCCTAAAAAAGGGGGATAACAATCGGTGGGGAAGGAAATGATGGGATTTCTTTCCTCCCACCTTTGCCAACGCCCCAATGGACTTGGAGGGCAAGAAACCATCCCCCTCCACCCCTATATATAGTGGGGAGGTGCATGGGAGCTTCACCCTTCCCTTGGCGCAGCCCTCTCCCTCCCCAACACCTCCTTCTTCGTAGTAGTGCTTGGCGAAGCTCTGCCGGAGAACTGCAAGCTCCACCACCACGCCGTCGTGCTGCTGGAGCTCTCCCTCAACTTCTCCTCTCCCCTTGCTGGATCAAGAAGGAGGAGACGTCCCCGGGCTGTACGTGTGTTGAACGCGGAGGCGCCGTCCGTTCGGTGCTAGATCGGATCTTCCGCAATTTGAATCGCCGCGAGTACGACTCCATCAACCGCGTTCTTGTAACGCTTCCGCTTAGCGATCTTCAAGGGTATGAAGATGCACTCCCTCATCCTCTCCCTCTCTTGTTGCTAGAATCTCCATAGATTGATCTTGGTGATGCATAGAAAATTTTGAATTTCTGCTTCGGTTCCCAACACTAACAACATCCCTGGGGGAGTTTTGTTTAATTATTTTGATTTGCTTTGATCTTTTTGGATCAGGGGACTGGGCATCCCGGTTACCGGCCCTTTCTCGTGAATGAGGAGCGGAGTCCACTCGTCTTGAGAATAACCCACCTAGCATGGAAGATATAGGCAGCCCTAGTTGAAACATGAGCTGCTCGAGCATACAAAACAAAATTTCATTTGAAGGTTTGGAGTTTGGCACATACAAATTTACTTGGAACGGCAGGTAAATACCGCATAAAGGAAGGTATGGTGGACTCATATGGAACAACTTTGGGGTTTATGGAGTTTGGATGCACAAGCAGTATTCCCGCTTAGTACATGTGAAGGCTAGCAAAAGACTGGGAAGCGACCAACTGAGAGAGCGACAACAGTCATAAACATGCATTAGAATTAATTCACACCGAATACAAGCATGAGTAGGATATAATCCACCATGAACCTAAATATCATGAAGGCTATGTTGATTTGTTTCAACTACATGCGTGAACATGTGCCAAGTCGAGTCACTCAATTCATTCAAAGGAGGATACCATCCCATCATACCACATCATAATCATTCTAATAGCATGTTGGCACGCAAGGTAAACCATTATAACTCATAGCTAATCAAGCATGGCACAAGCAACTATAATCTCTAAATGTCATTGCAAACATGTTTACTTCATAATAAGCTAAATCAGGAACGATGAACTCATCATATTTACAAAAACAAGAGAGGTCGAGTTCATACCAGCTTTTCTCATCTCAATATGTCCATCATATATCGTCATTATTGCCTTTCACTTGCACGACCGAATGATGTGTATAATAATAAGAGTGCACGTGCATTGGACTAAGATGGAATATGCAAGCATTCAACTCAAGAGAAAAGACAAGTAATATGGGCTCTAAGTTAAATAAATAATCATGCATATGAGAGCCACTAAGCATTTTCAATATGGTCTTCTCGACCCCCAAAGAAAAGGAAAGAAAAGAAAATAAAACTATTTACACAGGAAAGCTCCCAACAAGTAAGAAGAAGAACGAGAAATCTTTTTGGGTTTTCATTTTAATTACTACTATAAGCATGGAAATAAACTACTAATTTTTTTGTTTTTTCTCAAGGTTTATCAAACACACAAGAAGAAAGCAAAAAAGAAAATTTAAACTAGCATGTATAATACAATGAAAGAGTATGAGCACCAACGACTAGTGTGTGAACATGAATGTAAAGTCGGTGAGAAATGCGTACTCCCCCAAGATTAGGCTTTTGGCCTAAGTTGGTCTAAGACCACGGACCGCCTGGCTGATATCCGTAGTTGTAGCTGGGGTCGTACTGAGATGCAGTAGCAACCACCTCCTGAGCTGCGGCATGTTGGCGAGCTGCCTCCGCTCTCCCCTCGTGTTCAGCTGCTTCCTCTCTGGTAACAACATATCTTCCTTTTGCCTGATAATAAAAAAGGAGAGGAGCAGGAAGAGTAACATGGACGACGTTGCGTCTGTTATAGATTAGTCGATAATGGAGGAATTGTTCATTCCTCCTAAGAAATTGATGGTTGACCATAGCGTCATAATCTAAATAAGCAGGAGGTGTCATCGCATCCCCCTCTCGTGGGGCTATACCAAGATAATTAGCAACACGGGCTGCATAAATTCCTCCAAATAAATTTCCCTTTCTACTATTATTCTGCAACCTACGTGCAACTATTGCCCCCAAGTTATAACCTTTATATCCTAACACAGCACTCTGGAGGACACACAAATCAGGGACACACATGTGACAAGCTTCATCTTTACCGTTAATGCATCTACCAATGAAGAGAGCAAAATAATGTATAGCAGGAAAATGAATGCTCCCTATGGTAGCTTGTGCAATATCCCTAGACTCTCCCACAGTAATACTAGCAAGTAAATCTCTAAATTCAAATTTGTGAGGATCATTGATATTACCCCACTGCGGAAGTTTGCAAGCAGTTGTAAAATCCTCTAAGTCCATGGTATAAGATGTATCATAAATATCAAATAGGACACCAGGAGAATTACGCGTACAGTTATATTTAAACCTCCACACAAAGGAACAGTCAATTGATAGTACTGAGGACACTTATCTTGTAGGAAGTCCTCCAGCTCAGCATTATGCACATATGCGTCAAATTCCTCCTTAAAGCCTGCTCCGACCATAAAATCATCGGATGGCCAATCACAAGCTCGTACGTCCGCGTCCCTCGGTAATTCAACATCTTGCTCACGTATAGCAATCCTGGGCCCTTTCTTTACCAAGGAACCACCTTGGTACATTCTCCTAGACATAAATCTTTTTCTGAAAAATTTCTGAGATTTTAGTAACTTCAAAATAAAAGTGAATAAAACTAAATAAGATTGATAGCAACTACTCGTACAAGTGCCTAGAGCCTATATCATGCATTAGAATTGCTTGGGACCTCATAAATTCAACATGCAAGCTAAAGAACATGGTCACCTATGCAGCAAAAATTTGCAATGAATAAAGCACTAGAACAAAAACTAATTGGACCAATTGAGGAGTCACATACCAAGAAACAATCTCCCAAAGCAGTTTTGTGAATGGAGCTTTGAGCAAGGAGATCGAAAATCGCAGCAAAATGAGCTAGAACTCGTGCTTGAGCTGGATGGGGATTTTTTTGGGTAGAAGATGAAGTGTGTGGATGCTGGCATAAGTGGAGGGGGGCCACCAGGGGCCCACGAGACAGGGGGGTGCGCCCAGGTGGGGTGGGCGCACCCTCCACTCTCGTGGCCTGGTGCTTGCCCCTCCTGCACTGATTTCAGTGCCTAAAATCCTCAAATATTCCATAAAAAAACATACTAAATTTGCACAACATTTGGAGCACTTTTATTTTCGGGATAATTTTTTATTGCACGGATAATTCAGAAAACAAACGAATAATACTATTTTTGCTTTATTTATTCTAAATAATAGAAAGTAAAAGGAGGGTACAGAAGGTTGTGCCTTCTAGTTTCATCCATCTCATGATCATCAAAATGAATCCACTAACAAGGTTTATCAAGTCTTGTTAACAAACTCTTTCCGAATAACACAGAACCGGAGAAATTTTGAATAACACTAAGTTACCTCAACGGGGATATGAACATCCCCAACAATAAGAATATCATACTTTTTCTTGACAGTAGGGAGAGGAAATTCAAAACCACCAATAATAATAGTTGGAACTTTTCCAATGGAATTGATGCTATGAACTTGAGATTGTTTCCTCGGAAAGTGTACCGTATGCTCATTACCATTAACATGAAAAGTTACATTGCCTTTGTTGCAATCAATAACAGCCCTTGCAGTATTCAAGAAAGGTCTACCAAGGATAATCGACATACTATCGTCCTTGGGAATATCAAGAATAACAAAGTCCATTAGGATAGTGACATTTGCAACAACAATAGGCACATCCTCACAAATACCGATAGGTATAGCAGTTGATTTATCGGCCATTTGCAAAGATATTTCAGTAGGTGTCAAATTATTTAATTGAAGTCTACAATATAAAGAGAGAGGCATAACACTAACACCGGCCCCAAGATCACATAAAGCAGTTCCAACATAATTTCTTTTAATGGAGCATGGTATAGTTGGTACACCCGGATCTCCAAGTTTCTTTGGTATTCCACCCTTAAAAGTGTAATTAGCAAGCATGGTGGAAATTTTAGCTTCCGGTATCTTTCTTTTGTTTGTAATGATATCCTTCATATATTTAGCATAAGGATTTACTTTGAGCATATCAGTTAAGCGCATACGTAAGAAAATAGGTCTAATCATTTCAGCAAAGCGCTCAAAATCTTCATCATCCTTTGTCTTGGATGGTTTAGGAGGAAAGGGCATGGATTTTTGAACCCATGGTTCTCTTTCTCTACCGTGCTACCTAGCAACAAAATCTCTCTTATCATAACATTGATTCTTTGATTGTGGGTTATCAAGATCAACAACAGGTTCAATCTCTATTTCATTGTTTTTGCTAGGTTGAGCATCAACATGAACATTATCATTAACATTATCACTAGGTTCATGTTCATCACCTAATTGTGTTTCAGCATCAGAGATAGAAATATCATTGGGATTCTCAGGTGTGTCTACAACAGGTTCACTAGAAGCATGCAAAGTTCTATCGTTTTTCTTTTTCTTCTTTTTAGAAGAACTAGGTTCCTCTAAATTATTCTATGAGAATCTTGCTCGATTCACTTAGGGTGGCCTTCAGGATACAAAGGTTCCTGAGTCATTCTACCAGTTCTAGTAGCCACTCTAACAGCAAAGTCATTTTTATTATTTAATTCATCAAGCAAATCATTTTGAACTTTAAGTACTTGCTCAGCTTGAGTAGCAACCATAGAAGTGTATTTGCTAATGAGTTTGAGTTCACCTTAACTCTAGCCATATTATTGCTCACATGTCCTATCTCGAAAGCATTATTCTTTAACTCTCTACCAACATAAGCATTAAAACTTTCTTGTCTAGCCATAAAGTCATCAAATTCATCTAAGCATGGGTTATGAAATTTGGTAGAGGGGATTTCAACTTTATCATATCTATAGAGAGAATTTACCTTTACTACCTGTGTCGGGTTATCAAGACAATGTGGTTCTTCGACAAGCGGTATATTAAGACCATGTATTTCTTCAATAGGTGGTAAATTCTTAACATCTTCAGCTTTTATACCTTTTTCTTTCATTGATTTCTTTGCCTCTTGCATATCTTCAGGACTGAGAAATAAAAGACCTCTCTTCTTCGGAGTGGGTTTAGGAATAGGTTCAGGAGTTGGCTTAATTGGTTCAGGAATTTCCTCAGGAATTGGCTCAGGAAGTGTCCAATTATTTTCATTAGTCAACATATTATTCAATAGTAATTCAGCTTCGCCGACTGTTCTTTCCCTGAAAACACAACCAACACAACTATCCAAGTAGTCCTTGGAAGCATCGGTTAGTCCATTATAAAAGATGTCAAGTATTTCATTTTTCTTAAGAGGATGATCAGGCAAAGCATTAAGTAATCGAAGAAGCCTCCCCCAAGCTTGTGGGAGACTCTCTTCTTTGATTTGCACAAAATTATATATTTCCCGCAAGGCAGCTTGTTTCTTATGAGCTGGGAAATATTTAGTAGAGAAGTAATAAATCATATCCTGGGGACTACGCACACAACTAGGAGCAAGAGAATTATACCAAGTCTTAGCATCACCCTTTAACGAGAACGGAAATATCTTAAGGATATAAAAATAGCGAGATTTATCATCATGAGTAAACAGGGTGGCTATATCATTCAACTTGGTAAGATGTGCCACAACAGTTTCAGATTCAAGGCCATAAAAAGGATCAGATTCAACTAAAGTAATAATTTCAGGATCAATAGAGAATTCATAATCCTTATCAGTAACACAGATAGGTGAAGTAGCAAAAGCAGGGTCAGGTTTCATTCTAGCATTAAGAGACTGCTACTTCCATTTAGCTAATAATTTCTTAAGATCATATCTATCACTGCAAGCAAAGATAGCTCTAGCAGCTTCTTCATTCATAACATAACCCTCAGGAACAACAGGCAATTCATAATCATTGGGAGAATTTCATCATCACTATCATCAATAATAACATCTTCAATAATTTCATTCCCCCTAACTCTAGCAAGTTTATCATCAAGAAATTCACCTAATGGCAAAGTAGTATCACGCACAGAAGTAGTTTCATCATAAGTATCATGCATAGCAGAAGTGGCATCATCAATAACATGCGACATATCAGAATTCATAGTAGTAGCAGGTTTAGGTGTCGCAAGCTTACTCAAAACAGAAGGAGAATCTAGTGCAGAGCTAGATGGCAGTTCCTTACCTTCCCTCGTAGTTGAGGGAAAAATCTTGGTTCTGTCATCTTTCAAGTTCTTCATAGTGATCAACACATATAAATCCCAAGTGACTCAGAGAATAGAGCTATGCTCCCCGGCAACGGCGCCAGAAATTAGTCTTGATAACCCACAAGTGTAGGGGATCGCAACAGCTTTCGAGGGTAAAGTATTCAACCCAAATTTATTGATTCGACACAAGGGGAGCCAAAGAATATTCTTGAGTATTAGCAGTTGAGTTGTAAATTCAACCACACCTGGATAACTTAGTATCTGCAGCAAAGTCTTTAGTAGCAAAGTAATATGATAATAAAGGCAACGGTAGCAAAAGTAATGTTTTTGGGTTTTGTAGTGATTGTAACAGTAGCAACGGAAAAGTAAATAAGCGAAAAACAATATGTGAAAAGCTCATAGGCATTGGATCAGTGATGGATAATTATGCCGGATGCGATTCCTCATGTAATAGCTATAACATAGGGTGAAACAGAACTAGCTCCAGTTCATCAATGTAATGTAGGCATGTATTCCGTATATAGTCATACGTGCTTATGGAAAAGAACTTGCATGGCATCTTTTGTCTTACCCTCCCGTGGCAGCGGGGTCCTAGCGGAAACTAAGGGATATTAAGGCCTCCTTTTAATAGAGAACCGGAACAAAGCATTAGCACATAGTGAATACATGAACTCCTCAAACTACGGCCATCACCGAGAAGTATCCCGATTATTGTCACTTCGGGGTTGTCAGATCATAACACATAATAGGTGACTATAGACTTGCAAGATAGGATCAAGAACACACATATAGTCATGAAAACATAATAGATTCAGATCTGAAATCATGGCACTCAGGCCCTAGTGAGAAGCATTAAGCATAGCAAAGTCATAGCAACATCAATCTCAAAACATAGTGGATACTAGGGATCAAACCCTAACAAAACTAACTTGATTACATGGTAAATCTCATCCAACCCATCACCGTCCAGCAAGCCTACGATAGAATTACTCACGCACGGCGGTGAGCATCATGAAATTGGTGATGGAGGATGGTTGATGATGATGACAACGAAGAATCCCCCTCTCCGGAGCCCCGAACGGACTCCAGATCAGCCCTCCCGAGAGAGATTAGGGCTTGGCGGCGGCTCCGTGTCGTAAAATGCGATGAAACTTTCTCTCTGATTTTTCCCCCCGAACGTGAATATATGGAGTTGGAGTTGAGGTCGGTGGAGGTCCAGGGGGCCCACGAGACAGGGGGCGCGCCCAGGGGGAGGGGGCGCGCCCCCCACCCTCGTGGATAGGGTGTGGGCCTCCTGGTCTTGATTCTTTCACCAGTATTTTTTATATTTTCCAAAAAGTCCCTCCGTGGATTTTCAGGACATTCCGAGAACTTTTGCTTTCTACACATAAAACAACATCATGGCAGTTTTGCTGAAAACAATGTCAGTCCGGGTTAGTTTCATTCAAATCATGCAAGTTAGAGTCCAAAACAAGGGCAAAAGTGTTTGGAAAAGTAGATACGTTGGAGACGTGTCAGTTCCAGGTCGGCATCCTGGGCTAGCAGGGTGGATGTCGTTTGAGTTTCTGTTTATGTTTCATCCATAGTCGGATGATGCTCTTATGTATGATGATGTTGTATTCGTGTGGCATTGTATGCCTCTTGTATGTATCCCCAACTATTATGTAATGGTATGATGTAATGATATCCACCTTGCAAAAGCGTCTTCAATATGCACTTCTATCCTTAATGGGACCTTCGAGTTCGTTTAGGATAGGGTCGAATATTGGGCATGACACACATTCAGCTTGGCCGTTGCTCCGAGGGTGTGCCACCGAAGCGTAGCATATCTGCGTTCCAAGGTTAGCACAATATGTTTTGAATAGATTGCTGGTGAACTGCGAACCGTTGTCGGTGATGATGCGATTAGGCACCCCAAACTGGCTCACGAGGCCCTTGATGAACTTGACCGCCGAGCCAGCCGGGATGGTGCGGACAACTTCCACCTCTGCCCACTTTGTGAACTTGTCAATGGCGACGTAGAGGTAGCGGTAGCCCCCTGGCGCCCGAGGAAACTTGCCAAGGATGTCCAGTCCCCAAACAGCGAACGGCCATGAGAGGGGAATGATCTGAAGGCCCTGAGCCGGCTGATGAATCTGCTTGGCGTGGAATTGACAGGCTTCACAAGTCTTCACCAGCTCGATTGCGTCGTTGAGTGCCGTTGGCCAATAGAACCCACTGCAAAACGCCTTGCCGATGAGTGTCCGTGAAGACGAGTGGTGCCCGCAGTCTCCACCATGAATGTCCGCCAACAACTCTTTCCCTTGCTCCCTGGTGATGCAACGCAGGGAAACATCATTTGGGAGCTTTCGATAGAGCTCTCCGTATTGGATCCAGTAGGCCGTGGCCTGCGGCGCCACGCGTTCCGCGTCCTCCTCCTTTTTTGGCAGAATCCCTTGCATCAGGTAATCCTTGAACTCCATGGTCCAACATCCCTCCTGAGGCTCCAGCGCCAGGAGCAGGCGCGCTCCTGAGGTCGGGCCATAGGCCGGGGCTCCCGAGGCAGGCGGTTGAGGGAGCTCCTCCTGAGGCTGCACTGTGCTTGATAGTGATGGTGCCGCTGAAGGTTTGAAGAGTCGTTCCTCGAAGACGCCGGGCTCCTGAGGCAACCGCCTGGACGCCCTCCTGGCGATGTAATTAGCCTCTTGATTGGTGCCGCGAGTGTAAGTGCATCTAGTGCCCCTTAGTGATTTTGGTGTATTGAAGACTTATAGGTTAAGGGACTGATGCGTTTGTGAGTGTACACAGTTCTATAAGTCTATGAGGAGTTTGATATTTACAGAGAAAGTCGACCCCTAAAAATGAAGTTCTTCATTTGAAGACTTTGGATTTCTGAAGACTTTCTGATGACTTTGAAAGTGAAGAAATTGGTGTGACCCTAAAGACTTGGCAATCGTTCGAGGAACATGAAGCGTGAAGAATTTTGTTTTCGTAGTTTCATTTTCTCTTTCTTGAGTCATAGGAAACACCGTACTATTAAAGGGGGTCGAGGAAATACTAAGGAAAAATTTCCATGTGATGCTCAACTCAAAATCCTACACCTTCCAATCCTTCGAGTGAAGCCATTGGAAATCTCATACAGTTCAGTCATATTCTTCAGTGACAGATACGAAGTTCTTCTGGTCTCTGAGGAATTTGTTCAGACTGAGGAGTTAGGAATTGGCAAGTGCGAATTGTCTACACAGTGAGGAACATGATAGCCCTGAGGATTTTGATAGTCAAAACTCCGACCATTGCTGTGCTATGCGCCAGCTGTTCCAAAATATCTACCCACCTAACGGTCATATCAGACAAGGGCATTTATGTCTTATCATGTCGGGCTGCTCCCTAGTCTATAAATAGCCGCCCCCTTCGACCACTAGCTGGTTGGCTGCTCCGAGAGAAACTGACACTTTTCAATTGAGAGCATCCCATCCTCCAAGGGCTTTGAGCGAAAATCATCAAGTGAGGAAAACCAAAAACCCAACGCAAACAAATCCAAAGTGATTGAGCATCACTGAAGAGATTGATCATGCGTGGATCCGAGGACTATTTCCTTTGAAGACTGTGCTTCTTCTAGACGGTTAGGCATCAAGGTCTAGAGCATCCAAGAGGAATTGTGGATCACCGAGTGACCGAGTTTGTGAAGGTTTGGAAGTCACCTGAAGACTTACCACGAGTGATTGGGCGAGGTCTGTGTGACCTTAGCTCAAGGAGAACACGGTGAGGACTGTGTGTCCAGGACTGGGTGTCCTCGAGTTTAAATACTCAGCCACTCCAACTAGATATACAACTGAGACAACAGTTGGAACTGGTCTACCAAATCATTGTCTTCATCGATCTTACTGGTTCTATTTCCTCAACTCCTTTCATTTCCTCATGTCTGTTGTTGTGTGCCTGTTCATATCTGTCTGAAGACTTTGACTGAAGACTTTCTCAATTTCGTCAGTTCAATTTCTTCAGTCTGTCCGTCTTCTTTCATGTGTCATCTTGTGTTTACGCTTTCTGTACTCTATGCTTGTCTTCATTTCATCATGATGACTATGCTTGTATTCTGTTATGTTTACTTCTGAGTACTTATTCCGTTGCTGGTAGTTCTTCATTTAGGAATTTCCTCACTAGAAAATTCCCCAGTGAAGAATTCATAAAAATCGCCTATTCACCCCCCTCTAGTCGAAATAGGCGATTTTTATGAATTATTCACTGAGGAATTTGCTGGTGAGGATTTTCCTAAATGAAGAACTACTAGCAGCGGAATAAGTACTCAGAAGTAAACATAGCAGAGTACAAGCATAGTCATCATGACAAAATGAAGACAAGCACAGAGTATAGAAAGCATAAACACAGGATAACACCAGAAAGAAGATGGACAGACTGAAGAAATTGAACTGAGGAAATTGAGAAAGTCTTCAGTCAAAGTCTTCAAACAGATATGAACAGGCACACAACAACAGACATGAGGAAATGAAAGAGTTGAGGAAATAGAACCAGTAAGCTCGATGAAGACAATGATTTGGTAGACCAGTTCCAACTGCTGTCTCAGTTGTATATCTGGTTGGAGCGGCTGAGTATTTAAACTCGAGGACACCAAGTCCCGGACACACAGTCCTCACCATATTCTCCTTGATCTAAGGTCACACAGACCTCGCCAAATCACTCGTGGTAAGTCTTCAGGTGACTTCCAAACCTTCACAAAATCGGTCACTCGGCGATCCACAATTCCTCTTGGATGCTCTAGACCTTGATGCCTACCCGTCTGGAAGAAGCACAGTTTCAAAGGAAACAAGCGTCGGATCCACGCATGATCAATCTCTTCAGTCATGCTCAATAACTTTGGGTTTGTAGGTGTTGAGTTTGGGTTTTCCTCACTTGATGATTTTCGCTCAAAGTCCTCGGAGGATGGGATGCTTTCAAATGACAAGTGTCAGTTTCTCTCGGAGCAGCCAACCAGCTAGTGGTTGTGGAGGGCGGCTATTTATAGCCTGGGGAGCAGTCTGACATAATAAGACATAAATGCCCTTGTCTGATATGACCGTTAGGTGGGTAGATGTTTTGGAACTGCTGGCGCATAGCACAACAATGGTCCAAATTTTGACTATCAAAATCCTTAGGGCTATCATGTTCCTCACTGTGTAGGCAATTCACACTAGCGAATTCCTAACTCCTCAGTCAGAACAAATTCCTCAAAGACCAGAAGAACTTTGTCTCTGTCACTGAAGAATATGACTAAACTGTATGAGATTTCCAATGGCTTCACTCGAAGGGATTGATAGGTGTAGGATTTTGAGTTGAGCATCACATGGAAATTTCTCCTTAGTATTTCCTCGACCCCCTTTAATAGTACGGTGTTTCCTATGACTCAATAAAGGGAAAATGAAACTACGAAAACAAAAGTCTTCACGCTTCATGTTCCTCAAACAATTGCCAAGTCTTCAGGGTCACACCAATTTCTTCACTTTCAAAGGCTTCAGAAAGTCTTCAGAAATCCAAAGTCTTCAGTTGAAGAACTTCATTTTTAGGGGTCGACTTTCTCTGTAAACATCAAACTCCTCATAGACTTATAGACCTGTGTACACTCACAAACACATCAGTCCCTTGACCTATAAGTATTCAATACACCAAAATCACTAAGGGGCACTAGATGCACTTACAATCTCCCCCTTTTTTGTGACTGATGACAATATAGGTTAAGTTTTCAACGGGGATAAATATATGAAGTGTAGATACTGATGTTGAGGGATTTGATTGCAAGATATAGAAGAACTCCCCCTGAAGATGTGCAGAGTGAGGAATTTGCTTTTGAAGCAATGCACACTTGAAGAGTATAATCATGGAGATCTCCCCCTATATCTTGTAATTCATACACGCATTTGATATTTAATATGAATAATTTGAAATGCATGATGAAATATGGTGACTGATGTAATTCAGCATGCGTGATTAACATTAATGAGGAATAAGCATGCAGAAGAACACAACAAAAGTATCAGGTCACCATAGAGCTTAAGATTACAACTCGATCCAGCAAAGTCATCAGAAGAACGAGAGTTGTAACTTAGCAAAAAAACGCCCATATAAGATAGACCCGCTTGAAGACTAACTCAAATTTCTCCCCCTTTGTCATCGAATGACCAAAAGGGTTGAAACTGAGGACTAACGCCCCTGAAGAATATCATGTGATGGAGGAGAGCTAGCATTGTCAGGGTCTTGAGTCGTTGTAGGGCCTGCTGCAATGTCGTCCAAGTCTTCATGCTCATCCATGGCGCATGATGAAGAGTATGAGCTAGCCACCAAGGAAGGAAGCTTGACCTTCTTGAATCTCTTCGGTGGAGGAGCAGACTAGTCAAAGTCTTCCTTGAAGCCCATTTGCTTCAGATCTTCTTCACCAAATATATGTGACAGAATAGCCCAGGGGCGATCAAACACTTGATGGAGGTAGTAGTGGTTTTTCTTCACTGCATTATGTGTAGAAGTCATGTTGTGAAGAATAGAGCCAAACTAACGCTTAACCCACCTTCTGGTGAAGACTTATAAGCAGTTCACGGTCAGTCATCACACGAGGAGCAGTAGCTTGAGGACTGTACTTGGTAGCATTGGCAGCAGTATCATGAGTGGCAGTCATCATTGGTGGAGTAAGATGCAGCTTTGTGGAACTGACCATCCAATGGACAAATGCCTTCATCAATAACAGCTGGTGACTTGCCCTTCTCATCGGATGAGAAAATTGTCCGCTTGAGGACTTCAATAGGGGGAAAGTAGCTGAGGTGATTCTGAAAATCAGCCTTGTAGTTGAGTGAAGACCTTGTTCTGATGAATCTCATGATCCACGGTGCGTAAGGCTTCAACTCAAATGGAGAAAGTGCAACATTTTCCAGAGTCCTCATGAAGACATCGTGATAATTTATGGGGATGCCATGCATGATGTTGAAAAGCATATTCTTCATCATTCCGATAATTTCTTCATCGGATGAGTCATGGACTTTGATGGGACTCATGGTCTTCGTCAGAATGTGGTAGATGGTTCTTGGCACATAGAGCAATTCCTTCACGAGGAATATGTTCCTTGGGGCTTGACCCGGCTTTAGTGTCTTCATTAGCAGTTGCATATAGTGATCAGTGAGTTCAGGCTCATCATACAAACAACGAGCACCGTCAGGTGAAAGACTGATTGGCAAGGCACGAAGCAATTCAGAGGCTGGTGCCTTGTAATGAGTGTTTTCAGTCATCCAGTCCAACACCCACGAGTTGATGTCAGTGGCATCACCTGTGATATACAGAGTTGCATAGAACTGAAGAATAAGCTCTTCATTCCAATCAACTATGTCAGAGCAGAAATTGAGCAAGCCTGCGTCATGAATCATGCTGAGGACTTGAGAGAAGCAAGGCATGGATTCCATGTCCACGTGAGCAATGTTCTCATGGACGAAGACTTTGTCCTTGTTGAAGAGCACTAAGGAATAGAAGTTGGCCGGGCTGGCAGTCCAGAATCATTTCCTTTTAAGACGAGCATTGTCACAGGGGTTGAATTCAGTGAAGAACACGTGCTCGCCAAAGAAATCATCAGCCTTGAATTTTTGCTTCTTGGAGAAAGGATCCTTTGGCTTGGGCTGAGGAGTGTCAGTCAATTGCAATACCACCTCAGGAATCGCAATTTCAGGTTCCTCAGGATGAGGAATTTCAGGCTCTTCTGCAGCTTCAGCCTGGGTCATCAATTCTTCATTGACAATTTCTTCAGCACTAGTGGCTGGAATTTCTTCAGGAACACTTGGGGTTGCATGAGGTTCTTCAGATCCCATTTGCACTTCAGTGGCAGCAGGGGACTGAGGAATTGCTTGGAGTGGAGTGAACATTGGAGAGTTGGGTGCTGACTGTCCCAAAATTCATCATTGAGCACAGGAGTGGTATAGCCAATGTGCACATCCTCATCTTCTATTTCTTCAACACCTGCCTCTTCAGCAGTGAACTGAGGCATGGGTGAGGAAATGACTGGGGTTGAAGGGATTTTATCCACTTCAATTTCTTCGTCCAACTGCTGTGTCGAACCAGCAGAAGGAGTTTCTTCATCAGATTCATCTGGAATCACATAATCTTCACCAAAAGGAACAAGGTCCTTTGATGGCATTGATGAGACTGGAACGGCATCAATTGGATTGTCAATTGAACTGGACATAGTCTTCATCTTCTTCGAAGCTAAAGAATTAGATGAAGTTGATGCCTTCCTTTTCTTCATAGCTGCACATTCTGCAGCCTTGGTCTTCTTCGCATCTGATGCAGATGGAAGGATCGGAGTTGGTGTGTGCGCAGGAGGTGCAGAGGATTCTGGTTCATTTTCCTCAGGCACAACTGATGCAGTTGCCCTGACTTGTTCACTTTCTTCAGGCGCACCACTAGTGGATGCCCTGGCAATATCTTCAGTGGCTGGAAAGGAGTCATCAGCCCTGGCACTCTCATTTTCTTCAGCAGCCTGATTGTCATCAGCGGTGCTGGCATGTTCTTCAGTAGGCTGAGCAGATGCTTCAGCGTGAGTAACTTCAACGTGCACAGGTGGAGCAACACTTGAAGTGAATTTCTTCGTCAGATTGACGAAATGCATCTTGGCACCCTTCCAATCAGCATGGTAGCGATCAAATTCATCGCTCAGTTGTTTGATTTCAACTTGCAAGGCAAGGAGCTGATCAGGAGTGAGAGTGAGGACATTGTCCTTGAGGTAGCGCTGTTTCTTGTACTGCGCTTTCTTCAAACTTCTGCCTTCTTCAATTTTCCATTTTTCTTCCTCAATGAAGGCAGTCAGAACATGACTTTGACCAGCAGTGAGGTTCATCTTCGGCAAAGGCATGTTAGGATCCTTGTGTCACAGGTCAATGTAGTCGAGGATCAACTTTGGATCCAACATCAGCGGCACATTGCTGCCTTTGGCTCTAGCGGCCCTGGCTTGCCTGTCTCTGATGATTTCGGCAAGTTCTTCATCATCAGCCTCATCATCATCAGAGGGCACTTGGAAGGCGACCTACTTCTTGTGAGGACTTGGTCGAACGCCTCGTCTAGCAGTGGCCTTTTTCTTCAGCAGTGAGGGGCCAGCTGAGGAATTTCGAGCAGCTGAGGAGCTTGCAGATGCTCCTGAGGCAATTGAGAAGCCTTGAGTCCTTTGGCACGTGGCGATATGCACAGGTGCCAAGGATTTTGTCAGAGCAGCTGAAGACTTTGACGGAGGAGCTGAGGACTTTGAAGGAGCAGTCTGAGGAATTTGCCGTGAGGGCCTTGAAGAATCTGGCCTTCATGGCATAGCAGAGGAGCTTGGCCGTGAGGGCATTGAAGGTGAAGCACTGGACTTATGCGCAGGCTTCTTAGGCATTGCCTTCATTGACTGAGTAGCAGAGGCCTCAGTAGAGGCAGCAGCAGCAGTAGAGTCCGTGTTGAATTTCTTCACTGCTTCCTTTGCTTGCTTTGCCAATTTGGCCTGGCGCTTTGCCCATTCATCAGCATAGTCCTCACCGCGCTTGAGGCTGGTGGGATCTGCCACTTGGCCTGGTGCCAATGGAGGTCTTGAGCATGGAGGATTGAGTGCGAATTTCTTCATATACTTGGGAGTAACATACCTGTACTCCCTCCATTCCCATGCCCATCTCCTCTCTATCTTTTGAATGCGCACCTTGTGCTAATTTCTATCTTCCTCAGGGGGTGTGCAGTATCCAGCATAAATGTCCTCAGGGATTTCAAATGCATTATTGACCTCAGGCCTCTTTCCTCCCTTCTATGGCCTTTTGTCAGCCATTTTCTTTAGCTGAGGAATATGAACAACTGAAGTTTCTGAAGAGGTGTGTAACTTTTCTTCGAGGAACGCTGCAAATGAGTTAAGTTGATGAGAACCTAGTGATTCAGCAGCGGACATTTGTACCTGTGAACAGAGTATAATTGCGAGGAATTTGGAGAGGTCATATGCGTTCTCAGAAGGTTTTTCAAAAAGAATAGGTTTTGAGGAATTTGACCAGATGAATCTTGAGGAATTTCACTAAGCGTTCTTTGTCTTAGGTTCCAGAGTTGTATAGATTGAAAATCCACACAATTCAGGAATCTTGAAGAAAATCATTGCTTAGAGAAACGAATCAAGAGCAGATGACATGTAAGGTGTTCATGTGTGTGAAGATTTGAAGAATAAACACCTTTGAAGATTTTCAAGAAAACTTGAGAATCAAAGTGAGCAGTAAATGTAACTTTTAATTACCCAAAGTGAAGAACACGACAAACTGGGAAGTGTAGATGTGAATTTCTTCAGTTAAGATCTTCCACGCCCTAATTCGATAGAGGAAGACGGCTACGGCGGCGGCGGAGTGAAGAAATCCGCAACCGGCGCGAGTACGACGGGATGAGGTTGAGGCAGAGAAGCTCTTCCTCACTGGCGACGATGAAGTAGCGGCGGCGCTAGGGTTTTGGGGAGCTCGAGCGGGAGAGAGCGCGAGCGAGGTGAAAGTGAAGTGAGGAAGAGATAGGGGTATTTATAGAGAGAGTGAAAAACTGTTTACCGGAGGAAATCGGACGAACATGCCCCTGGACCCTTCTCATTCGCTTGACATGTGTCACCCACATACTGAGAGGTGGCGATCGTGTAGGATCGTGGGTGAATAGATACGTATTGTCGTGAGAAGCGGAACGGTTTGAGCGGCAAAGCTGAAAATTCAGATAAGATAAGTTTAAAAGTTTCGTTTGCAATTTCTTCAGCTGTCAAGGACACAGTGAAGATTTTGAATGAGTTTCAAATAGAACGCATATGAGGAATTTGTGAATAGACTGGGTTGAGTTTAGCATAGAGGGGGAAGGGTCCGATCACATTCACTTAGCAGAAGAAATCAACTTGAAGAAATAGCAATAAGTGAATGCTGTAGAGGACATAAAACTCATATATATATATATATATTCAAATGAAGAACAACACCAGAAAAAGTGAATACAATACAAAGTTGAAGAATTTGAAATATTGAGGAATTTCAAAAACGAAGAAAAACTCATATTGAAGATTTTCAACTTTGGTTGGTGGCGTAACCCACCGTATAAGAAAGCTGATTTCAGACACCGCGTACAATTGCCGTAGGGCTCCAAGAATCAATTTCTTCATTAATTTCTTCACACTTAGAGGGTTAGTCTTCATTGATTGAAGAAAAACGTTACTTCGTGTGTTGCGCATCTAAGTCATCAAGTTAGCATAAGTGTTAGGATGTGTGTCCATTTCAGAGATCATTCGAAGCTTCTAGGATATTTAGCTCACACCGCAACTTGCTAAATCTCTTCTCATCCAAGGTCTTAGTGAAGATATCGGCCAGTTGATCTTCAGTGCTGACATGGTCTATGGAGATGTCGCCCTTCAACACATGATCATAAAGAAAATGATGACGAATCTGGATGTGCTTGGTCTTCGAGTTCTGAACTGGGTTATGAGCAATCTTGATGGCACTCTCATTGTCACAGTAGAGAGGCACATTCTTCACGTTGACGCCATAGTCCTTGAGTGTTTGCTTCATCCATAGTAGTTGAGCATAGCACGATCCAACAGCAATGTACTCAGTTTCTGCAGTGGAGAGTGATACACAGTTCTATTTCTTCGAGGACCAACAAACCAAAGATCGTCCGTGGAAATGACATGTGCCTGATGTTGTCTTGCGGTCCACGTGATCGCCAACATAGTCAGAGTCTGAATATCCGATGAGATCAAAATAAGAGCCCTTGGGATACCATATTCCAAGTGTTGGTGTGTGAGCTAAGTATCGAAGAATATGCTTCACAGCCTTATGGTATGATTCCTTTGGTGAAGCTTGAAATCGGGCACACATGCAAACACTAAGCATAATATCTGACCTAGATGCACATCGGTACAATAAAGAACCAATCATGGAGCCGTATACCTTTTGATCGAAGTCTTTACCATTTTCATCAGTGCATAGATGGCCATTTGTGGGCATTGGAATTTTGACCCCTTTGCAATCTTGCATGCCGAATTTCCTCAATACGTCCTTGAGGTATTTCTCTTGAGATATGAATATTCCATTGCGCTATTGACGAATTTGAAGACCTAAAAAGAATTTCAATTCTCGCATCATAGACATTTGATATTCTTCACTCATCATATAGGCAAATTCATCACTATATCGTTGGTCAGTACAGCCAAAAATGATATCATCAACAAATATTTGGCACACAAACAATTCATCGTCATAAGACTTAGTGAAAAGAGTTGGGTCGATTGAATCGGGTTTGAAGCCTTTCTTCATGAGGAATTCCTTCAAAGTATCATACCACGCCCGAGGGGCTTGCTTGAGGCCATACATGGCCTTGTTGAGCTTGAAGACTTTGTCAGGATTCTTTGGATCTTCAAAACCTAGTGGTTGAGCAACATATACTTCTTCCTCAAGCTTACCATTGAGGAATGCACTTTTCACATCCAATTGTTGTAAGATAATATCATGATGGTTAGCATAAGCAAGTAATATGCGAATAGCCTCAAGTCTAGCAACCGGTGCAAAAGTTTCATCAAAGTCAATTCCTTCAACCTGTGTGTAGCCTTGAGCCACAAGCCGTGCCTTATTCCTTACCGCAAGGCCATTTTCATGTAGCTTGTTGCGGTAGATCCACTTTGTGCCAATACTGTTGTGCTTGCGAGGATCTGGACGTTTGACCAGTTCCCAGATGTTGTTGAGCTCGAATTGATGTAATTCTTCTTGCACAGCTTGAATCCACTCAGGCTCTAGAAATGCTTCATCTACCTTAGTGGGCTCTGTGATAGAGACAAACGCAAAGTGCCCACAAAAGTTAGATGAATGTGAAGCTTTTGAGCGTGTGAGAGGACCTGGTGCTTCAATGTCATCGATGATCTTCTCGATTTGCACTTCGTTTGCAATATGAGGATGAGCGGATTGTCTTCGAGGAATTTGATTTGCATTTTCTTCAGGTGCATTTTCCTCAGCACCATTTTCTTCATGTGCGCCAGCTCGACGTTCATCACGTTCTGGAATGAATTCTTCTGCAGATTCTTTAGTAGGAATGACATCCTCAGTGGCTTTGAACTTGATAGAATCCTTAGGTGCTGGTTCATCTATCACACAAGGTAGGTGCTCTCTTTGCGAGCCATTAGTTTCATCGAACCGCATATCCACAGTTTCAACAACCTTGTGAAGAACATTGTGGAAGACTTTGTAGGTGTGCGAGTCCTTTCCGTAACCAAGTATGAAACCCTCATGTGCTTTTGGTGCAAATTTAGAATTGTGATGAGGATCTCTAATCCAACATTTAGCACCGAAGACTTTAAAGTAACTCACATTGGGTTTCTTGTCAGTGAGGAGTTCATAGGCAGTCTTCTTGAAGAATTTGTGAAGATATACTCTGGTGATGATGTGGCACACAGTATCAATTGCCTCACTCCAGAAACGACGAGGCGTCTTGTATTCATCAAGCATAGTGCGAGCCATCTAAACAAGAGTTCTGTTCTTGCGTTCCACGATGCCATTCTGTTAAGGAGTATAAGGAGCAGATAACTCATGAGTAATACCAAGTTCATCAAGATAGTCATCAAGACCGGAATTCTTGAACTCAGTTCCAATGTCACTCCTGATGTGCTTGATCTTCACACCAAAGTTGGTTGAAGCCCTCGAGGAAAAACGTTTGAAGACTTCCTGCACCTCATGTTTGTAAGTGACAATGTGTACCCATGTATAACGAGAGTAATCATCAAAAATAACAAAGCCATAGAGAGATGCATCATTTGTAATAGCAGAATAATGATTAGGACCGAAGAGATCCATGTGAAGCAATTCAAATGGTCGAGTGGTAGTCATGATAGTCTTCGCTGGATGCTTGGCCTTTGTCATCTTCCCAGCTTCACAGCTCCGCATAAGTGATCCTTGAGGAATTTGACATTATCAATGCCAATGACACGCTTCTTCTTAGCGAGCATGTGCAGATTCCTCATGCTAGCATGACCAAGTCGTCGATGCCATAGCCAGCCATCTGAAGCTTTTGCAAGTAAGCATATGGCCGGTTGTGGTCCTGTAGAGAAATCAACAATGTAAAAGTCTCCTCTCCTAAAGCCTTCGAAGACTTTGGAATTGTCAGCTTCCATGATCACAACACAACGATACTTGCCAAAGACAACAACCATATCAAGATCACAAAGCTTTGAGACAGACATGAGGTTGTAACCTAAGGACTCAACAAGCATGACTTTGTCCATGTGTATGTCCTTAGAGATTGCAACCTTACCTAGACCCAATACCTGACTTTTGCCTTTGTCAGCGAAGATGATATGCTTCAGATGTGATGGTGATAAAGGAGCATTCATCAATAGATTCTTGTCACCAGTCATGTGATTTGTACATCCACTATCGAGGACCCACTCATTGGCTTTGGGTTGATCATCCTGCAAATGAATTAGTGCAGCTTACGAACTCATATACTTCATCAGTGAAGAATATGACATCAATATCATCAGATCAATTTCATCAAGCAATAGAACAGATAAATTTGTAGGAGGACGTGTGAAATTAAAGCTCATTTTATCATGATTAGCCTGCGTCCTATCAGGCATTGTTCAGGTCTCCAGCAAATTCTTTAGTCCTTTTGAGCACGACTGGAGACCTGACCTTGCATAAGAGATTAGTTCTTTTTCTTCACCACCCACATCTGAAGGGGTGGCAAAGAATTCATCACTCTGTGAGCACCATATGAGAAAGGTGGCATAGATGCCAGTCCACTTCGTTTCACATAAGAGGGGTTAGGGTAAGCATATGAATAAGCAGAGAAATTCTTCGAGGACTTATGAACATAATGATTTGAAGAATAATGCACATATTCATAGCCCTTAGCTCTACCCTGCGAAACAGAAGGGTTAGCACGATGATGATCATATGAGGACTTTGATTCTTTTGAGGAATTTGATCCACGTGAGGAATTTTGTCCACTTGAGGACTTGGATCCATATGAAGAATTTGGTTAATATGAAGAAGTTGATCTGGGGTTCCTATTCTTCACAGGTGGTGTTATGAGAACATTCACCTGAAGACTTTCAAGGCATGGGAACCCAGATTTTCTTCATAGGGGAACCATTCCTGCAGTTAGTCCCAACATATCTAGCAAATAATTCACCATTCTAATTTTTGAACAGTTTATAGTTAGAGTCAAATGACTCATCAGAAGAATGAGGAGATTCACATGTAAAACAAGATAAGTTGGATGGATCAACCGGAGGTCCCTTTGCAGCAACCCATGAGGTTTTGGGGTACTGCTCGAGCTTCCAATATGTTCCATCAGCATTGAGTTTCCTCTCAAAGGAAATACCCTCTTTCCTAGGGTTTCTGTTGAGGATTTGCTTTTTGAGCACATCACAAAGAGTCTGATGCCCTTTGAGGCTTTTGTACATGCCTGTCATGTACAATTCCTTTAGCCCTGCATCATCAGTGATACTTGCATTGTCCTCAGATGAGGAATTAGTGATAGCAGAGACATATGAAGAATTTGTAGCATTAGAAGCATTTGAACATTCAGGTGAAGAATTGGTAGTTTCATGTTCAATGCACTTCAGACATGGAGGAACAAATTCTTCCTGGGTAGCGCTGATTTGTTGAGCAAGTATTGAATTGTGCTCCTTCTGAATATCTTCATAATCCACTCTTAGCCTTTCAAGATATTGCTTTCTTTGAAGAAATTCATAAGAAAGCTTCTCGTGGTCAGATAAGAGAGTGTTATGATGACCTTGAAGATTGTCAAACCTGGACTAAAGTCTCTGATGATTTTCAGTCAAGGTTTTAGTGCGATCCATTTCTTCACCCAACATATCATCACTTTTGTATAGCATGTTTTGAACCTTTTCAAAGGCCTTTTGTTGTTTCACAGCAATTTTAGCAAGTTTAGAGTAGCTGGGCTTCAGATTTTCATTAGATTCATCCTCACCAGAGTCAGAGGAGGCGTATTTAGTTACCTTGGCACCCTTTGCCATAAAGCAATAGGTGGGAGCGTAGTCACTATTGCCTTCATCAGCCTTGTTGGTGAAGTCGTTTTCTTCAGAGTTGAAGATAGACTTGCTGACGAATGCAGTAGCGAGAGCTAGGCTCGCCACACCAGACTCGGACTCCTCAGATGCCTCCTCGTCCTCATGTTCCTCAGATTTAGCCTCAGAGTCCATTTCCTTGCCAATGAATGCCCGAGCCTTCTTGGAGCTGCTCTTCTTGTGAGATGAAGACTTCGAGGATTTTGTTGATGAAGACTTTGAAGATTTCTTCTTCTTCTTCTTTGCGTCATCAGAACTGTAATCCTTGTATTTCTTCTTCTTTGATTCCTTATCCCACTGAGGACAATCTTGGATGTAGTGACCAGGTTTCTTGCATTTGTGGCATAGCCTCTTCTTGTAGTCACTGGATGAGGAATCATTGCTCCTTGAGAGTTTTCCAAAGCATCCACGTCTAGAGAACTTCTGAAATTTATTCACGAGCAGTGCAAGTTCCTGGCTCAGTTCTTCAGGGTCACCAAGGCTGCTAGCAGAGTCTTCATCTTCAGACTCAGAGACTGCCTTGGCCTTCAAAGCACGTGATCTGCCATAGCTCGAACCATAGAGACCTCTCTTCTCAGCAAGCTGGAACTCATGAGTATTTAGCCTCTCGAGGATATCAGCGGGATCAAGTGACTTGTAGTCAGCACGCTCTTGAATCATCAGTGCCAGAGTATCAAATGAAGAATCTAGCGATCTCAGCAATTTCTTCACCACCTCATGGTCGGTGATATCAGTGGCGCCAAGCGCTTGAAGCTCATTTGAGATGTCAGTGAGGCGATCGAAGGTTTGCTAAACATTTTCATTGTCGAGTCTTTTGAAGCGGTTGAAGAGATTGCGAAGAACGTTAACACGAGAGTTACATTGAGTTGAGACTCCTTCATTTACTTTGGACAGCCTATCCCAGATAAGCTTAATAGTTTCCAAAGCAATCACTCTTCCATACTGTCCTTTGCTCAGATGGCCACATATGATATTCTTCGCTTGAGAATCAAGTTGCTTGAATCTCTTCACATCAGTAGCGTTCAGAGAAGGTGTGACTGAGGGAACACCATTTTCCACAACATACCAGAGATCGTTGTCAATTGCCTCAAGATGCATTAGCATCTTGTTCTTCCAGTAGGGGTAGTCTGTTCCATCGAAGGTAGGACACCCAGTAGAGACCTTGATCATACCTGCGGTCGACATAACTAAAACTCAAGGCGGTTAAACCAAAATCACAAAATACAAGGGAGTACCTTGCTCTGATACCAATTGAAAGTGCGTTATATCGACTAGAGGGAGGGGTGAATAGGCGATTTTTATGTATTCTTCACTGAGGAATTTGCTGGTGAGAAAATTCCTAAATGAAGAACTACTAGCAGTGGAATAAGTACTTAGAAGTAAACATAGCAGAGTACAAGCATAGTCATCATGACAAAATGAAGACAAGCACAGAGTACAGAAAGCGTAAACACAAGATAAGACTAGAAAGAAGACAGACATACTGAAGAAATTGAACTGAGGAAATTGAGAAAGTCTTCAGTCAAAGTCTTCAAACAGATATGAACAGGCACACAACAACAGACATGAGGAAATGTAAGAGTTGAGGAAATAGAACCAGTAAGCTCGATGAAGACAATGATTTGGTAGACTAGTTCCAACTGCTGTCTCAGTTGTACATCTGGTTGGAGCGGCTGAGTATTTAAACTCGAGGACACCCAGTCCCGGACACACAGTCCTCACCGTATTCTCCTTGAGCTAAGGTCACACAGACCTCACCCAATCATTCGTGGTAAGTCTTCAGGTGACTTCCGAACCTTCACAAACTCGGTCACTCGGTGATCCACAATTCCTCTTGGGTGCTCTAGAACTTGACGCCTAACCGTCGGGAAGAAGCACAGTCTTCAAAGGAAACAAGCATTGGATCCACGCAAGATCAATCTCTTCAGTGATGCTCAATCACTTTGGGTTTGTAGGTGTTGTGTTTGGGTTTTCCTCACTTGATGATTTTCGCTCAAAGTCCTCGAAGGATGGGATGCTCACAAATGACAAGTGTCAGTTTCTCTCGTAGCAGGCAACCAGCTAGTGGTTGTGGAGGGCGGCTATTTATAGCCTGGGGAGCAGCCCGACATGATAAGACATAAATGCCCTTGTCTGATATGACCGTTAGGTGGGTAGATGTTTTGGAACCGCTGGCGCATAGCACAACAACGGTCGAAATTTTGACTATCAAAATCCTCAGGGCTATCATGTTCCTCACTGTGTAGGCAATTCACAATAGCGAATTCCTAACTCCTCAGTCAGAACAAATTCCTCAGAGACCAGAAGAACTTCGTCTCTATCACTGAAGAATATGACTGAACTGTATGAGATTTCCAATGGCTTCACTCGAAGGGATTGATAGGTGTAGGATTTTGAGTTGAGCATCACATGGAATTTTTTACTTAGTATTTCCTCGACCCCCTTTAACAGTACGTTGTTTCCTATGACTCAAGAAAGGGAAAATGAAAATGAAACTACGAAAACAAAAGTCTTCACGCTTCATGTTCCTCGAATGATTGCCAAGTCTTCAGGGTCACACCAATTTCTTCACTTTCAAAGGCTTCAGAAAGTCTTCAGAAATCCAAAGTCTTCAGTTGAAGTACTTCATTTTTAGGGGTCGACTTTCTCTATAAATATCAAACTCCTCATAGACTTATAGACCTGTGTACACTCACAAACGCATCAGTCCCTTAACCTATAAGTCTTCAATACACCAAAATCACTAAGGGGCACTAGATGCACTTAAATATGGTTGTTGTCTTTGGCAAGTATCATTGTGTTGTGATCATGGAAGCTGACAATTCCAAAGTCTTCGAAGGCTTTAGGAGAGGAGACTTGTACATTGTTGATTTCTCTACAGGACCACAACCGGCCATATGCTTACTTGCAAAAGCTTCAGAAGGCTGGCTATGGCATCGACGACTTGGTCATGCTAGCATGAGGAATCTGCACACGCTCTCGAAGAAGAAGCATGTCATTGGCATTGAGAATGTCAAATTCCTCAAGGATCACTTATGCGGAGCCTGTGAAGCTGGGAAGATGACAAAGGCCAAGCATCCAGCGAAGACTATCATGACTACCACTTGACCTTTTGAATTGCTTCACATGGATCTCTTCAGTCCTAATCATTATTCTGCTGTTACAAATGATGCATCTCTATATGGCTTTGTTATTGTTGATGATTACTCTCGTTACACATGGGTACACATTGTCACTTACAAACATGAGGTGCAGGAAGTCTTCAAACAATTTTCCTCGAGGGCTTCAACCAACTTTGGTGTGAAGATCAAGCACATCAGGAGTGACAATGGAACTGTGTTCAAGAATTCCGGTCTTGATGACTATCTCGATGAACTTGGTATTACTCATGAGTTATCTACTCCTTATACTCCTCAACAGAATGACGTCCTGGAGCACAAGAATAGAACTCTTGTTGATATGGCTCACACTATGCTTGATGAACACAAGATGCCTCGTCGTTTCTGGAGTGAGGCAATTGATACTACGTGCCACATCATCAATAGAGTATATCTTCACAAATTCTTCAAGAAGACTGCCTATGAACTCCTCACTGACAAGAAATCCAATGTGAATTACTTCAAAGTCTTCAGTGCTAAATGTTGGATTAGAGATCCTCATCACAATTCTAAATTTGCACCGAACGGACATGAGGGTTTCATGCTTGGTTACGGAAAGGACTCGCACACCTACAAAGTCTTGAACAACGTTCTTCACAAGGTTGTTGAAACTATGGATGTGCGGTTCAATGAAACTAATGGTTCGCAAAGAGAGCACCTACCTTCTGTGATAGATGAACCAGCACCTGAGGATTCTATCAAGTTCAAAGCCACTGAGGATGTCATTCCTACTGAAGAATCTGCTGAAGAATTCATTCCAGAACATGATAAACGTCGAGCTGGCGCACCTGAAGAAAATGGTGCTGTGGAAAATGCACCTGAAGAAAATGCAGATCAAATTGCTCGAAGACAACCTGCTCATCTTCGTATTGCAAATGAAGTGCAAATCGAGAATATCATCGATGACATTGAAGCATCAGGTCCTCTCACACGCTCAAAAGCTTCACATTTGTCTAACTTTTGTGGGAACTTTGCTTTTCTCTCTATCACAGAGCCCACTAAGGTAGATGAAGCATTTCTAGAGCCTGAGTGGATTCAATCTATGCAAGAATAATTACATCAGTTCGAGCTCAACAACGTCTGGGAACTGGTCAAACGTCCAGATCCTCGCAAGCACAACATTATTAGCACAAAGTGGATCTACCGCAACAAGCAAGATGAAAATGGCCTTGTGGTAAGGAATAAGGCACAACTTGTAGCTCAAGGCTACACACAGGTTGAAGGAATTGACTTCGATGAAACTTTTGCACCTGTTGCTAGACTTGAGGCTATTCTCATATTACTTGTTTATGCTAACCATCATGATATTATCTTACAACAAATGGATGTGAAAAGTGCATTCCTCAATGGTAAGCTTGAGGAAGAAGTATATGTTGCTCAACCCCCAGGTTTTGAAGATCCAAAGAATCCTGACAAAGTCTTCAAACTCAACAAGGCCCTGTATGGCCTCAAGCGAGCCCATCGGGCGTGGTATGATACTTTGAAGGAATTCCTCAAGAAGAAAGGCTTCAAACCCGGTTCACTCGACCCAACTCTTTTCACTAAATCTTATGATGATGAATTGTTTGTATGCCAAATATATGTTGATGATATCATTTTTGCCTGTACTGACCAACGATATAGTGATGAATTAGCCTATATGATGAGTGAAGAATATCAAATGTCTATGTTGGGAGAATTGAAATTCTTTTTAGGTCTTCAAATTCGTCAACAGCGCAATGGGACATTCATATCTCAAGACAAATACCTCAAGGATGTATTGAGGAAATTCGGCATGCAAGATTGCAAAGGGGTCAAAATTCCAATGCCCACAAATGGCCATCTGTGCACTGATGTAAATGGTCAAGACTTCGATCAAAAGGTATACCGCTCCATGATTGGCTCTTTATTGTACCTATGTGCATCTAGGCTGGATATTATGCTTAGTGTTTGCATGTGTGCCCGATTTCAAGCTACACCGAAGGAATCACACCATAAGGCTGTGAAGCATATTCTTCGATACTTAGATCACACACCAACACTCGGATTATGGTATCCCAAGGGATCTTCTTTTGATCTCATTGGATATTCAGACTCTGACTATGCTGGCGATCGCGTGGACCGCAAGTCAACATCAGGCACATGTCATTTCCTAGGACGATCTTTGGTCTGTTGGTCCTCGAAGAAACAATACTGCGTATCACTCTCCACTGCAGAAGCTGAGTGCATTGCTGCTGGATCGTGCTGTGCTCAACTACTACGGATGAAGCAAACACTAAAGGACTATGGCGTCAACGTGAAGAATGTTCCTCTCTACCGTGACAATGAGAGTGCTATCAAGATTGCTCATAACCCAGTTCAGCACTCGAAGACCAAGCACATCCAGATTCGTCATCATTTTCTTCGTGATCATGTGTTGAAGGCGACATCTCCATCGACCACGTCAGCACTGAAGATCAACTGGCCGATATCTTCACTAAGCCCTTGGATGAGAAGAGATTTAGCAAGTTGTGGTGTGAGCTAAATATCCTAGAATCTTCGAATGTTCTCTGAAATGGACACACATCCTAACACTTATGCTGACTTGATGACTTAGATGCGCAACACACGAAGTAACATTTTTCTTCAATCAATGAAGACTAACCCTCTAAGTGTGAAGAAACTAATGAAGAAATTGATTCTTAGAGCCCTACGACAATTGTACGCGGTGTCTGAAATCAGCTTTCTTATACAGTGGGTTACGCCACCACCCAAAGTTGAAAATCTTCAATTTGAGTTTTTCTTCATTTTTTAAATTCCTCAGTATTTCAAATTCTTCAAGTTTGCATTGTCTTCACTCTTTTTGGTGTTGTTCTTCATCGGAATATCTATATATGAGTTTTTATGTCCTCTCCAACATTCACTTATTGCTAATTCTTCAAGTTTGATTTCTTCTGCTAAGTGAATGTGATCGGACCCTTCCCCCTCTATGCTAAACTCAACCCAGTCTATTCAGAATTCTTCATGTGCGTTCTAATTGAAACTCGTTCAAAATCTTCACCGTGTCCTTGACAACTGAAGAAATTGCAAACGGAACTTTTAAACTTATCTTATCTAAATTTTCGGCTTTGCTGCTCAAACCGTTCCACTTCTCATGACAATACTTATCTATTCACCCATGATCCTACACGATCGCCATCTCTCAGTACGTGGGTGACACATGTCAAGCGGATGAGAAGGGCCAGGGGCACGTTCGTCCGATTTCCTCGGGTGTACAGTTATTCACTCCCTCTATAAATACCCCTACCTCTTCCTCACTTCACTTTCACCTCGCTCGCTCTCACTCCCGCTCGAGCTTCCCGAAACCCTAGCGCTACCGCTACTTCATCGTTGCCGGTGAGGAAGAGCTTCACTGCCTCGACCTCGTCGCCGTCGTACTCATGCCGGTTGCGGATTTCTTCACTCCGCCGCCGCCATAGCCGTCTTCCTCTGCCAAGTTAGGGCATGGAAGATATGACTTGACGAACTTCACATCTACTCTTCCCAGTTCGTCGAGTTCTTCACTTCGGGTAATTAAAAGTTACTTTTACTGCCCTCTTTGATTCTCAAGTTTTCTTAAAAATCTTCAAAGGTATTTATTCTTCAAATCTTCACACACATGAACACCTCACATGTCATCTGCTCTTGATTCGTTTCTCTAAGCAATGATTTTCTTCAAGATTCCTCAATTGTGTGGATTTTCAATCTATACAACTCTGGAACCTAAGACAAAGAACGCTTAGTGAAATTCCTCAAGACTCATCTGGTCAAATTCCTCAAAACCTATTCATTTTTGAAAAACCTTCTGAGAACACATATGACCTCTCCAAATTCCTTGCAACTATACTCTGTTCACAGGTACAAATGTCCGCTGCTGAATCACTAGGTTCTCATCAACTTAACTCATTTGCAGCGTTCCTCGAAGAAAAGTTGCACACTTATTCAGAAACTTCAGTTGTTCATATTCCTCAGCTGAAGAAAATGGCTGACAAGAAGCCACAGAAGGGAAGAAAGAGGCCTGAGGTCAATACTGCGTTTGAAATTCCTGAGGACATTTGTGCTGGATGCTGCACTCCTGATGAAGCCAAGTTTGGCAAGGAGGACAAGAATCAGCGCAAGGTGCGCATACAAAGGATAGAGAGGAGATGGGCACGAGAATGTAGGGAGTACAGGTATGTTACTCCCAAGTATATGAAGAAATTCGCGCTCAACCCTCCATGCTCAAGACCTCCATTGGCACCAGGCCAATTGGCAGATCCCAGCAGCCTCAAGCGCGGTGAGGACTATGCTGATGAATGGGCAAAGCGCCAGGCCAAATTGGCCAATCAAGCAAAGGAAGCAGTGAAGAAATTCAACGTAGACTCTGCTGCTGCTGCTGCCTCTGCCGAGGCCTCTGCTAGTCAGCCAAGGAAGGCAATGCATAAGAAGCCTGCGCATAAGTCCAGTGCTTCACCTTCAATGCCATCACGGCCAAGCTCCTCTGCTATGACCTCAAGGCCAGATTCTTCAAGGCCCTCACGGCAAATTCCTCGTACTCCTCCTTCAAAGTCCTCAGCTCCTCCATCAAAGTCTTCAGCTGCTCCGACCAAATCCACGGCACCTGTGCATCTCGCCTCGTGCCAAAGGACTCAAGGCTTCTCAATTGCCTTAGGAGCATTTGCAAGCTCCTCAGCTGCTCGAAATTCCTCAGCTGGTCCCTCTCTGCTGAAGAAAAAGGCCACTGCTGGAAGAGGCCTTCGACCAAGTCCTCACAAGAACCAAGTCGCCTTCCAAGTATCCTCTGATGATGATGAGGCTGATGATGAAGAACTTGCCGAAATTATCAGAGATATGCAAGCCAGGGCCGTTAGAGCCAAAGGCAGCAATGTGCCACTGATGTTGGATCCAAAGTTGATCCTCGACTACATTGACCTGTGGCACAAGGACCCTAACACGCCTTTTCCGGAGATGAACCTCACTCCCGGTTGGAGTCATGTTTTGACTGCCTTCATTGAGGAAGAAAAGTGGAAATTTGAACAAGGCAGAAGTCTGAAGAAAGTGCTATACAAGAAACAGCGCTACCTCAAGGACAATGTCCTCACTCTCACTCATGATCAGCTCCTTGCCTTGCAAGTTGAAATCAAACAACTGAGTGATGAATTTGATCGCTACCATGCTGATTGGAAGGGCACCAAGTTTTGGTTCGTTAATCTGACAAAGAAATTCACTTCAAGTGCTGCTCCTCCTGTGCATGTTGAAGTTACTCAGGCTGAAGCATCTGCTCAGCCTACTGAAGAACATGCCAGCACCGCTGATGAAAATCAGGCTGCTGAAGAAAATGAGAGTACCAGGGCTGATGACTCCATTCCAGCCGCTAAAGATATTGTCAGGGCATCCACTAGTGGTGCGCCTGAAGAAAGTGAACAAGTCAGGGCAACTGCATCAGTTGCGCCTGAGGAAAATGAACCAAAGTCCTCTACACCTCCTGCGCCTACACCAACTCCGATCCTTCCATCTGCATCAGATGCGAAGAAGACCAAGGCTGCAGAGCATGCAGCTGTGAAGAAAAGGAAGGCATCAACTTCATCAAATCCTTCAGCTCCGAAGAAGATGAAGCCACTGACTTGTTCAATTGACAACCCAATTGATGCCATTACAGTCTCCTCCATTCCATCAAAGGACCTTGTTCCTTTTGGTGAAGATTATGTGATTCCCAATGAATCTGATGTAGAAACTCTTTCTGCTGCTTCGACAGAGGAGTTGGAGGAAGAAATTGAAGTGGATGAAATCCCTTCAACTCCAGTCATTTCCTCACCTATGCCTCAGTTCACTGCTGAAGAGGCAGGTGTTGAAGAAATAGAAGATGAGGACGTGGACATTGGCTGTACCACTCCTGTACTCAACGATGAATTTTGGGACAGTCAGCACCCCAACTCTCCAATGTTCACTCCACTCCAAGCAATTCCTCAGTCCCCTGCTGCCACTGAAGTGCAAATGGGATCTGAAGAACCTCATGCAACCCCAAGTGTTCATGAGGAAATTCTAGCCACTAGTGCTGAAGAAATTGTCAATGAAGAAATGAAGAACCAGGCTGAAGCTGCAGAAGAGCCTGAAATTCCTCAGCCCGAGGAACCTGATATTGCAATTCCTGAGGTGGTGATGCAATTGACTGACACTCCTCAGCCCAAGCCAAAGGATCCTTTCTCAAAGAAGCAAAAATTCAAAGCCGATGATTTCTTCGGTGAGCACGTGTTCTTCACTGAATTCAACCCCTATGACAATGCTCGTCTTAGAAGGAAGCGTTTCTGGAATGCCAGCCAGGCCAACTTCTATTCCTCACTGCTCTTCAACAAAGACAAAGTCTTCGATCACGAGCATATTCCTCATGTGGAAATGGAATCAATGCCTTGCTTCTCTCAAGTCCTTAGCATGCTTCATGATGCAGGCTTGCTCAACTTCCGCTCTGACATAGTTGATTGGAATGAAGAGCTCATTCTTCAGTTCTACGTAACTCTGCATATCACAGGTGATGCTGCTGACGTCAACTCGTGGGTGTTTGACTGGATGACTGAAAACACTCATTACAAGGCACCAGCCTCGGAATTGTTTCGTGCCTTGCCAATCAGTCTTCCACCTGACGGTGCTCGTTGTCTGTATGATGAGCCTGAACTCACTGCTCACTATATGCAAGTGCTCATGAACCCGCTGAAGCCGGGTCAAGCTCCAAGGACCAATTTCCTCGTGAAGGAATTGCTCTATGTGCCAAGAACCATCTACCGCATTCTGACGAAGACCATGAATCCCATCAAAGGCCATGACTCATCCGATGAAGAAATTATCGGCATGATGAAAATATGCTTTTCAACATCATGCATGGCATCCCCATAAATTATCACGATGTCTTCATGAGGACTCTGGAAAATGTTGCACTTTCTCCATTTGAGCTGAAGCCTTACGCGCCGTGGATCATGAGATTCATCAGAATAAGGTCTTCACTCAACTACAAGGCTGATTTTCAGAATCACGTCAGCTACTTGCCCCCTATTGAAGTCCTCAAGCGAAGAATTTCCTCATCTGATGAGAAGGGCAAGTCACCAGCCGTTATCAATGAAGGCATTCATCCATTGGATGGTCAGTTCCGCAAAGCTGCATCTTACTCCACCAATGATGACTCTGCCACTCATGTTTCTGCTGCTAACGCTACCAAGTCAAGTCCTCAAGCTACTGCTCCTCGTGTGATGACTAACCGTGAACTGCTTATAAGTCTTCACTAGAAGGTGGATCGCAACCACAAGTGGGTTAATCTTCAGTTTGGTTCCATTCTTCACAACATGACTTATACACATAATGCAGTGAAGAAAAACCATTACTACCTCCATGAAGTATTTGATCGCACCTGGGCTATTCTGTCACATTTATATGGTGAAGAAGATCTGAAGCAAATGGGCTTCAAGGAAGACTTTGACTGGTCTGCTCCTTCACCGAAGATATACAAGAAGGTCAAGGTTCCTTCCTTGGTGGCTAGCTCATATTCTTCATCACGCGCCACGGATGAGCATGAAGACTTGGACGACACTGCAGCAGGCCCTACAACGACTCAGGACCCTGACAATGCTGGCGCTCCTCCATCATCATGATATTCTTGAGGTGCGTTAGTCCTCAGTTTCAATCCTTTTGGTCATTTGATGACAAAGGGGGAGAAATTTGAGTTAGTCTTCAAGCGGGTCTATCCTATATGGGCATTTTTTGGCTAAGTTACAACTCTCGTTCTTCTGATGACTTTGCTGGATCGAGTTGTAATCTTAAACTCTATGGTGGCCTGATACTTTTGCTGTGGTCTTCTGCATGCTTATTACTCATTAATGTTAATGCACACATGCTGAATTACATAAGTCACCATATTTCATCATGCATTTCAAATTCTTCATATTATATATCAAATGCGTGTATGAATTACAAGATATAGGGGGAGATCTCATTGATTATACTCTTCAAGTGTGCATTGCTTCAAAAGAAAATTCCTCACTATGCACATCTTCAGGGGGAGTTCTTCTATATCTTGCAATTAAATTCCTCAATATCAGTATTTACACTTCATATGTATATTCCCGTTGAAAACTTAACCTATATTGTCATCAATCACCAAAAAGGGGGAAATTTGAAGTGCATCTAGTGCCCCTTAGTGATTTTGGTGTATTGAAGACTTATAGGTTAAGGGACTGATGTGTTTGTGAGTGTACACAGGTTTATAAGTCTATGAGGAGTTTGATATTTACAGAGAAAGTCGACCCCTAAAAATGAAGTTCTTCATTTGAAGACTTTGGATTTCTGAAAACTTTGAAAGTGAAGAAATTGGTGTGACCCTGAAGACTTGGCAATCATTCGAGGAACATGAAGCGTGAAGACTTTTGTTTTCGTAGTTTCATTTTCTCTTTCTTGAGTCATAGGAAACAGCGTACTGTTAAAGGGGGTCGAGGAAATACTAAGGAAAAATTTCCATGTGATGCTCAACTCAAAATCCTACACCTACCAATCCCTTTGAGTGAAGCCATTGGAAATCTCATACAGTTCAATCATATTCTTCAGTGACAGAGACGAAGTTCTTATGGTCTCTGAGGATTTTGTTCTGACTGAGGAGTTAGGAATTCGCCAGTGCGAATTGCCTACATAGTGAGGAACATGATAGCCCTGAGGATTTTGATAGTGAAAATTCCGACCATTGCTTGCTATGCGCCAGCTGTTCCAAAATATCTACCCACCTAATGGTCATATTAGACAAGGGCATTTATGTCTTATCATGTCGGGATGCTCGCTAGGCTATAAATAGCCCCCCTTCAACCACTAGCTTGTTGGCTGCTCCGAGAGAAACTGACACTTGGCAATTGAGAGCATCCCATCCTCCGAGGTCTTTGAGCGAAAATCATCAAGTGAGGAAAACCCAAAACCCAACACCTACAAACCCAAAGTGATTGAGCATCACTGAAGAGATTGATCCTGTGTGGATCCGACGCCTGTTTCCTTTGAAGACTATGCTTCTTCCAGACGGTTAGGCGTCAAGGTCCAGAGCATCCAAGAGGAATTGTGGATCGCCGAGTGACCGAGTTTGTGAAGGTTCGGAAGTCACCTGAAGACTTACCACGAGTCATTGGGCGAGGTCTGTGTGACCTTAGCTCAAGGAGAACACGGTGAGGACTGTGTGTCCGGGACTGGGTGTCCTCGAGTTTAAATACTCAGGCTCTCCAACTAGATGTACAACTGAGACAACAGTTGGAACTGGTCTACCAAATCATTGTCTTCACCGAGCTTACTGGTTCTATTTCCTCAACTCCTTTCATTTCCTCATGTCTGTTGTTGTGTGCCTGTTCATATCTGTCTGAAGACTTTGACTGAAGACTTTCTCAATTTCCTCAGTTCAATTTCTTCAGTCCGCCCGTCTTCTTTCGTGTGTTATCCTGTGTTTACACTTTCTGTACTCTGTGCTTGTCTTCATTTCATCATGATGACTATGCTTTTATTCTGTTATGTTTACTTCTGAGTACTTATTCCGCTGCTGGTAGTTCTTCATTTAGGAATTTCCTCACCAGCAAATTCCTCAGTGAAGAATTTATAAAAATCGCCTATTCACCCCCCTCTAGTCGATATAACGCACTTTCAGCGAGGCACATGCTGCAACTCCAACCCGCAAAACTATTTCTCCATCCTGCGGACCTCTGCAAGATATGCTTCCATGTGTTCATCCTTCGGCTCGTATACCTTGTTGGAGAAGTTGACGAGGAGTTGTGAATCACCCTTGATGATGAGGCGCTTTACCCCCAAGGCGGCTGCAGCTTTCGAGCCTCCTATCAGGCCCTCGTATTCTACTATGTTGTTGGAGACCTTCTCTCCATGCTGGAAGCAGAGCTGCGCGGCATAATAGAGCTTGTCCTGAGTGGGAGATATGAGCACTATGCCTGCCCCTGCGCCATGTTGCGAGAACGCCCTGTCGAAGTACATGACCCAGCCGTCCGGCGCTTCACTTCCTGGGGAAAGCGACCGATCCTCGCCCGCTTCGAGCCCTGGTGCCTCCGTCCATTCCGCCATGAAATCTGCAAGTGCGGCTCCCTTAATGACTCTGGTCGTGCTGAATTCCAGCTGAAACGCTTGCAACTCGATGTTCCATTCAGCGACCCTTCCAGCTGAGTTGGGGCTCCTGAGTACCCTTTCTAAGGGATATGCCGAGACGACCTTGATGGGATGGCCTTGAAAGTAGTGCCGCAGCTTGCATGAGTCCACTAGCAACATAAGGAGGAGTTTCCGGGGCATGGGGTATCACGCCCTCGCGTCCCGCAGTACCGTGCTAACGAAGTACATAGGATGCTCGATGAGGTTGAGGGTGCTGGCATGGTCTGCGTCTTCCTGAGGTTGAGGCGCCTCCCCAGACGATGGAGCCCCCAGCGCTTGGTCTCCTGGCGGGGCCTCCTCCGCCCTGGGTGTGTCCCCCTGCTGAGGCTGATCCCCATCTGTTGCGGCCGTGGTCTTCGCGAGGCTTTCTTGGCTTTGTTCCGCTTCGTCCGGGGCTATGGGTGGAGCGGCCTTGGCCCGGTGCTCCTCCCTAACCGCCACCAGGGCTGCTCTGGCGGAGTAGGGCGTGGCTGCAAGGTAGAGCACCAAGGGCTCCTAAGGGTGTGGAGCTACCATCACCGGAGGGATGGTAAGGTACTTGAGATCTTGGAATGGTTTGTCAGCCTCTTCAGTCCATTTGAACGGGCCCTTCTTCTTCATCAGCTTGAAGAAGGGTAGTGCTCGCTCCCCCAGCTTGGAGATGAAGCGTCCCAACGTGGTCACTCGCGCGGTGAGCTTCTGCATTTCTCTGAGGGTCTTCGGCGGATTCATGTCTTCGACTGCCTTGACCTTCTCTGGGTTAGCCTTGATACCTCTGTGGGACACGAGGAAGCCCAAGAGCTTGCCCGAGGGAACTCCGAATATGCGCTTCTCCGGGTTGAGCCGCAGATCCACTTCACGAAGGCTCGTGAAGGTTTCTTCCAGGTCCTGTATCAGGGTTTTTGCCTCCCGAGACTTCACCATGATGTCATCGACGTAGGCCTCGGCGTTTCTCCCGAGCTGCCGCCCCAAGGCGATGTGCATCAGTCGCTGAAAGGTCACGCCTGTGTTGCGCAATCTGAGCGGCATGTAGGTATAGCAGTATACTCCACACGGGGTCAGGAAGGCCGTTTTCTCCACGTCTTCTACTGTCATCTTGATCTGGTGATAGCCCGAGAAGGCATCCAGGAAGCACAACAGGTCACACTCGTTGGTAGAATCGATGATCTGGTCGATGCGAGGGAGCAGGAACGGATCCTGAGGGCAGGCCTTGTTGAGGTTGGTGAAGTCGACACACATGCGTTCCTTTCCTCCCTTTTTTGGCACAACAATAGGGTTGGCCAACCATTTAGGATAGAGAACTTCATGAATGATGCTTGCTGCCTCTAACTTGCGGGTTTCTTGGACGATGAAGGCCTGCTTCTTGGTGGACTGTCGCCTTGCCTTCTGCTTCACGGGGCGCACGTTGGGGCATATGTTGAGATGGTGCTCAATCACATCCCTTGGGACCCCTGCTAGCTGATCAGGTTCCCACGCAAACACCTCCTTGTTTGCGCGCATGAATTTCACCAGGGCCTCCTCCTGCTTAGGGTCGAGATTGGCGCATATGGTGAAGGTGGCGCCAGAGGATCCATCCTCGTCGGCTGGTTCTTGCTTGGTCTCCACCTTGTCTTGGGTGAATAGCTGCTTCTTCTTGGCCTGCGCAGCCCCCTTGGGCTCGAGGGTATCTACGCTGGCGGGCTGCGCCACCGCGGCCATCTTGAAAGTGAGCTTGAGCGCCTGCAGCGCATCCCTTGTGTCTCCGGACACAGTAAGAACGCCGCTGCTCCCGGGCATCTTCATGAGATTGTAAGCCGGGTGAGTCGCTGCCATGAACTGGGCCAAGGCTGGGTAGCCGAGGATGACATTGTACAGGAGGCTGATGGGGGCGATGTTGAAGTCGACCAACTCCGTGCGGAAGTTGTCGTGGGTGCCGAAGGTCACCGGGAGGTGGATCTGCCCCAGGGAGCCGGTGGAACTGCCTCCGACGCCCGAGAAGGGCCTGCTGGGTTGGAGTCGCTCTAGCAGCACATGGATGAACACCTGGTGACGGCCACCTGGCAGATGGTGGGGGTGCATAACATCGGGAGTGCGCCCGAACAGATGGTGTTGGAGGGGTGATCGTCCGAGATGAAGGTCAAATCGGCCTTGGGTGCCACCAAGCCCGGGCGGGCTTCACGGCGCTTGAGGATGGCGCCGATCTGGCGGACGAATGGCTTGACGTGGTGGCTCGAAGGTGGTGCCTGTGATCCGCCCAGGAGAGGTGCAACGACTGGGGGCGCTAGTGCAGGATGATGGGTGAGGAAGAGGTTGCGTAACTCCTCCCAGGAGGCCACAGAGGCCGCTGGCAGGTGGATCAGCCACATGCGCGGGACGCCGGTGAGGGCCATGGGAAGCCAGTTAGCCATGACCCTGTCGTCGCCTCCGGCCTTGAGGACGGCTTCTTCATACGCTAGCAGGAAGGCCAGCGGATCGGCCGCACCGTCGTAGCGCGGTGGCATGTCTGCCTTGAACTTGTTCGGCCACCGCACTTGTCTCAAGGCGGGGGCCAGGGCTCGGAGCCCCCTGGTTCCCGCGCCGGCGTCGACAGCTGGAGCAGGCAGTGCGTTGCCCGCCATGAGGGTGGAGCGCGGTGCTGATGGAGAACGGGTCAACGGAAGGGAGAGCTCTGGCGCACCCCTACGTGGCGTGCAGAATGTCGGATGTTGGGTTCTGGCAGACCCTCAAGGTTCGAACTCTGGGGTGCGCGTGAAGATCTTCCCCCTACCACTCCACGTCCGATCGCCTCATGAGAATCTAAGCTAAATGATACGTCTCCAACATATCTATAATTTTTGATTGCTCCATGCTACTTTATCTACTGTTTTGGACTATATTGGGCTTTATTTTCCACTTTTATATTATTTTTGGGACTAACCTATTAACCGGAGGCCCAGCCTAGAATTGCTGTTTTTTGCCTATTTCAGTGTTTCGAAGAAATGGAATATCAAACGGAGTCCAAGCGGAATGAAACCTTCGGGAACGTGATTTTCCAACCCAACGTGATCCAGGAGACTTGGACCCTACTCCAAGAAGTGCCAGAGGCGATCACGAGGGTGGAGGGCGCACCCCCCTGGGCGCGTCCCCTACCTCATGTGCCCCCTGACGCTCCACCGACGTACTCCTTCCTCCTATATATACCTACGTATCCCCGAACAATCAGAACAGGAGCCAAAAACCTAATTCCACCGCCGCAACCTTCTGTATCCACGAGATCCCATCTTGGGGCCTGTTCCGGAGCTCCGCCGGAGGGGGCATCCACCACGGAGGGCTTCTACATCAACACCATAGCCCCTCCGATGAAGTGTGAGTAGTTTACTTCAGACCTTTGGGTCCCTAGCTAGTAGCTAGATGGCTTCTTCTCTCTTTTTGGATCTCAATCCAATGTTCTCCCCCTCTCTTGTGGAGATCTATTCAATGTAATCTTCTTTTTGCGGTGTGTTTGTTGAGACCGATGAATTGTGGGTTTATGATCCAATATTATGTATGGAAAATATTTGATTCTTCTCTGAATTCTTTTATGTATGATTGAGTTATCTTTGCAAGTCTCTTCGAATTATCCTTTTTGGTTTGGCCAACTAGATTGGTAGTTCTTGCAACAGGAGAAGTGCTTAGCTTTGGGTCCAATCTTGCGGTGTCCTTACCCAGTGACAGAAAGGGTTGCAAGGCACGTATTGTATTGTTGCCATCGAGGATAACAAGATGGGTTTTTTATCATATTGCATGAATTTATCCCTCTACATCATGTCATCTTGCTTAAGGCGTTACTCTGTTTTTAACTTAATACTCTAGATGCATGCTCTATCACTTTATTTACTTGATTTGTTTTTACTTTGCCTTTTACTTTTCACTTTGCATCTATCTATCAAAAATACCGTAAATATTATTTATCATCTCTATTAGATCTCACCCTCGTAAGTGACCGTGAAGGGATTGGCAACCCCTAAGCGTTGGTTGCGAGTAGCTATCGTTTTGTGTAGGTACGAGGGACTTGTGCGTGGTCTCGTACTGGATTGATACCTTGGTTCTCAAAACTGAGGGAAATACTTACGCTACTTTGCTGCATCATCCTCTCCTCTTCGGGGAAATCCAACGCAGTGCTCAAGAGGTAGCAAGAAGAATTTCTAGCGCCGTTGCCGGGGAGGCTCACGCAAGCAAGTCAACTATACCAAGTACCCATCGCAATCCCTATCTCTCGCATTACATTATTTGCCATTTGCCTCTCGTTTTCCTCCCCCCCACTTAACCCTTGCCGTTTTATTCGCTCTCTCTTTCCCAATCTCCTCCTCTCTTTCCCATTTGCCTTTTTCCCGTTGCCTTTCTGTTTGCTTGTGTGTTGGATTACTTGTTGCCATGGCGCAAGATAATACCAAATTGTGTGATTTCTCGAATACCAATAATAATGATTTCCTTAGTACTCCGATTGCTCCTCTTAATAATGACCAGTCTTGTGAAATCAATACCGCTTTGCTGAATCTTGTTATGAAAGATCAATTCGCCGGCCTTCATAGTGAAGATGCCGCTACTCATCTAAATAATTTTGTTGATTTGTGTGATATGCAAAAGAAGAAAGATACGGATAACAATATTGTCAAATTGAAGTTATTTCCATTTTTGCTTAGAGGTCGTGCTAAAGTTTGGTTTTCATCTTTGCCTAAAAATAGTATTGATTCTTGGAACAAGTGCAAAGATGCTTTTATCTCTAAGTATTTTCCCCCCGCTAAGATTATCACTCTTAGGTACGATATCATGAATTTTAAACAACTTGATCATGAGCATGTTGCCCAATCTTGGGAAAGAATGAAATTAATGCTTCGCAATTGCCCTACTCATGGTTTGAATTTATGGATGATCATACAAATTTTTTATGCTGGATTGAATTTTTCTTCTAGAAATCTTTTAGATTCGGCCGCTGGAGGCACGTTTATGGAAATTACGTTAGGAGATGCTACCAAATTGCTTGATAATATTATGGCTAATTATTCTCAATGGCACACCGAAAGATCTTCTAGTAAAAAAGTGCATGTTATAGAAGAAATCAATGTTTTGAGTGAAAAGATGGATGAACTTATGAAGATGTTTGCTCCTAAAAATACTCCTCTTGATCCCAATGATATGCCTTTATCTACTTTGCTTGAGAATAATAATGAATCTATGGATGTGAATTTTGTTGGTAGGAATAGTTTTGGAAACAATGCGTATAGAGGGAATTTTAATCCTAGGCCTTATCCTAGTAATCCTTCTAATAATTATGGAAATTCCTACAACAACTCTTATGGAAATTTTAATAAGATGCCCTCTGAATTTGAGAGTAGTGTTAAAGAGTTTATGAATTCACAAAAGAATTTAATGCTTTGCTTGAAGAGAAATTGCTTAAAGTTGATGATTTGGCTAGGAACGTTGATAGAATTTCTCTTTAAATTGATTCTTTAAAGCTTAGATCTATTCCTCCTAAGCATGATATCAATGAGTCTCTCAAAGCCATGAGAATTTCCATTGATGAGTGCAAGGAAAGAACCGCTAGGATGCGTGCTTCCAAAGATGCCTTTATTAAAGTGTGTTCTTCCAATTCCTATGAAAATCAAGATGAAGATCTAAAAGTTGTTGATGTGTCCCCCATTAAATCTTTGTTTTGCAATATGAATCTCGATGAATCTGAATATGATCTTCCTTTACCTAGAAGGCGTTCTAAGAATTCAGAGTTTCTAGATCTTGATGATGAATTTGATGAAAGTGGGATTGAAATAAATAAAAACTTAGATATCGCTAAACCCACTATTTTGGATCTCAAGGAATTTAATTATGAAAATTGCTCTTTGATTGGTTGTATTTCCTTGTTGCAATCCGTGCTAGATTCTCCTCATGCTTATAGTCAAAATAAGGCCTTTACCGAACACATTGTTGATGCCTTGATGCAATCTTATGAAGAAAAACTTGAGTTGAAACTTTCTATCCCTAGAAAACTCTATGATGAGTGGGAACCTACTATCAAAATTAAAATTAAAGATTATGAGTTTCATGCTTTGTGTGATTTGGGTGCTAGTGTCTCTACTATTCCCAAAACTTTATGTGATTTGCTAGATTTCCGTGATTTTGATGATTGCTCTCTAAACTTGCATCTTGCGGATTCCACTATTAAAAAGCCTATGGGAAGAATTAATGATGTTCTAATTGTTGCAAATAGGAATTATGTGCCTGTAGATTTTATCGTTCTTGATATAGATTGCAATCCTTCATGTCCTATTATTCTTGGTAGACCTTTTCTTAGAATGATTGGTGCAATTATTGATACGAAGGAAGGGAATATTAGATTCCAATTTCCCTTAAAGAAGGGCATGGAACACTTCCCTAGAAAGAAAATAAAATTACCATATGAATCTATCATGAGAGCCACTTATGGATTGCCTACCAAAGATGGCAATACCTAGATCTATCCTTGCTTTTATGCCTAGCTAGGGGCGTTAAACGATAGCGCTTGTTGGGAGGCAACCCAATTTTATTTTGTGTTTTTTGTTTTTGCTTCTGTTTAGGACTAAATAATCCATCTACCTTCTGTTTAGATGTGGTTTTATGTTTTAATTAGTTTTTGTGCCAAGTAGAACCTATAGGATAACCTACGATGATAGTTGATTTGATTCTGCTGAAAAACAGAAACTTTGCACGCACGGATTTTTTTTTTAAATCACAGGAACGTGATTTTGCATTGATTATTTTTGCTGATATTCAATAAACAAATTGTCCACGACTTCCTATTTTGGGAGAATTTTTAGAGTTCCATAAGTTTGCGTTAGTTACAGATTGCTACAGACTTTTCTGTTTTTGACAGATTCTGTTTTACGTGTGTTGTTTGCTTATTTTGATGAATCTATGGCTAGTAAAATAGTTTATATTCCATAGAGAAGTTGGAATACAGTAGGTTTAACACCAATATAAATAAAGAATGAGTTTATTACAGTACCTTGAAGTACTCTTTTGTTTTCTTTCTCTAAGGGAGCTCACGAGATTTCTGTTGAGTTTTGTGTTGTGAAGTTTTCAAGTTTTGGGTGAATTCTTTTGATGGATTATGGAACAACGAGTGGCAAGAGCCTAATCTTGGGGATTCCCATGGCACCCCCAAGATAATCCAAGGACACCGAAAAGTCAAAGCTTGGGGATGCCCCGGAAGGCATCCCCTCTTTCGTCCACTTCCATCGGTAATTTACTTGGAGCTATATTTTTATTCACCACATGATATGTGTTTTGCTTGGAGCATCTTGTATTATTTGCGTCTTTTCTTGTTAGTTTGCCACAATAATCCTTTCTGTACACACCTTTTGAGAGAGCCATATATGAATTGGAATTCGTTAGAATACTCTATCTGCTTCACTTATATCTTTTGAGCTTGATAGTTTTGCTCATAGTGCTTCACTTATATCTTTTGAGCATGATAATTTTTGCTCTAGTGCTTCACTTATATCTTTTAGAGCATTGTGGTGGATTTGTTTTAAAGAAACTATTGATCTCTCATGCTTCACTTAGATTATTTTGATAGTCGTTAATAGCATGGTAATTCGCTTAATGTTAATATACTTGATGTTCAAGATATGTGAACCTTTCTTTTGAGTGCGTTGAATACTAAGATAAGTTTGATGCTTGATAACTGTTTTGAGATATGAAGATGGTGATATTAGAGTCATGCTAGTTGAATAGTTATGAATTCAAAGAATACTTGTGTTGAAGTTTGTGATTCCCGTAGCATGCACGTATGGTGAACCGTTATGTGATGAACTCGGAGCATGATTTATTTATTGATTGTCTTCCTTGTGAGTGGCGGTCGGGGACGAGCGATGGTCTTTTCCTACCAATCTATCCCCCTAGGATCATGCACGTAATACTTTGCTTTGATAACTTCTAGATTTTTGCAACAAGTATATGAGTTCTTTATGACTAATGTTGAGTCCATGGATTATACGCACTTTTTCCCATCCTTCCACCTTTGCTAGCCTCTCTATTACCGCGCACTTTTCCCTGGTATCATACACCACCATATACCTTCCTCAAAACAGCCACCATACCTACCTATGATGGCATTTCCATAGCCATTCCGAGATATATTGCCATGCAACTTTCCACCGTTCCGTCTATTATGACACGCTCCATCATTGTCATATTGCTAGCATGATCATGTAGTTGACATTGTATTTGTGGCAAAGCCACCGTTCATAATTCTTTCATACATGTCACTCATGATTCATTGCATATCCCGGTACACCGCCGGAGGCATTCATATAGAGCCATACTTTGTTATAAGTATCGAGTTGTAATGGTTGAGTTGTAAGAAAAATAAAAGTGTGATGATCATCATTATTAGAGAATTGTCCGAAGTGAGGAAAGGATGATGGAGACTATGATTCCCCCATAAGTCGGGATGAGACTCCGGACAAAATATATATAAAAAAGAGGCCATAAAAAAAAGAGAAAGGCCCAAATAAAAAAATGATGAGAGAAAAAGAGAGAAGGGACAATGGTACCATCCTTTTACCACACTTGTGCTTCAAAGTAGCACCAAGATCTTCATGATAGAGAGTCTCTCCTTTTGTCACTTTCATATACTAGTGGGAATTTTTCATTATAGAACTTGGCTTGTATATTCCAATGATGGGCTTCCTCAAAATGCTCTAGGTCTTCGTGAGCAAGCAAGTTGGATGCACACCCACTTAGTTTCTCTTGTAGAGCTTTCATATACTTATAGCTCTAGTGCATCCGTTGCATGGCAATCCCTACTCACTCACATAGATATCTATTGATGGGCATCTCCATAGCCCGTTGATACGCCTAGTTGATGTGAGACTTCCTCCCTCTTTTTTGTCTTCTCCACAACCACCCTTCTATTCCACCTATAAGTGCTATATCCATGGCTCACGCTCATGTATTGCGTGAAGATTGAAAAAGTTTTGAGAATGTCATAAGTATGAAACAATTGCTTGGCTTGTCATCGGGGTTGTGCATGATTTAAATATTTTGTGTGGGGAAGATGGAGCATAGCCAGACCATATGATTTTGTAGGGATAACTTTCTTTGGCCATGTGATTTTGAGAAGACATGATTGCTTTGATTAGTATGCTTGAAATATTATTATTTTTATGCCAATATAAACTTTTGTCTTGAATTTTTCGGATCTGAATATTCATATCACAATTAAGAAGATTTACATTGAAATTATGCCAAAGTATCACTCCACATCAAAAATTCTTTTTTATCATTTACCTACTCGAGGACGAGCAGGAATTAAGCTTGGGGATGCCTGATACGTCTCCAACATATCTATAATTTTTTATTGCTCCATGCTACTTTATCTACTGTTTTGGACTATATTGGGCTTTATTTTCCACTTTTGTATTATTCTTGGGACTAACCTATTAACCGGAGGCCCAGCCCAGAATTGCTGTTTTTTTGCCTATTTTAGTGTTTCGAAGAAACGGAATATCAAACGGAGTCCAAACGGAATGAAACCTTCGGGAACGTGATTTTCCAACCGAACGTGATCCAGGAGACTTGGACCCTACTCCAAGAAGTGCCAGAGGCGGTCACGAGGGTGGAGGGCGCGCCCCCCGGGCGCGCCCCCTACCTCGTGGGCCCCCTACCGCTCCACCGACGTAATCCTTCCTCCTATATATACCTACGTATCCCCGAGCAATCAGAACAGGAGCCAAAAACCTAATTCCACCGCCGCAACCTTCTGTATCCACGAGATCCCATCTTGGGGCCTGTTCCGGAGCTCCGCCAGAGGGGGCATCCACCACGGAGGGCTTCTACATAAACACCATAGCCCCTTCGATGAAGTGTGAGTAGTTTACTTCAGACCTTCGGGTCCATAGCTAGTAGCCAGATGGCTTCTTCGCTCTTTTTGGATCTCAATACAATGTTCTCCCCCTCTCTTGTGGAGATCTATTCGATGTAATCTTCTTTTTGCGGTGTGTTTGTTGAGATCGATGAATTGTGGGTTTATGATCTAGTATTATCTATGGAAAATATTTGATTCTTCTCTGAATTCTTTTATGTATGGTTGAGTTATCTTTGCAAGTCTCTTCAAATTATCCTTTTTGGTTTGGCCAACTAGATTGGTAGTTCTTGCAATGGGAGAAGTGCTTAGCTTTGGGTTCAATCTTGCGGTGTTGTTACCCAGTGACAGAAAGGGTTGCAAGGCACGTATTGTATTGTTGCCATCGAGGATAACAAGATGTTTTTTATCATATTTCATGAATTTATCCCTCTACATCGTGTCATCTTGCTTAAGGCGTTACTCTGTTTTTAACTTAATACTCTAGATGCATGCTGGATAGCGGTCGATGAGTGGAGTAATAGTAGTAGATGCAGAATTGTTTTGATCTACTTGTCTCGAACGTGATGCCTATATACATGATCATTGCCTAGATATGCTCATAATTATTCTCAATTCTATCAATTGCTCAACAGTAATTTGTTCACCCACCGTAGAATACTTATGCTCTTGAGAGAAGCCACTAGTGAAACCTATGGCCCCCGGGTCTATTCTCATCATATCAATCTCTATCACTTTATTTACTTGCTTTGTTTTTACTTTGCCATTTACTTTTCACTTTGCATCTATCTATCAAAAATACCAAAAATATTATTTATCATCTCTATCAGATCTCACCCTCGTAAGTGACCGTGAAGGGATTGACAACCCCTAAGCATTGGTTGTGAGTAGCTATCGTTTTGTGTAGGTACGAGGGACTTGTGCGTGGTCTCCTACTGGATTGATACCTTGGTTCTCAAAAACTGAGGGAAATACTTACGCTACTTTGCTGCATCATCCTCTGCTCTTCGGGGAAATCCAACACAGTGCTCAAGAGCTAGCACTAAACGATGAACAACTCGAGGGACACACGATTTATACTGGTTCAGGCCATCGTTGTGGTGTAATACCCTACTCCAGTGTGGGGTATGGTGGATTGCCTCAAGGGTTGATGATGAACAGTAAAAGGACGAACAACCTCGCGAGAGGTGTTCTTGAGCTGGTGTGATGAACTGTTTGGATGAGTTCGATCGCCTCTCTCTCTGATGGGAACTCTCTAAGATGCCTTCTACTATGGTGGCTAGCCCTATTTATAGAGGCCGTGGCCCTCTTCCCAAATATTGAGCGGGAAGGGCGCCAACAACGGCCATTTTGAATGGGAACATCTAGTACAAGTTATCCTAACTAAAGCCGGTCTTCGGCTGCCAAAGGCACCGGTGATGACGCCGTCTTGGGCTCCACGGTGACCTCCATCCTGCCGCTCTGTTGGTCTTGGTCTCGTTGCACTGAAATGGCAACCTTTGCCTGATGCCTCGGTACTCCACGCCTACGCTTGCCCCCTTTGCACCAGAGAGGAAACAAGGACACTACGCAGGCCGGCGCCCGCCTAGCACCCGCCTGGTCTCGATCGTCACGGCTTGCGTCACGAGCACCTCGCGAGGTACCCTGCCTTGATCTCTCCGCCTCCTCGCGAGCCTGCCTGGCGAGGCCGTTCCTGATGGAATCTTGTGTCGTCCGTCCCGCGAGGCTTGACCCCTCGCGAGGGTCTTGACTCTCGCGCTGATGAAGATGGGCCATACTGGGCCACCACTCGAGCCATGCCACAGGCCGCAGGCAGGCAAGTCTGGGGACCCCTGTTCCCAGGACGCTGACAAGATTCTTGTGGTTGGAATGGAATATCTTGTTCTCAACACATGAGTAGGTGGTTCTCTCTCAGAAAATGAATGCTGGAAGTGTAGGCACATTCTGATGGCTCTCCTCACTAATGAAGAATGGGTGGATGGGTATATATAGCCTCCACACAAAATCTAGACATTACACACAGATTCTCAAACTCGGTGGGACCGAACGATGAAACTTGGTTAGACCGATTCGGGTCAAAATGTGAACGTTAGACTTTTTGGTGGGACCGAAAAGGTCAACTCGGTGGGCCGATGTGCAGGGGTTAGGGTAAAACCTCAACTCGGTTTGACCAATTACTCAAACTCGGTGAGACTGATTTTGGTAATAAGCAAACTAAGTATTGGTCAAGCAAACTCGGTGGGACCGACTGAACAGACTTGGTTAGACGAAAATGTTGCAATAGATCATAGAGAATTTGCAAGCCCATCTTGGTGAGACCGAGATCCCATCGGTGAGACCGAACTGATTAGGGTTTGGAAGTGGCTGTGTCAAATGAAACTCGGTGGCGCCGGATAGATCAAATCGGTGTGGCCGAGTTTGACTTTTGGATTTAGGACATATGTGGATATGAGAAAGTCGCTGAGGGTTTTGGAGCATATCACTAAGCACTTTGAGCAAGCAAGCCATTAAGCAACACCTCATCCCCTTTTAATAGTATTGGCTTTCCTATGGACTCAATGAGATCTTGGATAACTAAAATGAAAATGTAGAGTCTTGAGCTTTTGCCAATATTTGTCCTTAGCATCTTGAAGGGGATCCACATCCTCTTGTCCACGTCCATGCCACTCCAATGTTGAACTTATCTGAAATACACTAGGTAGAAGAATTAGTCCAACAAGAGATATGTTGACGTAAATTACCAAAATCACCCAGGGAGCACTTGTGCTTTCAGTCCCCCTTGGCACGCAAGATGTTCCCAAAAGATTAAAGAGGGGGGTTCCTTGCTCGAGGGAGGTCGGTAGAAAATAAGGCGTTAGTGGTAAGGCTCGTGTCTAGTGCGAGCAGAGTGACTTAGCTTAGTGCGTTCGCAGCCCGCGGTGGCTCTTGGTTCATGAGGGCGCATGTCTCTGGAGCTTTCTTATCCTATGTGTGTCTCCTGTTTTAGCCTTTCCGGACCGGACAACTGCTCGGTCGAGGCCATCCCTCATGAGGGGACAGAGTGTCGCTTGGACGCTTAGCTCCTGAGGTTCCTGTGAATCAGACGACTACACAACACGAGAGGCGACACCACTTGTTGATCCGCTCATGATCATTTCATGAGAAGATGAAGGCACTAAGGACCTAGTGAGGTGACGCGTACGAGGCCGGACCGAGGGTCAGAGCTCAGTGTCTTAGGTTTATCAGCGCTGTAGGGACGGACCCGAGCTCAGGCGCCGTGCCGGTAGCCCCCTCTCATGGGATGCTCAAAAGGGGAGCTGACAATGCACGGAGCCCACTGTCGGTGTCAAAACCGGCGGTTCTCGGGTAGGGGGTCCCGAACTATGCGTCCAAGGCTAATGGTCACAAGAGGCGGGGGGCACAATGTTTACCCAAGTTCGGGCCCTCTCGATGGAGGTAATACCCTACTTCCTGCTTGATTGATCTTGATGATATGAGTATTACAATAGTTGATCTACCACGAGATCATAGAGGCTAAACCCTAGAAGCTAGCCTATGATTATGATTGTTGTTGTCCTACAGACTAAACCCTCCGGTTTATATAGACACTGGAGGGGGCTAGGGTTACACAGAGTCGGTTACAAAGAAGGAGATATACATATCCGAATTGCCAAGTTTGCCTTCCATGCAAAGGAGAGTCCCACCTGGACACGGGACGAAGTCTTTAATCTTGTATCTTCATAGTCCAACAGTCCGGCCAAAGTATATAGTCCGGCTGTCCGAGGACCCCCTAATCCAGGACTCCCTCAGTAGCCCCTGAACCAGGCTTCAATGACGATGAGTCCGGCGCGCAGATTCCTCTTCGGCATTGCAAGGCGGGTTCCTTCTCCGAATACTCCATAGAAGATCTTGAATATAAGGACCGTGTCCGGCTCTGCAAAATAATTTCCACATACCACCATAGAGAGCACAATATTCCACAAATCTAATCTGTTGACAACTTTTAATAGTGTGACATCATGCCACGGCCCGGTCATTATTCAATCCTTTTTCTTAACCAGCTACCGCACATATCGCGAAGCGGCTTTATTGGCACGTCTTGTCGAAGCAGAGATCGTGTCCCCTTATCACGGGATTCTCATCAATAAAGGTGTGGGTAACTCAAGCGCGCCATCAATCGCGGTGCTTGGGGAATAAGCATTTTACGTGGCAAGTGGGGAGGCACACAGTTTCTATGTCTTTATAAAGGGATAAGGATTCTTCTTTTTCACCCATGCCTTCTTCTTCCCCTGCCCATCCATTCTCGCACGCTCGAGCTCTAGCACACAAGTTCTCACCTTCTCCGCAAAGCCATTCCAAACATGTCCGGAGCGGGAGGAAAGTGGATGGTCTCCTCCGTTACGGAGGAGGACATTACGAAGCTCCGGGAAGCCGGATACCTGGCCGCAAACATTGTGCACCGGCTTCCAGACGCAGGGCAGATCGTCCCTACTCCAGAACCCCATGAGAGGGTTGTATTCCTTGCCCACTTCGTCCGCGGACTGGGATTCCCCCTCCACCCATTTGTCTGTGGGCTCATGTTCTACTATGGGCTAGATTTTCATGATATGGCCGCCAATTTCATCCTCAACACCTTGGCGTTTATCGTCGTGTGCGAGGCCTTCCTCCGCATCAAGCCCCACTTCGGCCTGTGGCTGAAGACCTTCAACGTGAAGCCAAATGTGGTGGTCGGCCAGCAAGGGGAGTGCGGAGGTGCCATGGTGGGCAAGATGCCCAACGTCACCTAGCTCGAAGGCTCCTATGTGGAGACAGTGAAGGGGTGGCAATCGGGGTGGTTCTATATCACCGAGCCGCGCGACGCCAACTGGGCGGCGGCCCCCGAATTTTGATCTGGCATCCCCATGCAGCTCACCTCCTGGAAAGAGAAGGGCTTAGCGTGGGGTTCGTCGGTGGAGTTGACGGGACTCCAGACCTGCGTCAAAAATATGATAAGCAAGAAAATCAAGCTTGTCAACGTGGTCCAGGTCATGCTCTTCTGCAGGATCCTTCCGTGTCAAAGTCGGGCATTCAATATGTGGGAGTTCGACCCGGACAAACACTAGACGCTGCGAGAGATCTTCGACACGATGCACAAAGACATCCGGAAGGTGCTGTTCAAGGCCGCCGAGGTACCTCCTCCCATTACCGAGGATCATGGACTCAGCGCAAAGCCCCCTGCCAATCTGGTAAGCTCTTTATATCTCACAAGATGTTCCTTTGTAAGTGCATCTAGTGCCCCTTAGTGATTTTGGTGTACTGAAGACTTATAGGTTAAGGGACTGATGCATTCGTGAGTGTACACAGGTCTATAAGTCTATGAGGAGTTTGATATTTACAGAGAAAGTCGACCCCTAAAAATGAAGTTCTTCAACTGAAGACTTTGGATTTCTGAAGACATTCTGAAGACTTTGAAGGTGAAGAAATTGGTGTGACCTTGAAGACTTGGCAATCATTCGAGGAACATGAAGTGTGAAGACTTTTGTTTTCGTAGTTTCATTTTCTTTTTCTTGAGTCATAGGAAACACTGTACTGTTAAAGGGGGTCGAGGAAATACTAAGGAAAATTTCCATGTGATGCTCAACTCAAAATCCTACACCTACCAATCCCTTCGAGTGAAGCCATTGGAAATCTCATACAGTTCAGCCATATTCTTCAGTGACAGAGACGAAGTTCTTCTGGTCTTTGAGGAATTTGTTCTGACTGAGGAGTTAGGAATTCGCCAGTGTGGATTGCCTACACAATGAGGAACATGATAGCCCTGAGGAATTTGAGAGTCAAAATTCCGACCGTTGCTGTGCTATGCGCCAGCTGTCCCAAAATATCTACCCACCTAACGGTCATATCATTGAAGGGCATTTATGTCTTATCATGTCGGGCTGCTCCCTAAGCTATAAATAGCCGCCCCCTACAACCACTAGCTGGTTGGCTGCTCCGAGAGAAACTGACACTTGTCATTTGAGAGCATCCCATCCTCCGAGGACTTTGAGCGAAAATCATCGAGGAAAACCCAAACCCAACACACCTACAACCCAAAGTGATTGAGCATCACTGAAGAGATTGATCATGCGTGGATCCGATGCTTGTTACCTTTGAAGACTATGCTTCTTCCAGACGGTTAGGTGTCATGGTCTAGAGCATCCAAGACGAATTGTGGATCACCGAGTGACCTAGTCTGTGAAGGTTTGAAAGTCACCTGAAGACTTACCACCGGTGATTGGGCGAGGTCTGTATGACCTTAGCTCAAGGAGAATACAGTGAGGACTGTGTGTCCGGGACTGTGTGTCCTCGAGTTTAAATACTCAGCCGCTCCAACCAGACGTACAACTGAGACAACAGTTGGAACTGGTCTACCAAATCATTGTCTTCACCAAGCTTACTTGTTCTATTTCCTCAACTCTTTCATTTCCTCATTTCTGTTGTTGTGTGCTTGTTCATATCTGTTTGAAAACTTTGACTGAAGACTTTATTAATTTCCTCAGTTCAATTCCTTCAGTCTGTCCGTCTTCATCCTGTGTTATCCCGTGCTTACGCTTTCTGTACTCTGTGCTTGCCTTCATTTCATCAGGATGACTATGCTTGTTTTCTGCTATGTTTACTTTTGAGTACTTATTCCGCTGCAAGTAGTTCTTCATTTTGGAATTTCCTCACCAGCAAATTCCTCAGTGAAGAATTCATAAAAATCTCCTATTCACCCCCCTCTAGTCGATATAACGCACTTTTAATTGGCATCAGAGCAAGGTACTCCCTTGTTCTGTGTGATTTTGGTTTAACCACTTGGAGTTTTAGTTATGTCAACTGCAGGTATGATCAAGGTCTCTGTCGGTGTCAAAACCGGCGGATCTCGGGTAGGGGGTCCCGATCTGTTCGTCTTAGGCTGACGGTAACAGGAGACGAGGGACACAATGTTTACCCAGGTTCGGGCCCTCTCAATGGACGTAAAACCCTACTTCCCGCTTGATTGATATTGATGATATGAGTAGTACAAGAGTTGATCTACCACGAGATCATAGAGGCTAAACCCTAGAAGCTAGCCTATGATGATTATGATTGTGAATGTCCCTCTAAGGACCAACCTCTCCGGTTTATATAGACACCGGAGAGGACTAGGGTTTACAAGGAGTCGGTTACAAAGGTGGAAATATAATATCTAGATCGCCAATCTTGTCTTCCACGCAAAGGAGAGTCCCATCCGGACACGGGATGAAGTCTTGAGTCTTGTATCTTCACGCTCCAATAGTCCGAACAAAGTATATAGTCCGGCTGTCCGGATACCCCCTAATCCAGGACTCCCTCAGTAGCCCCTGAACCAGGCTTCAATGACGATGAGTCCCGCGCGCAGTTCTTGTCTTCGGCATTGCAAGGCGGGTTCCATCTCCGAATAGTAATCATCGAACACCTGAACCGTGCCCAGATCCGCAAGATGATCTTCACATACCGGCGTAGAGAACATAGCATAAATCTGATCTGCTGGCGATTTTTGGTATGTCACGCTCCTGCATCGTGGCCCGGCCCAACACGAACCGATTTTTCTTAGCCCACTTCGATACGCGTTGCGAGGCGGTTTTATTGGCACGCCCTACCAAAGCAGAGATCGTGTTCCCCTTATTGCAGGATCTTCCATCAATACGGGTGTGCGCAACCCCACGACGACTGTTGGTATGACTCCGTGTTTTTAGATAAGTCTCAAGCAGTCTCGCTGAGGACTCTTGATATTCACCCCCCTTATAAAGGGGTCGAGGCCTACACCTCTTTTCCACCACCCTTGCGCCCTTTCGTATCTCGAGTTCTAACACCTGAGACCCAAACTCAAACACCGTAGATCCTCCAATATGTCCGGATCCAACCTTCAAGGCTAGTGGGTGGCCTCCTCGGTCAAAGAGGAGGATATTGCGAGGCTTAGGGAGGTCGGATATCTGACTGCTGACATCCAGCACAGGCTTCCTACTCCAGGGCAGGTCGTCCCAACTCCCGAGCCTAATGAGAGCATCATATTTGTTCCTCACTTCCTCCGCGGCTTGGGCCTTACCCTTGATCCCTTTGTGAGGGGGCTCATGTTCTATTACGGGTTAGATTTTCACGATCTAGCTCCGGACGCTATCCTCCATATCTCGTCGTTCATCATTATGTGAGAGGCTTTTCTCCATGTCACTCCACACTTCGGCTTATGGCTCAAGACCTTCAATGTGAAGCCAAAGATGATCGAGGGGCGACATGCGGAGTGCGGAGGTGCCATAATAAGCAGGAACGCCGATGCCCCAAGGCCATAGGGTTCTTTCCCAGAGGTATCCGATTTATGGCAGCGGAGGTGGTTTTACCTCACGGCTCCCAGAGGCACAAAGTGGGTGGATGCCCCCGACTTCCGCTCGGGCCCTCCATCGCAACTGGCGTCATGGACCAACGTAGGACGGGATTGGGGGTATGCTAGCGATGTACCAACACTGCAAAGCCGTATCTGGGAGCTTCCTGAGAGGGACATTAACCTTGTCAGCATAATTCAAGTAATGCTAATCCGACGGATGTTGCCGTGCAAACGCCGGCCTCTCCGGATGTGGTAGTTCAATCCAGAGGGTCCGCGGACTATTCCGCACTTCTTCGGCCTGACGCTCGAAGGGATGTGTAAATTATTCTTTGGACCACAAGTAAAGTGTCCGGACACCACCGAGGATGCGGGCCTAAGCTGCAATCGCCTAGATACCCAAGTAAGTAACCCCGAAACCGGACACTTTGTTTATATTTGTCATAATCATCATTCTGAAAATCCTCCGTGGCCAGGAATGGCTCATCAAGGCGGAGAGAATCAGGTGTCCGACACCACTTCCCGAAGGCTCGCCTAGTCCCACCATAGCCAAGATGCTTGGACGGGTGCTTAGCAAAATGCCCCCAGGGAAAGACGAAGGGAAGAACAGAGAAGCCGAACTTCACACACTGCGCATCCAAACCGGGGGAATTGCTGCCTCCTCAAAGGAGGATAGTCGGGAGGGGAATCTAATGCCTCCTCCCTGCGCGGGAAGAAGAGGGCCGCCTCCGAAGACTTGGAGACGGAGATGCCCAAACAGGGGAAGAAAGCGTCACCAGGGGGCCCTGCCCCAAAGGGCGCCCTCACCATGTCATGCCCGCCAATGGGCCAGCCCTCAACCGAGCTGTAAGTTAACCGTCAATTTGAAGGTATTGCTTTTCTCCGAGTACAATAACCAGGATCCATTCTTTGCAGTATGGCTAGCAGCTCTTCTCGACAGAGTTCGTCGTTGGGGGACCTCCCTCCGGAGATGATGGAGAGTGAGACCCCACCAACCTCTCCGCCTCATGAGGCGGGCGACCCCGAGGTGTCGTCACGGAGGAGTCCAGATCTGCCGAAGCCAGAAGCTACTCCTTCGGCCGCCCTGATCCCGGAGCGTTCGGCTCCCATGGGGGGCGATGAGAAGGGTCCGGCACAGGTCGGTGTCCGGGCGGGCACATTGACGGGACTTCTGGAGCGAGCCGCTCTCTCGGATTAGCATCGTTCATTAATGAGCTCGGTGCTCAAGAAGATTTCATCCGCCACAAGCGGTTTGAATGAAGCATTTACGAGCCTCCACAAAGGCTTTGAGGTTTGTAATGAAAAATACATAATTTTTTGGCTGTGAGGCACGCGCTAGGTGTGCTCCATATGGATAGTAGCCCCTGAGACTCTGGTTGCCCGCCCTAGGCGGCAAATGGAGGATCATATTGTGTAATTAATGATTGCGCTGTATATATGCGTAGGTGTCTAAGGATCCGGCAGCCGACCAGTCCGTTGAAGTTGCCGAACTAAGGAGGCAGATTGGAGCTATTGATGCCGATATCACGCTGGTGAACGAGAGGCTGAACGAGTCACATGGTATGTGCTCTGCTTTCCTTATTATGATGTATAGGAAAATTTGAGAGGGGCATGATATTATTGCGATATGCTTGGGTTGCAGATGGTGCTGCTGCCGTGGAAGCCTTGAGGGCGGATCTTGCCCAGGCCAAGGAACAAGCTCGTGCTAGCAATGCGTCTGCCCTAAAGGCGGTTGAAGAGTTGAGAGCCGAACAGGCTGCTCATCGCCGAAGCGAAGACAAGATAGCCGAAATGGCTGTGGAGTTGAAAAATACCGCCGACCGGTATGAGCTCCTTGAAAAGGAGAATCAGGTTAATTCGGTTGACCTGAACAAGGCACTTAATGTGGCCAAGGAGATGCGGACCGAAATCAAGGATGTATGGGAGGAGCTTCGACAGGCCGGGAAAATCATGGCTGGGAACCCCTACTTATGGCGGATGAAGTTTTTGGATCCGAAGTATGCTCCCCTGGATCGACGCTAGAGTCCTGTAGATGCGTATGCAGACTTGGCGAAGAGTATAGTTGATGCGGCCAAGTTTTTCGAGGATCAAGGTGATAAAGAAGTGGAGAAACTGTTCTGGTCGTCATTCAATGCTCCCGCGCGCCCATTGCCGTTGAGTGAGAAAATGGCTGCTGTGGCTGAGCTTCATAGTCTGTCCGGGCTTGCAATGCGGTCTGTAATAGACCATCTTTGGCCGAAGGGTCCTAAGCCGGACAGTTGTTTTGTTTGGTGCAACAATTCCTCGGTGCCGTATCTTAGATCGATGCCATGAGGAGGTCGGCGTGTATAGAGGGTGCACGGATGGCACTTGCCCATGTTAAAGCATATTGGACAGATATGGAGGCCACCATCATTGCGACCCAGAATCCGGCGGGAGGCCAGGATCCGGCCGAGCATTACTTGGAGCAGGTAACAAAAGGTGCTCGTTTGGTAGAGGCTGTGTGCTTGAAGAATGTCATGTTTGAGTGACAAATCGTGTCATTGTAAAAACAATGTTATTTTGATTATGAGGCTATATTTATACTTTGTGCCCGAAAGTATGATTGTGCCTCCTATGCGGCCGTTTTTATGTATATGTGTAATCTAAAAGTTAGTAGTCGTTGGCTTCAGCCCCCACGCGTACAATGTGGGGGTGTTCGCGAAAAATATGCGTAATCACACTTGATCCAATGTCTTGGTACGTTAAGGAGGTGATGCACATCGAACTAGGTAACCAGACTATATAGTTGTAACACTTTCACTTAGCCATAGGAGTTTGACGGTGGGGCTACTATGTAGCCCCTGGTACCTTTGTGTGCATCCGAATACGGGCGTATGTACATGACCGGGGAACGGTCCTTCGTTAATGCGGAGGAATCCTAATGATTCTGGTAAGTCTTCGAGTGGTTGAACAGTCTCTCGCTGTACCATGACGGTCAGTTTTCGGCTCTCTCTACTGAGGTGCTCGTCCGGAATAACTAGGGCACAATCGCAGTAGTTCTCCTTTGGCCGCCTTAGCCGATAAGAAGGGAATGTAAGGTGGCAAACCCAGGATCCGGGCAAACCCAACATTTGACCAAAGACATGATTCGGAGCTGATGCATATAAGGCCAAACTTGTGATGCCAAACACTCCCGAAGGAATTCAGACTTTGCAACATAAAATGGGCTGAAGAATGCTCTTTCATTATGAACCCTATAGTTCCAGGTACATGCATTAGTCTGTCGTGGCGAAATGCTAATAACGGCAGTACCCTCTGTGGGTATAGTACCCATGGGATGTGGAAACAACAAGAGACAATAAAAAAGGTTTACACAGGGGCTTAATCTATAGAGAAACCTTTAAGCGGGGCCCTGTTGCACGTCTGCGCCTTTGACTCCGTTGTGTCATTTCCTGGAAGGGCATCACGTGAATTGTGTCTGTGAAAAAGAAAGACTCATGTAGGAGAGTATAACATAAGCGTGCGATGGATAGTAAAAATGTAAGACATTGGCCTGTTAATAAGGTCAAGCCAACAGTGGGGCTGTATTAAATATCTATAGCCCCTGGTGTGCTCTATAGGATTACGTACGTGGTGCCCTATCCCAGGTTTATCCGGGCTGCTGGACTCGTCTAGCCGTGTCTGTGGTCTTAACGACCAGCCATGCTTTCTGGTATTGGAGGCCGCTTAGAGCCCGGCTGTTAGAGCCGTCGCGTATTCCTCCGTGCATGCGGAGCGCTCTGTGTTTCCGTTAACGGTGATGACACCTCGTGGACCGGGCATCTTGAGTGTGAGGTAGGCGTAATGCGGTACTGCGTTGAAGTGGGCGAATGCCGTTCTTCCGAGCAATGCGTGATAGCCGCTTTGGAGGGGAGCGATGGTGAAGAGTAGTTCTTCGCTTCTGGAGTTGCCGGGGGAACCGAATGTTACCTCCAGTATGATGGAGCCCCTGCCTTGGGCTTCGACGCCTGGTATCACCCCTTCAAAGGTGGTGTTGCTTTGGCTGATTCTGGATAGGTCTATCCCCATCCTGCGGACAGTATCCTGGTATATTAAATTGAGACTACTACTGCCGTCCATGAGGACATGAGTAAGATGGTATCCGTTGATTATTGGGTCGAGCACCAAGGCATCTAATCCTCCGTGCCGAATACTAGTCAGGTAGTCCGTGTGATCGAAGGTGATCGGACAAGCCGACCAGTGGTTAGGTTTGGGTACGATGGGCTCTATAGCATATGCGTCTCTGAGCGCGCGTTCTTGCCCTCTCGTGGACGTGTGAGTCACGTGGATCATGTTTACTATTTGTACCTATGGTGGGAATTTTTTCTGTCCCCCAGTGTTCGGCTGGCGAGGCTCATCCTCGTCTTCACTTGGTGTTTCCCTTCCCTTGTGTTCGGCATTTAATTTGCCAGCCTGCTTGAAGACCCAGCATTCTCTGTGGGTGTGGTTCACAGGTTTGTCGGGGGTGCCTGAATTTGGCACAGTCTGTCCAGGACTCTGTTCAGACCGGACGGTCCCTCTTTACTGCCTTTAAATGGCTTCTTTTGCTAACCGGGTCGAGAGCCCCTAAATCTGGCATTGGCCGTTGTGTTGTCCAGGCTCTCTTCCTTGTTTTGACGTTTGTTTTTATTGCGCCGTGGCTTCCCGTTGCCATCCCCTATTTCGGATGTGCTTGGGTTGCTAGTGCCTTTACGGGCCAACCAGCTATCTTCACCCGTGCAAAAGCGGGTCATAAGGCTTGTTAAGGCTGCCATTGTCCTTGGCTTTTCTTGGCCGAGGTGTTTGGCGAGCCACTCGTCTCGGATGCTGTGTTTGAAGGCCGCTAAGGCTTCGGCATCCGGACAATCGGCAATTTGATTCATCTTAGTGAGGAATCTGTTCCAAAGCTTGCAGGCGGATTCTCCGGGCTGTTGGATTATGTGACTTAAATCGTCCGCATCCGGAGGCCGGACATAAGTCTCTTGAAAATTGGCCCTGAAAGCGTCCTCGAGTTCCTCCCAACTACCAATTGAATTTTTGGGCAGGCTTTTCAACCAGTGTCGAGCTGGCCCCTTCAACTTGAGGGGAAGGTATTTGATGGCGCGGAGGTCGTCCCCACGAGCCATGTGTACATGTAGGATAAAATCCTCGATCCAGACCCCTGGGTCTGTCGTTCCGTCGTATGCCTCTATGTTCACAGGTTTAAAACCTTGTGGAAATTCATGGTCCAGTACTTCTTCGGTGAAGCACAAGGGTTGAGCAACCACTCTGTATCTGGACGTGCTGTGGCATGCCGTAGGCTGTTGTTGTGTCCGGTGTTGATTCCGAACTGGTATCCGATCAGTATGATCGTTTTGGTGACCGTAGTCCTGCGCCAGGGTGTGTCCTTTAGATCCGTAGATGGACCTGGCAGTGCCGGCTTTCTTATCCAGGAGCTCGCGTAAATCGTGTGCAGCGTCGGTAGCTGCTCTATTGCGGTTATGAAGTGGTTTGTCCGGCCTCTTGGCCGTGTTATTCTTTGGTGGAATAGCCTCGTCGTCCAATTCTGGCAGCAGCTTGCGTTTTGGTTAGCTTTTTGTATGGTGATCGTCGCCGTACTTTTCTTCAGTGTCTAGCACTTTATTCCATCTGCGATTGAGCGTTTCCTGTGCGGCCTTTAGTCGTTGCTTCTGCTTCTTTAGACTTCTCGCAGTGGCCATAAGACTTCTATGGAGGTTTTCTCGTTCCAAGCGCGTTTCCGGGATGATGAATGCATCGTCATCCGGATTGTGCTCTTGTCCCGGGGCGGTTTGATTAATTCGTCCCACGGGATCATTGTGATCGGGCATCTACTCCAAGCTGTGTTCGGCGTGACCTGGCTCATCCTGCTCCATTGCTGGGTCCATATGGTCGTTGTTGTCTTCAGAGTTGACTGGGTTGTCGATCTTTCTGGCACTCTTATCGGTATTTTTACTGTTGCTGGACTTGGAGCGGCATCTGCGCCGTCATTTTGGCTTTTGCCCGTGAGTTTTATCTTCCGGATTGTCGCCGTCGTCCTCCTTAGGCGTATCCACCATGTATATATCGTATGACGAGGTGGTAGTCCAGCGCCCCAGTGATTCTGAATCTTGTCCTGCATCGTCGTCCATACCGTCGATGTCTTCGAAGTCGAAGTCAAGCACGTCTGATACATCGTCGACAGTGGCAATGAAGTGGGTGGTGGGTGGGCAACGAATTCCTTCGTCGCCTGCTTCCCACTCGAGCCGGACATAGTTCAGCCATGAGTCTCATGACAAAGAGAGAGACTTTAACGAGTTCAGCACATCGCCAAGGGGCGAGTGCTGGAAGATATCCGCGGCGGTGAACTCCATTACCGGAGCCCAACCAGGTTCGACGGGCTTGGGAGCACGCGGACTGGAACCTACAGCCGGATACGAGCACAGGGGTTCGGTGTCACAGGCTTATTTAGGGGTGAGGCCTATGTTCGGCTCTACCGCCGATGAGTGTGCGGCCTGCGGGACGGGGTCCATCCACCCGTCCTTGGGAAATGCAATCTGCTCCGGATTTAGGTCCGGGGCTACTGCAGGGGTGATATCCCCGAGCGTTGTCCGACAGCAGGTCTAAGCCGTGCTCATCGTGATTGTCCGGCGCTCCTGGCGCATGCCTGAACCCGTTGAAGATCAAGTCTCCGCGGATATCGGCCGTGTAGTTCAGGTTTCCGAACCTGACCTGGTGGCCAGGGGCGTAGCTGTCGATCTGCTCCAGTTGGCCAAGCGAATTGGCCCGCAGTGAGAAGCCGCCGGACACGAAGATCTGTCCAGGGAGAAAAGTCTCACCCTGGACCGTGTTGTTGACGATGATTGAAGGAGGCATCGAGCCTTGCAGCGATGACACAGAGGAACTCTCAATGAAAGCACCAATGTCGGTGTCAAAACCGGCGGATCTCGGGTAGGGGGTCCTGATCTGTGCGTCTTAGGCTGATGGTAACAGGAGACAAGGGACAAAATGTTTACCCAGGTTCGGGCCCTCTCAATGGAGGTAAAACCTTACTTCCTACTTGATTGATATTGATGATATGAGTAGTACAAGAGTTGATCTACCACGAGATCGTAGAGGCTAAACCCTAGAAGCTAGCCTATGATGATTATGATTGTGATCGTCCCTCTAAGGACCAACCTCTCTGGTTTATATAGACACCGGAGAGGACTAGGGTTTACACGGAGTCGGTTACAAAGGAGGAAATATAATATCTAGATCGCCAATCTTGTCTTCCACGCAAAGGAGAGTCCCATCCGGACACATGACGAAGTCTTGAGTCTTGTATGTTCACGCTCCAATAATCCGGACAAAGTACATAGTCCGGCTGTCCGGATACCCCCTAATCCAGGACTCCCTCAGTCTCTGATGGGTGTCCTACCTTCGATGGAACGGACTACCCCTACTAGAAGAATAAGATGCGAATGCATCTTGAGGCAATTGATAACGATCTCTGGTATGTTGTGGAAAATGGTGTTCCCTCAGTCACACCTTCTCTGAACGCTACTGATGTGAAGAGATTGAAGCAACTCGATTCTCAAGCGAAGAATATCATATGTGGCCATCTGAGCAAAGGGTAATATGGAAGAGTGAGTGCTTTGGAAACCGCTAAGCTTATCTTGGATAGGCTATCCAAAGTGAATGAAGGAGTCTCAACTCAACATGACTCCCGTGTTGACGTTCTTCGCAATCTCTTCAACCGCTTCAAAAGACTCAACAATGAAAATGTTCAGCAAACCTTCGATCTTCCCACTGACATCTCAAATGAGCTTCAAGCGCTTGGCGCCACTGACATCGCTGACCATGAGGTGGTGAAGAAATTGCTGAGATTGCTCGATTCTTCATTTAATACTCTGGCACTGATGATTCAAGAATGTACTGATTACAAGTCTCTTGATCCCGCTGATATCCTCGAGAGGCTAAATACTCATGAATTCCAGCTTGCTGAGAAGAGAGATCTCTATGGTTCGATCTATTGCAGATCACGTGCTCTGAAGGCCAAGGCAGTCTCTGAGTCTGAAGATGAGGACTCTGCTAGCAGCCTTGGTGATCCTGAAGAACTGAGCCAGGAACTAGCATTGCTCGTGAAGAAATTTCAGAAGTTCTCGAGACATGGTCGCTTTGGAAAATCCTCAAGGAGCAATGATTCCTCATCCAGTGACTACAAGAAGAGTCTATGCCTCAAATGCAAGAAACCTTGTCACTACATTCAAGATTGTCCTCAGTGGGATAAGGAATCAAAGAAGAAGAAATACAAGGACTACAGTTCTGATGACGCAAATAAGAAGAAGCAATCTTCAAAGTCTTCATGATCAAAATCCTCAAAGTATTCATCTCACAAGAAGAGCAGCTCCAAGAAGGCTCAGGCATTCATTGGCAAGGAAATGGACTCTGAGGCTGAATCTGAGGAACATGAGGATGAGGAGGCATTTGAGGAGTCCGAGTCTGGTGTGGCGAGCCTAGCTATCGCTACTGCATTCGTCAGCAAGTCTATCTTCAACTCTGAAGAAAATGGCATCACCAACAAGGCTGATGAAGACAACGATGACTACGCTTCCACCTATTGCTTCATGGCAAAGGGTGCCAAGGTAGCTAAATACGCCTCCTCTGAATCTAGTGAGGATGAATCTGATGAAAACCCAACTACTCTAAACTTGCTAAGATTGCTGTGAAACAACAAAAGGCTTTTGAAAAGGTTCAAAACATGCTAGATAAAAGTGATGATATGTTGGGTGAAGAAATGAATCGCACTAAAACCTTGACTGAAAATCTTCAGAGACTTCAGTCCAAGTTTGACAACCTTCAAGTTCATTATAACACTCTCTTATCTGATCACGAGAAGCTTTCTTATGAATTTCTTCAAAGAAAGCAAGATCTTGAGAAGCTAAGAGTGAGCTATGAAGATCTTCAGAAGGAGCGCGAATCATTACTTTCTCAACAAATCTGCGCTTCTCACGAAGAATTTGTTCCTCCATGTCTGAAGTGCATTGAACGTGAATCTGCTAATTCTTCACCTGAATGTTCAAATGCTTCTAAGGCTACAAATTCTTCATCTATCTCTGCGATCACTAATTCCTCATCTGAGGACATTGCTAGTATCACTGATGATGCAAGGCTGAAGGGATTGTACATGACAGCCGTGTACAAAAGCCTCAAAGGACATCCGACCCTTTGTGATGTGCTTAAAAAGAACATCCTCAACAGGAACCTTAGGAAAGAGGGTATTGCCTTTGAGAGGAAACTCAATGCTGCTGGAACATATTGGAAGCCTGAGCAGTACCCCAAAAACTCATGGGTTGCTGCAAAGGGATCTCCAGTTGATCCATCCAATTTATCTGGCTTTACATGTGAATCTCCTCATTCTTCTGATGAGTCACTTGACCGCAACTATAAACTATTCAAGAATCAGAATGGTGAAGTATTTGCTAGATATGTTGGCACTAACTGCAGGAACGGTTCCCCTATGAAGAAAATCTGGGTTCCCAAAAGTTGCCTTGAAAGTCTTCAGGTGAATGTCCTCATGACACCACCTGTGAAGAATAGGAACTCCAGATCAAATTCTTCATATGGACCAAATTCTTCACGTGGATCAAATCCCTCAAAAAGATCAAAGTCCTCATATGATCATCATCGTGCTACCTCCTCTGTTTCGCAGGGTAGAGCTAATGGCTATGAATATGAGCATTATTATTCTAATCATTATGTTCATAAGTCCTCGAAGAATTTCTCTGCTTATTCATAAGCTTATCCTAACCCCTCTTATGTGAAACAAAGTGGACTAGCTTCTATGCCACCCCTTCAGATGTGGGTGGTGAAGAAAAAGAACTAATCTCCTATGGAGGGTCAGGTCTCCAGACGTGCTTAAAACGTGTGAGAAATTTGCTGGAGACCTGAACATTGCCTGAAAGGACGCAGGCTAATCATGAAGAAATGAGCTTTCATTTCTCACGTCCTCATACTGTTTTATCTATTCTATTGCTTGATGAAATTGATCTGATGATATTGATGTCATATTCTTCACTGATGAAGTATATGAGTTCGTAAGTTGCACTAATTCATCTGCAGGATGATCAACCCAAAGCAAATGAGTGGGTCCTCGATAGTGGATGTACGAATCACATGACTGGTGACAAGAATCTATTGATGGATGCTCCTTTATCACCATCGCATCTGAAGCATATCATCTTCGCTGACAAAGGCAAAAGTCAGGTATTGTGTCTAGGTAAGGTTGCGATCTCAAAGGATCGACACATGGACAAAGTCATGCTTGTCGAGTCCTTAGGATACAACCTCATGTCCGTCTCAATGCTTTGTGATCTCGATATGGTTGTTGTCTTTGGCAAATATCATTGTGTTGTGATCATGGAAGCTGACAATTCCAAAGTCTTCGAAGGCTTTAGGAGAGGAGACTTGTACATTGTTGATTTCTCTACAGGACCACAACCAGCCGTATGCCTACTTGCAAAAGCTTCAGAAGGCTGGCTATGGCATTGATGACTTGGTCATGCTGGCATGAGGAATTTGCACACGCTTGCAAAGAAGAAGCATGTCTTTGGAATTGAGAATGTAAAATTCCTCAAGGATCACTTATGCGGAGCCTGTGAAGCTGGAAAGATGACAAAGGCCAACCATCCAGCGAAGACTATCATGACTACCACTCGACCATTTGAATTGCTTCACATGGATCTCTTTGGTCCTAATCATTATTCTGCTGTTACAAATGATGCATCTCTATATGGCTTTGTTATTGTTGATGATTATTCTCGTTACACATGGGCGCACATTGTCACTTACAAACATGTGGTGCAGGAAGTCTTCAAACGATTTTCCTCGAGGGCTTCAACCAACTTTGGTGTGAAGATCAAGCACATCAGAAGTGACAATGGGACTGAGTTCAAGAATTCTGGTCTTGATGACTATCTTGATGAACTTGGTATTACTCATGAGTTATCTGCTCCTTATACTCCTCAGCAGAAAGGCATCATGGAGCGCAAGAACAGAACTCTTGTTGAGATGGCTCGCACTATGCTTGATGAATACAAGATGCCTCTTCGTTTCTGGATTGAGGCAATTGATACTGCATGCCACATCATCAAAATAGTATATCTTCACAAATTCTTCAAGAAGACTGCTTATGTACTCCTCACTGACAAGAAAACCAATGCGAGTTACTTCAAAGTTTTCGGTGCTAAATGTTGGATTAGAGATCCTCATCACAATTCTAAATTTGCACCGAAAGTACATGAGGGTTTTATGCTTGGTTACGGAAAGGACTCGCACACCTACAAAGTCTTCAACAATGTTCTCCACAAGGTTGTTGAAACTGTAGATGTGCGGTTCGATGGAACTCATGGCTCGCAAAGAGAGCACCTACCTTCTGTGTTAGATGAACCAGCACCTGAGGAATCTATCAAGTTCAAGGCTACTGAGGATGTCATTCCTACCGAAGAATCTGCTGAAGAATTCATTCCAGAATGTGAAGAACGTCAAGCTGGCGCACCTGAAGCAAATGGTGCTGAGGAAAATGCTCCTGAAGAAAATGCGGATCAAAATCCTCGAAGACAACCCGCTCATCCTCGCATTTCAAATGAAGTGCAAGTCGAGAAGATCATCGATGACATTCAAGCACCAGGTCCTCTCACACGTTCAAAAGCTTCACATTTGTCTAACTTTTGTGGGCACTTTACTTTTGTCTCTATCACAGAGCCCACTAAGGTAGATGAAGCATTTTTGGAGCCTGAGTGGATTCAAGCTATGCAAGAAGAATTACATCAGTTCGAGCTCAACAACGTCTGGGAATTGCTCAAACGTCCAGATCCTCGCAAGCACAACATCATTGGCACAAAGTGGATCTACCACAACAAGCAAGATGAAAATGGCCTTGTGGTGAGGAATAAAGCACGGCTTGTAGCTCAAGGCTACACACAGGTTGAAGGAATTGATTTCGATGAAACCTTTGCACCTGTTGCTAGACTTGAGGCTATTCGCATATTACTTGCTTATGCTAACCATCACGATATTATCTTACAACAAATGGATGTGAAAAGTGCATTCGCCAATGGTAAGCTTAAGGAAGAGATATGTTGCTCAACCCCCAGGTTTTGAAGATCCAAAGCATCCTAACAAAGTCTTCAGGCTCAATAAGGCCCTGTATGGCCTCAAGCAGGCCCCTCGTGTGTGGTATGATACTTTGAAGGAATTCCTCATGAAGAAAGGCTTCAAACCCGGTTCACTCGACCCAACTCTTTTACTAAATCTTATGATGGTGAATTGTTTATGTGCCAAATTTATGTTGATGATATCATTTTTGGCTGTACTAACCAACGTTACAGTGATGAATTTGCCTATATGATGAGTGAATAATATAAAATGTCTATGATGGAAGAATTGAAATTCTTTCTAGGTCTTCAAATTCGTCAACAGCGCAATGGCATATTCATATCTCAGGAGAAATACCTCAAAGATGTATTGAGGAAATTCGGCATGCAAGATTGCAAAGGGGTCAAAATTCCAATGCCCACAAATGGCCATCTATGCACTGATGAAAATGGTAAAGACTTCGATCAAAAGGTATACCGCTTCCAATGCCCACAAATTGGCTCTTTATTGTACCTGTGTGCATCTAGGCCGGATATTATGCTTAGTGTTTGCATGTGTGCCCGATTTCAAGCTACACCAAAGGAATCACACCATAAGGCTGTGAAGCATATTCTTCGATATCTAGCTCACACACCAACACTTGGATTATGGTATCCCAAGGGCTCTTCGTTTGATCTCATTGGATATTCAGATTCTGACTATGCTGGTGATCGTCTGGACCGCAAGTCAACGTCAGGCACATGCCATTTCCTCGGACGATCTTTGGTCTGTTAGTCCTCGAAGAAACATAAATGCGTATCACTCTCCACTGCAGAAGCTGAGTACATTGCTGCTGGATCGTGCTGTGCTCAATTACTATGGATGAAGCAAACACTTAAGGACTATGGCATCAACGTGAAGAATGTGCCTCTCTACTGCGACAATGAGAGCGCTATCAAGATTGCTCATAACCCAGTTCAACACTCGAAGACAAAGCACATCCAGATTCGTCATCATTTTCTTCATGATCATGTGTTGAAGGGCGACATCTCCATCGACCATGCAAGCACTGAAGATCAGCTGGCCGATATCTTCACTAAGCCCTTGGATGAGAAGAGATTTAGCAAGTTGCGGTGTGAGCTAAATATCCTAGAATCTTCAAATGTTCTATAAAATGGACACACATCCTAACACTAATGCTAACTTGATGACTTAGATGCGCAACACACAAAGTAACGCTTTTCTTCAATCAATGAAGACTAACCCTCTAAGTGTGAAGAAATTAATGAAGAAATTGATTCTCAGAGGCCTACGACAATTGTACGCGGTGTCTAAAATCAGCTTTCTTATACGGTGGGTTACGCCACCAACCCAAGTTGAAAATCTTCAATTTGAGTTTTTCTTCGCTTTTGAAATTCCTCAGTTTTTCAAATTCTTCAACTTTGCATTGTCTTCACTACTTCCGGTGTTGTTCTTAATTTGAATATATATATATATATATATATATATATATGTGTGTGTGTGTGTGTGTGTGTGTGTGTGTTTATGTCCTCTACAACATTCACTTATTGCAAATTCTTCAAGTTGATTTCTTCTGCTAAGTGAATGTGATCGGACCCTTTCCCCTCAATGCTAAACTCAACCCAGTCTGTTCACAAATTCTTCATGTGCGTTCTATTTGAAACTCGTTCAAAATCTTCACTGTGTCCTTAACAGCTGAAGAAATTGCGAACGGAACTTTTAACTTATCTTATCTAAATTTTCGGCTTTGCCGCTCAAACCGTTCCACATCCCACGACAATACTTATCTATTTACCCACGATCTTACGCGATCGCCACCTCTCAGTATGAGGGTGACACATGTAAAGCAAATGAGAAGGGCCAAGGGCATGTTCGTCCAATTTCTTCGGGCGTACAATTATTTCACTTCGACTATAAATACCCCCTCCCCTTCCTCTCTTCGTTTTTACTCCGCTCGTTCTCACTCCCGCTCGAGCTTCTCAAACCCTAGTGCTGCTGCTACTTCATCGTCGCCGGTGAGGAAGAGCTTCACTGCCTCGACCTCGTCGCCATCGTACTCGCGCCGGTTGTGGATTTCTTCACTCCGCCGCCGCCGTAGCTGTCTTCCTCTGCCGAGTTAGGGCGTGGAAGATCTGAGCTGATGACCTTCACATCTACACTTCCCAGTTTGTCGTGTTCTTCATCAAGGGTAATTAAAAGTTACTTTTATTGCCCTCTTTGATTCAAATGTTTTCTTGAAAAACTTCAAAGGTGTTTATTCTTCAAATCTTCACACACTGAACACCTCACATGTCATGTGTTCTTGATTCATTTCTCTAAGCAATGATTTTCTTCAAGATTCCTCAATTGTGTGGATTTCCAATCTATACAACTCTGGAACCTAAGACAAAGAACGCTTAGTGAAATTCTTCAAGACTCACCTGGTCAAATTCCTCAAACCTATTATTTTTTGAAAAACCTTCTGAGAACGCATATGACCTCTCCAAATTCCTCGCAACTACACTCTGTTCACAGGTACACATGTCCGCTACTGAATCACTAGGTTCTCATCAACTTAACTGATTTGCAGCGTTCCTTGAAGAAAAGTTGCACACCTCTTCAGAAACTTCAGTTGTTCATATTCCTCAGCTGAAGAAAATGGCTCACGGTAAGAAGCCACAGAAGGGTGGAAAGAGGCCTGAGGTCAACACAACATTTGATATCCCTGATGACATTTATGCTGGATACTGCACACCCCCTGAGGAAGATAAAAATCAGTGCAAGGTGCGCATTCAGAAGATTGAGAGGAGATGGGCACGGGAATGGAGGGACTATAGATATGTCACTCCCAAGTATATGAAGAAATTCGCACTCAACTCTCCATGCCCAAGACCTCCATTGGCACCTGGCCAATTGGCAGATCCCACCAGCCTCAAGCGCGGTGAGGATTATCCTGATGAATGGGCAAAGCGCCAGGCCAAACTGGCCAAACAAGCAAAGGAAGCAGTAAGGAAATTTAATGAAGACTCTGTTGCTGCTGCTACCGCTGCTGAGGCCTCTGCTAGTAAGCCAAAGAAGGCCATGGCTAAGAAGCCTGCTCACAAACCATGTGCTGCACCCTCAATGCCCTCACGGCCAAGTTCCTCAGCAATGCCCTCACGGCCAGATTCTTCAAAGCCCTCACGGCCAATTCCTCAATCTGCTCCTCCTTCAAAGTCCTCAGCTCCTCCGACAAAGTCTTCAACTCCTCCGACTAAATCCTCTGCACCTGTGCATCTCGGCACGTGCCAAAGGACTACAGGCATCTCAATTGCCTCAGGAGCTTCTGTGAGTTTCTCCGCTGCACCAAATTCCTCAATTGGCCCTCTCCGCTGAAGAAAAAGGTCACTACTGGACGAGGCCCTCGACGAAGTCCTCATAAGAAAAAGGTGCCTTTCAAGTGCCTTCTGATGATGAGGCCGATGATGAAGAACTTGCCAAAATCATCAGAGATAGGCAGGCCAGGGCCGCTAGAGCCAAAGGCAACAATGTGCCACTATTATTGGATCCAAAGTTGATCCTAGACTTCATTGATCTATGGCATAAGGACCAAAACACGCCTTTGCCGGAGATGAACCTCACTCCTGGTCAAAGTCATGTTTTGACTGCCTTCATTGAAGAAGAAAATTGGAAATTTGAAGAAGGAAGAAGACTGAAGAAATCGCAGTACAAGAAGCAGCGCTACCTAAAGGATAATGTCCTCACTCTTACCCCTGATCAACTCGTTGCCTTGCAAGTTGAGATCAAGCAACTGAGTGATGAATTCAATCACTACTATGCTGATTGGAAGGGCGCCAAGGTCCGGTTCGTCAAGCTGACGAAGACATTCATTTCAAGTGCTACTGCTCCTGTGCATATTGCAGTCACTCTGGCTGAAGCATCTGCTCAGCCCACTGAAGAACATGCCAGCACCGCTGATGACAATCGGGCAGCTAAAGAAAATGAAAGTACCAGGGCTGATGACTGCATTCTAGCCGCTAAAGAAATTGCCAGGGCATCCACTAGTGGTGCGGCTAAAGAAAATGAAGAAGTCAGGGCAACTGCATCAGTTGCACCTGATGAAACTGAACCGAATTCCTCTGCTCCTCCTTCGCCTACACCAACTCCAATTCTTCCATCTGCATCAGATGCGAAGAAGACCAAGGGTGTAGAGCGTGCAGCTATGAAGAAAAGGAAGGCATGAACTTCATTAGATTCTTCAGCTCCGAAGAACATGAAGCCCTTGACAAGCTCAATTAGCAACCCAATTGATGTCATTCCTGTCTTATTCATGCCATCAAAGGACCTTGTTCCTTTTGGTGAAGATTATGTGATTCCAAGTGAATCCGATGAAGAGAATCCTTCTGCTGCTTCATCAGAGCAGTTGGATGAAGAAATTGAAGTGGATACAATCCCTTCAACACCAGTTGTCTCCTCTCCTATGCCTTAGTTCACTGCTGAAGAGACCAACATTGAAGAAATGGAAGATGAGGATGTGGACATTGGCTGTACCACACCTGTGCTGAATGATGACTTTTGGGAAAGTCAGCACCCCAACTCTTCAATGTTCACTCCACTTCAAGAAATACCTCAGTCCCCTGCTGCTACTGAAGTACAAATGGGATCAGAAGAACCTCATGCAACCCCATCTGTCCATGAAGAAATTCCGGCCACTAGTGCTGAAGAAAATGTAAGTGAAGAATTGAAGAGCCAGGCTGCAACTGAAGAAGAGCCTAAAATTTCTCAGTCTGTGGGTCTTGAGATTGTGATTCCTGAGGTGGTGATGCAATTGACTGACACTCCTCAGCCTAAGCCAAAGGATCCCATCTCAAAGAAGCAGAAATTCAAGGCTGATGACTTCTTCGGCGAGCATGTTTTCTTCACTGAATTCAATCCTTATGACAATGCTCTTCTTAGAAGGAAGCGCTTCTGGACTGCCAGCCAGGCCAATTTCTATTCTTCACTACTTTTCAATAAGGACAAAGTCTTCGACCACGAGCATATTCCTCACGTGGACATGGAATCAATGCCTTGCTTCTCTCAAGTCCTCAGTATGCTTCATGATGTAGGACTGCTCAACTTTTGCTCTGACATAGTTGATTGGAATGAAGAGCTTATTCTTCAGTTCTACGCCACCCTGCACATCACTGGTGATGCTGATGATATCAACACTTGGGTGTTGGACTGGATGACCAAAAACACTCATTACAAGGCACCGGCCTTTGAAATACTTCATGCCCTACCAATCAGTCCTCCACCTGAAGGTGCTCCTTGTCTGTACCAAGAGCCTGAACTCACTGCTCATTACATGCAAATGCTCATGAAGCCTTTGAAGCCTGGTCAAGCCCCAAGGACCAAATTCCTCGTGAAGGAATTGCTGTATGTGCGAAGAACCATCTATCGTATTCTGACGAAGACTATGAGTCCTATCAAAGGCCACGACTCATCCGATGAGGAAATTGTTGGCATCATGAAGAATATGCTATTCAACATCATGCATGGCATCCCTGTAAATTATCATGATTTCTTCATGAGGACTCTGGCAAATGTTGCACTTTCTCCGTTTGAGCTGAAGCCTTATGCTCCTTGGATCATGAGATTCCTCAGAGCAAGGTCTTCACTCAACTACAAAGCCGACTTTCAGAATCACCTCATCTACTTGCCACCGATTGAAGTCCTCAAGCAGACATATTCCTCAGCTGATGAGAAGGGTAAGGCACCAGATGTTATCGATTAAGGTATTCGTCCATTGGATGGTCACTTCCACAAAGCTGCATCTTATTCCACCAATGATGACTCTGCCACTCATGATTCTGCTGCCAATGCATCCAAGCCAAATCCTCAAGCCACTGCTCCTCGTGTGATGACTGACCGAGAGCTGCTTCTTAGTCTTCACCAGAAGGTGGATCGAAACCACAAATGGGTTAAGCGTCAGTTTGGCTCTATTCTTCACAACATGACTTCTACACATAATGGAGTGAAGAAAACCCATTACTACCTCCATGAAGTCCTCGATCGCACCTGGGCTATTCTGTCACATCTCTATGGTGAAGAAGATCTGAAGCAAATGGGTTTCAAGGAAGATTTTGACTGGTCCGCTCCTCCACTGAAGAGATTCAAGAAGGTCAAGGTTCCTTCCTTGGTCGCCAGTTCATATTCTTCATCACGCGACACGGACGAGTATGAAGAGTTGGACGACACTGCGGCAGGCCCTACAACAACACAAGACTCCAACAACGCTGGCGCTGCTCCATCATCATGACATTCTTCAGGGGCATTAGTCCTCATTTTCAACCCTTTTGGTCATTCGATGACAAAGGTGGAGAAATTTGAGTTAGTCTTCAAGCGGGTCTATCTTATATGGGCGTTTTTTTTCTAAGTTACAACACTCGTTCTTTTGATGACTTTGCTAGATCGAGTTGTAATCTTAAACTCTATGGTGGCCTGATACTTTTGCTGAGTTCTTCTGCATGCTTATTCCTCATTAATGTCTATGCACGCATACTGAATTACATTAGTCACCATATTTCATCATGCATTTCAAATTCTTCATATTATATGTCAAATGCGTGTATGAATTACAAGATATAGGGGGAGATCTCCATGATTATACTCTTCAAGTGTGCATTGCTTCAAAAGCAAATTCCTCACTATGCACATCTTCAGGGGGAGTTCTTCTATATCTTGCAATCAAATTCGTCAATATCAGTATTTACACTTCATATGTTTATCCCCGTTGAAAACTTAACCTATATTGTCATCAATCACAAAAAAGGGGGAGATTGTAAGTGCATCTAGTGCCCCTTATTGATTTTGCTGTATTGAAGACTTATAGGTTAAGGGACTGATGCATTTGTGAGTGTACATAGGTCTATAAGTCTATGGGGAGTTTGATATTTACAGAGAAAGTCGACCTCTAAAAATGAAGTTCTTCAACTGAAGACTTTGGATTTCTGAAGACTTTCTGAAGACTTTGAAAGTGAAGAAATTGGTGTGACCTTGAAGACTTGGCAATCATTCGAGGAACATGAAGCGTGAAGACTTTTGTTTTCGTAGTTTCGTTTTCTTTTTCTTGAGTCATAGGAAACACCGTACTGTTAAAGGGGGTCGAGGAAATACTAAGGAAATTCCCATGTGATGCTCAACTCAAAATCCTACACCTACCAATCCCTTCGAGTGAAGCCATTGGAAATCTCATACAGTTCAGTCATATTCTTCAGTGACAGAGATGAAGTTCTTCTGGTCTCTGAGGAATTTGTTCTGATTGAGGAGTTAGGAATTCGCCAGTGCGGATTGCCTACACAGTGAGGAACATGATAGCCCTGAGAATTTGAGAGTCAAAATTCCGACCGTTGCTGTGCTATGCGCCAGCTGTCCCAAAATATCTACCGACCTAACGGCCATATCATTGAAGGGCATTTATGTCTTATCATGTAGGGCTGCTCCCTAGGCTATAAATAGCCGCCCCCTACAACCACTAGCTGGTTGGCTGCTCCGAGAGAAACTGACACTTGTCATTTGAGAGCATCCAATCCTCCGAGGACTTTGAGTGAAAATCATCAAGTGAGGAAAACCCAAACCCAACACACCTACAAACCAAAGTGATTGAGCATCACTGAAGAGATTGATCTTGCGAGGATCCAACGCTTGTTAACTTTGAAGACTGTGCTTCTTCCAGACGGTTAGGCGTCATGGTCTAGAGCATCCAAGAGGAATTGTGGATCGCCGAGTGACCTAGTCTGTGAAGGTTTGGAAGTCACCTGAAGACTTACCATGAGTGATTGGGCAAGGTCTATGTGACCTTAGCTCGAGGAGAATACGGTGAGGACTGTGTGTCCTCGAGTTTAAATACTCAGCCGCTCCAACCAGACGTACAACTGAGACAACAGTTGGAACTGGTCTACCAAATCATTGTCTTCACCAAGCGTACTGGTTCTATTTCCTCAACTCTTTCATTTCCTTATTTCTGTTGTTGTGTGCTTGTTCATATCTGTTTGAAGACTTTGACTGAACACTTTATTAATTTCCTCAGTTCAATTTCTCCAGTATGCCCGTCTTCATCCTGTGTTATCCTGTGCTTACTCTTTCTGTACTCTATGCTTGTCTTCATTTCATCATGATGACTATGCTTGTGTCCTGCTATGTTTACTTTTGAGTACTTATTCCGCTGCAAGTAGTTCTTGATTTAGGAATTTCCTCACCAACAAATTCCTCAGTGAAGAATTCATAAAAATCGCCTATTCACCCCCCCTCTAGTCGATATAATTCACTTTCATCCTTTTGCCAGTATATTCGTGGGAGGGATCTAAGCCTCCATGCAAATTTAACAAGACTGGGTAGCGACAGTGGAGCGGATCGATTGTCCAGCTCCACTGCCTAAAGATCCAGCAACAGCTCTCTTAATGGAGATGTTGTTTCCGGCGCCCTATGAGGTGCCAGAGAAGAAGGCCAAGAAGAAGGCCGTGGGGACCAGGAAAGGTCTCCAGCGCAAGGTTGTATCGGACTCATCGTCCGAAGACACCGAGGCGCGCTCCTCCAATGAAAACAAGGAGGAGGAAGAGGAAAGTTCTCCCCCCCAACCGGGGGGGACAAGAAAAGGAAGGCCGCCCCGTCTGAGGAGGCCGAGGGTCCAAGAAGAGAAAGACCCTCCGTCCGGGCCACTCCACAACAGCCGCCTACAACGACGAGTAGTGGTTGCCCAGGGACAAGCCCCTGGCGAAGTCGTAAGTATCCAGACACTGTAATACTTCCGGCATGTTTTGCTTTATTGCTTCTTATCATGTTAAATAAGATTGTGCAGTCCGTCCAAATCCCACATCGGTGTATCCTCCTTGGATGGTTCTTTGAGCTAGTCGGAGATGAACAATGATTCACTCCCGACGGCCACCACCCCCGGCCTGCAGACAACACCGAGGTGTTGTCTCAGAGGATACCAGACCAAGGGGAGACAGTTCTGGAGACACCACAAGGCGAAACCCCAGATGCCGGGTACATGGGTGGAAAGAGCCCCATGGATTCTGATGACGGGGGCCACAACAAGTGTGGCCCCCAGACGGATACTGCGCTAGAACCTGCAGTGGTTCCGGATTCAGATAGGCAGCCCCTCGCTAAGGGGGGCGAGCCGCCTGTGCCGATGACCTCTGTCCATCCAGAGGCATTGGACAACTTGCTGGAAGCGCTACAAGGCGCTTCCATTGATGAAGAACACCGTACTCTTATGAGTACGGTGATTGAGAAGGTTCAGTCCGCCAAAAGCGGATTGACCGAAGCCGGCGCCAGCCTCCTAACAGGCTTTGAAGTAAGTAATCAAAATTTGAAAAAGTATCACAACATAGATAGTAGCCCCTGATGCTCTGTTTGGTGTTCGGAAAGAAAGGCCAAATAGAGGATCAAATAATGTCCACAGGAGTCTAATCAGAATATGTCTATGTGAATAAGCAGGCGTCGCTGCTGGCTGCTACCGCCCATACCGCGGAGGTCTCTGGATTGAAGCGGGACCTGGAGCGGTCCGAGAAAGAGCTCGGCCTCACGAAGAGGCAGCTTGAAGAGAACAAACGTAAGTAATACCCCGTCCGAATTCAGAGCTCTCCAGGAGCGTTCGCAGATCTGCCCCGCAACATATCGGATGCCACGGAGTTCTACCGGCCTGAAGAAGGGAGCCCGACGGAGAAGTTGTTCTGGTCTCAATATATTGGGACCGAACATCCGATGCCCTTGAGTGACCAGCTGAAGCAACTGGTCGAACTTCATAAGGCGGCTGAACTAGCCATGAAGGATCTCATAGTCCGGATGTGGCCTGGCGAGCCCCTGCCCAGCTGCTACTTTGGTCTGGTGAAGCGGCTTGTGAATGCCTGCCCGCGGCTTGAAGTCATAAAGCGGTCAGTCTGCCTTGAAGGTGAGCGTAGGGCCTTTGCCCGTGCGAAAGTGCATTGGGCGAAGATGGATGCCGAGAAGCTGGTGACAGGAGGGCAGTCGGAGGGCAAGGAGCATCGCCACCCTGAAAAGTATTATGACAGTGTCCTGAAGGGCGCTCGCCGTGTAGCAGAGGAATGTGCTAAGGATGTAATATTTGAATGAATGTACTCATGTGATCCTGTCATATGAAAACGAGTTCAAGTGCGTTATATAACGCTTGTTGATTTATAATATTACCTTCTGTGTGGCCGTTTATAAAATCTGAGAGTTGGCCAGTCATCAGCTTCTGCCCCCATGTAACTAATACTAGGGTGTTCGGGATAAATCTAAACACTCTTTATCCAAATGTTTGGTCCTTTAAGGAGGTGTTTAGCGCAGCGAACAAGGCAATCGGACTATACGACTTTATCACTCTCACTTAGCCATAGAAGTCTACAATTTTAAATTTTGGCGAAGCCCCTAGTATTCGGAAGGCCGAACTTCGGGCGCTATACACACCTAAATCGGACAAGGCCGATTCCTCGCTCGAAGCAGAAAAAAATCTTTAAGGATTTGAGACCTCTCGAACAGCGACCAGCTCTCGCCGCATCATGACAGTCAGTTTTCAGCTTTCTCTACTGAGGTGCTCATCCAGAAGAACCGGGACACAATCGCAGTAGTTCTCCCTGTGCTACCTTAGCCGATATAGTGGAAAGTAAGGCACCAAAACATGGGAGCCGGCAAAACCCAACTATTGACCCAAGACATGATTCGGAGCTGATGCATATAATGCTATAAGTTCGGGGTGCCGCACTGTCGAAAGTGTTCGGACTTTTCTTGCCGTGTTATGTGGTACACTGAAGCCCCTGGCGAGCTGGTTGTACCAAAAATGTAAGGGTGCAATTTGTAATAAATAAGCAGTGAAGCGAAAGGATAAAGAAATGTAATAGTAAGCTGACGTTGTACATTAATTTCCATTGTTATTTGAATAATACGTCAAGGTGTGTGTCTACAGGTGGTGCGATAAGCAAAATAGGACTATTTGACACGTCCTTAACCAAGAGCGAGTTGCGTGTGGTATGTAAAACAGGTATAGCGATTGATATCAGAGACCACCTAGGGATTCCCTTGTATGCCAAGGCTTATTGTCTCTTTGGTGTTTCTATCCAGTTATGGGTCCGATAGTTCGGACTATCAAAAGAGCCTCCCGAAAAATAGGGACCTGAAAAGAAAAGGTGTGAAGATATACGGATCCTGGGGCGGTTGAGCCGCATTGTGGACCGTGTCATAGCTATGCCTCTGCCTATGCCCATGGTATTTTGAGTGCGTAATTATGTACGCGCGGCACATATTTCGCCGCTTGACTGGGACTAGGATGGAGGCCAAATTGCTAAGCGAGCTCTGGACATGCCGGACGATCGTGTTGCAGGGTACTCCGGACTCGCTTGACAGTGTCCGGGGGCTTTATCACCGCATTGGCGGTCTGCCTAAGAAGGCTGCTTTGTACTTCTGCTGCGAGGGCCACAGTGTGCTCCACCATACGAAGCGAGCGCTCTGTGTTTCCATTAACTGTTATAACCCCGCGAGGTCCTGGCATTTTGAGCTTGAGGTATGCATAATGCGGTACCGCATTGAATCTGGCAAATGCGGTTCGTCCGATCAGTGCGTGATAGCCACTGCGGAAGGGGACAATATCGAAGATTGACTCCTCGCTTCGGAAGTTGTCCGGAGATCCAAAGACCACTTCCAGTGTGATTGAGCCCGTGCAACAGGCCTCTATACCTGGTATGACAGCTTTAAAGGTGGTTTTGTGGGTTTGATCCTTGTGGGGTCGATGCCCATTTTGTGCACTGTATCCTGATAGAGCAGGTTCAAGCTGCTGCCACCGTCCATAAGGACTCGTGTGAGGTGGAATCCGTCAATGATGGGGTCAAGGACCAATGCGACAGAACCGCCATGACGGATACTGGTAGGATGGTCCCTGCGATCGAAAGTGATCGGACAAGAAGACCATGGGTTGAACTTTAGGGCGACTGGCTCCATTGCATAGACGTCCCTTAGTGCATGCTTCCGTTCCCGCTTGGGAATATGGGTTGTGTATATCATGTTCACCGTTCTCACTTGGGGAGGAAATTTCATCTGTCCTCCTATGTTCGGCGGCCGGGGCTCCTTGTCGTCGTTGCTATGCAGCCCCTTTTCCATGTTTTCGGCATTCAACTTGCCGGCCTATTTGAACACCCAACATTCTCTGTTGGTGTGGTTGGCTGGTTTATCGGGGGTGCCATGAATTTGACACGAGTGATCGAGTATGCGGTCCAGACTGGACGGGCCCGGATTGCTTCTTTTGAATGGCTTTTTCCGCTGACCGGACTTAGGGCCACTGAATCCGGCATTGACTACCATGTCTTTGACGTTGTCGCCATTGTTGCGATGCTTGTGTGTGTTGCGTCGTGGCTTGCCATTGCTATCTCTGGCATCTGAAGTGCCATGATTTCTTGATGTGTTGTTGCTACGAGCCAGCCAACTATCCTCGCCTGCACAAAAGTGGGTCATGAGTGTCGTGAGGGCTACCCTGGACTTTGGCTTCTCTTGGCCGAGGTGTCGGGCGAGCCAATCGTCGCGGATGTTATGCTTAAAGGCCGCTAAGGCTTCGACATCTGGACAGTCGACAATTTGGTTCTTTTTAGTTTGGAACTAAGTCCAAAATTTCCTGGCTGACTCTCCGGGCTGTTGGGTTATGTGACTTAAGTCATCAGCATCTAGTGGTCGCACATAAGTTCCCTGGAAGTTGTCAAGGAATGCGTCTTCCAAGTTCTCCATACTTCTAATGGAGTTTGTCAGCAGGTTATTCAGCCAATGCCGAGCCGGTCCTTTGAATTTTAGTGGGAGGTACTTGATGGCATGTAGATCATCACCGCAGGCCATGTGAATGTGGAGGAGGAAATCTTCAATCCATATCGCGGGGTCTATTGTACCATCATATGATTCAATGTTCACGGGTCTAAACCCTTCTGGGAATTCATGATCCATTACTTCATCAGTGAAGCATAGGGGGTGTGTGGCCCCTCTATGCCGGGCTACATCACGACGCAGTTCAAATAAGTCTGGTCTGCTGTATTTAGCCTGGCCGGATTTGTTTTTAGTATATCTGGCGTGACGGTCATCGTCGCACATTCGGGCGCGCCCCCGTGATCCGTAGATCGATCTTGATTGACCTGCTTTGTTTTCCAATTTATCTCACAGGTCATGCGGGTAGCCCCGAGCCTTCGTGTTTTTGCTTGCGTGGCGCCGGGGTGCGGGCTGGACTTCGGGCTGATACGCCGCTTTGTCTCGGCCACGAGGTTGCCGGTCAGTCGCATCATGCGCTGGTAGTGTAGGCTTTGATGCCTCCTCGTCGAGTTGAGGTAGCAACCTGCGCTTTGGGTAACTTCTGGTTGGGCGCTCGAGTCCGTATTGCTCGGCTGCCAAGACCTCAGTCTATCTATCAGTTAGCAGATCTTGATCAACTTGAAGCTATTGCTGCTTTTTCTTCAGGCTTTTTGCAGTGGCTATAAGCCGGCGCTTGAAGCGCTCCTGCTCGACGGGATCCTCAGGCACGATGAATTCTTCGTCGCCAAGTCTCACTTCGTCTTCGGAGAGGGGCATGTAATTATCATCCTCTGATTCTCCATCAGTTGCCTGCTCCTTAGCGCTATCTTGCTCATCCTCCCGCTCGGCCCGCTCGAAGCCTGGCTGGGCGGATTGTTTTCATCTTCGGCACCATCCAGATTGTTATCGTCTCTTATGCCGGTATCGCTATTTTTGCTATGGCGGGGCTTAGAGCGGCGCCTATGATGCTGGTGCTTAGATTGCTTCTCAAGGGGATTATCCTTCCTTGCCTCATCGCCACCGCCTTCTTTGGGCGTGTCCAGCATATATATATATATATATATATATATATATATATATATATATATATATATATATATATATATATATATCATATGATGAGGTGGCTGTCCAGCACCCTGTGGGCGGTGGTTCCTGTTCTTCTCCTGCATCGTCGTCCATACTGTCGATGTAGTCGAAGTCAAGCATGTCAGATAAGTCATCGACAGTGGCGATTAAGTGGGTGGTGGGTGGGGAAGGAATTTCTTCATCGTCCGCTTCCCACCCAAGCTGGACATAGTTCGACCAAGAGTCCCCTGACAGAGAGAGAGATTCTTCAGTGAATTTAGCACGTCGCCCAAGGGCGAGTGCTAAAAGATATCCGCGGAGCTAAACTCCATGATCGGTGCCCAATCAGATTCGATAGGCACGGATGCACACGGTTCAGAGCCTGTGGCCAGAGACGAGTCCGAGGGTCCGATGACATAGGCCTCATAGGAGGTGGAGTCTGTGTTTGGCTCTATCGCCGCTGAGTGTGCGGCGTTCGTGGTGGGTCCATCCACCCGTCCTCGGATGGCACGATCTGCTCCAGATTGAGGGCCGGGGCAGCCGCAGGTGTGATCTCCCGAACACCGTCTGATGGCTGATCTAAGTCATGCTCATCATGACTGTTCGGCGCACCTGACATGGTCTCGAATCCGTCAAAGATCAAGTCTCCGTGGATGTCGGCAGTATAGTTCAAGCTTCCAAACCTGACCTGATGGCCAGGGGCGTAGCTATCGATCTGCTCCAGATGGCCAAGCGAGTTGGCCCGCAGTACGAAGCCGCCGAATACGAAGATCTGTCCGGGGAGGAAAACCTCACCTTCCATCGCATCGTTGAAGATGATTGAAGGGGCCATCAAGCCTTATCGTGAGGAAATAGTGGAACTCTCAATGAAATCACCAATGTCGGTGTCTAAACCGGCGGATCTCGGGTAGGGGGTCCCGAACTGTGCGTTTAAGGCTAATGGTAACAAGAGGCGGGGGACACAATGTTTACCCAGGTTCGGGCCCTCTTGATGGAGATAATACCCTACTTCCTGGTTGATTGATCATGATGATATGAGTATTACAAGAGTTGATCTACCACGAGATCGTAGAGGCTAAACCCTAGAAGCTAGCCTATGATTATTATTGTTGTTGTCCTACGGACTAAACCCTCCGGTTTATATAGACACCGGAGGGGGCTAGGGTTACACAGAGTCGGTTATAGAGAAGAAGATATACATATACGAATTGCCAAGCTTGCCTTCCATGTAAAGGAGAGTCCCACCCGGACACGGGACGAAGTCTTCAATCTTGTATCTTCATAGTCCAACAGTCCGGCCAAAGTATATAGTCCGGCTGTCCGAGGACCCCCTAATCTAGGACTCCCTCACTAGCGGAGGTGACTCCAGAAGTGATATATCAGTGTACGTAGGGTTAACGATGCGGAAGCATAACAGGTTCAAGGTACATGAACGAAATGACATAACTGCAGGGGTGGACCCTGATAGCCCGCGGATGATGCAGCCCGGGGGGCGCCCTCAATTGAACAAACCAAAAAGTCACCTAGCACCGGTGTTGTAGAAACATCGAGGTAGCTGAAGAAACGTGTTGTGGAGGCTACTCCTCATGATCTGGACGGCTCCGGAGGCCCAGGGAGCTCACGAGGCCCAGGGGGCTCGCAAGGGTCCGGGGCCTCCTGAGACGCGACTGCCAAGCGCCTAGCCTCGTAAGTCGCCATAGCGCGCTGCGCGAGGCGCTGGTATGAGGCGCCCATGTTCAGCAGGCAAAATGGCATGCAGACATAGTTGCAGCGGCAGCCCCCGCTCCACCGACGCGTGACGGCCAGAAGAGGTCCTACGAAGTAGCCCTGTTGAGGCCCGGGATGTTGACGCAGACAGCCCGCCACCCGTGTCGGGGGCGGCAACTACACATCTAGACCGTGCGGGGTGGCGCTCACCATGCATGGCCCGCGCCTCCTGAAGCTCCTCGACCGCCTTGGTGATCAACTCTCGCGCACCCGGCGCCTCACGCCGTGCTCCTTGCTTGTGGAGACACACACTGAGGCACGCCTCCGAGTGGTGCCCGAGCACCTCCCTCATTGCCTGGTTAGGTCGAAGGCTCTCCAGGCAGAAGCACACGTGCCCGCCTTGAGGGAGGCGCCGAGAGCGCCTTCCTATGCGAGAGGGAGAGGCACCCTAGCAGCGGGCGCAAAGCCCGAGGCACTACCAGCGGGCATCTCGGCCTCCCGACGGCTCTTGGGGAGGAGTTGCTTCTTCTTATTGGGGGTGGCCTCGGGAAGCAGGATGGCACCCTCTTCATCAGATTTTTCGGCCGCGGCGGCTTGGTAGGCGTGCTCAAGAGAGCAGGCTGCATCCTTCTCATCGCAAGCGACCGTGATGATTCCGCTGCACCTAGCATCTTGAGGATGTTGTAGCCATGGTGGGTTGCCGCCATGAACTTGGCAAGGGCAAAGTACCCCAGGATGGCATTGTACGGGAGGCCGATGTGGCGACATCAAAGTCGATGAGCTTGGTGTGGTAGTTGTCGTGCTTGTCGAAGGTGGCCGGGAGGCGTACTTGGCCTGGGGGGATGGTGGACCCGTCAGTCTCCCTAGAGAATGGCTTGGTTGGCATGAGCTGATCATAGCACCTGAAGCATCTCGAACGTCTCGATAGAAAGAACATTGAGCCCGGCGCCGCCGTCGATGAGGGTCTTGGTGACTAGGGCGTTGCTAATGGTGGGCGTGCAGAGCATGGGGAGCGTGTTGGGGAATGTAGTATTTCAAAAAAATTCCTATGATCACACAAGATCTATCTAGGAGATGCATAGCAACGAGACGGGAGAGTGTGTCTACGTACCCTCATAGACCGAAAGCTGAAGCGTTTAGTAACGCGGTTGATGTAGTCGAATGTCTTCGTGATCCAACCGATCCAAGTACCGAACATACGGTACCTCCGCGTTTAGCACACGTTCAGCTCGATGACGTCCCTCGTGCTCTTGATCCAGTTGAGGATGAGGGTAAGTTCCGTCAGCACGATGGCGTGGCGACAAAGATGATGATGTTACCGTGCAGAGCTTCGCCTAAGCACTAAGACGATGTGATCGAGGTGTGTAACTGTGGAGGGGGGCACCGCACACGGGTAAGGAAAAACTTGGTGAGTTCTAGGGTGTCCCCTTGCCCCCATATATAAAGGAGGGAGGGGGAGGCCGGCCGGACAAGCTAGGCGCGCCAGGAGAAGGGGAATCCTACTAGGACTCCAGGTCCTAGTAGGTTTCCACCTAAAGGAGAAGGGGAAAGGAAGGGAGAGGGGGGACGCGCCCCCAACCCCTTGTCCAATTCGGACAGGGCTTGGGGGGGGCGCCACCTCCTGGCTGCTGCCTCTCCTTTCCCACTAAGGCCCACAAAGGCCCATCAACTCCCCGGGGGTTCCGGTAACCTCCCGGTACTCCGGAAAATTCCCGAACTTCTCTGGAACCATTCTGATGTCCGCATATAGCCTTCCAGTATATCAATCTTTATGTCTCGACCATTTCAAGACTCCTCATCATGTCCGTGATCTCATCCAGGACTACAAACAAACTTCGGTCATCAAAACACATAACTCATAATACAAATTGTCATCAAACGTTAAGCGTGCGGACCCTACGGGTTCGAGAACTATGTAGACATGACCGAGACACATCTCCGATCAATAACCAATAGCGGAAACTAGATGCTCATATTGGCTCCTACATATTCTACGAAGATCTTTATCGGTCAAACCGCATAAGAACATACATTGTTCCCTTTGTCATTGGTATGTTACTTGCCCAAGATTCGATCATCGGTATCATCATAGCTAGTTCAATCTCGTTATCGGCAAGTATCTTTACTCATTCTGTAATGCTTCATCCCGCAACTAACTCATTAGTCACATTGCTTGTAGGGCTTATAGTGATGAGCACTACCGAGAGGGCCCAACGATACCTCTTCGATACATAGAGTGAAAAATCCTATTCTTGATCTATGCCAACCCAAAAAACACCTTTGGAGACACCTGTAGAGCATCTTTATAATCAACCAGTTACGTTGTGACTTTTGATAGCACACAAGGTGTTCCATCAGTATTGGGGAGTTGCATAATCTCATAGTCTGAGGAACATGTATATGTCATGAAGAAAGCAGTAGCAATGAAACTGTAACGATCACAAAGCTAAGCTAACAGATGGGTATTGTACATCACATCATTCTCTAATGATGCGACCCCGTTCATCGAATGATAACACATGTCTATGGTCAGGAAACATAACCATCTTTGATTAATGAGCTAGTCAAGTAGAGGCATACTAGGGACATTTTGTTTTGTCTATGTATTCACACATGTACTAAGTTTCCGGTTAATACAATTCTAGCATGAATAATAAACATTTATCATCGTATAAGGAAATATAAATAACAACTTTATTATTGCCTCTAGGGCATATTTCCTTCAGTCTCCCAGTTGCACTAGAGTCAATAATCTAGTTCACATCGCCATGTGATTTAACACCAATAGTTCACATCGCCATGTGATTAACACCCAAAGAGTACTAAGGTGTGATCATGTTTTGCTCGTGAGAGAAGGTTAGTCAACGGGTCTGTCACATTCAGAGCCGTATGTATTTTGCAAATATTCTATGTATACAATGCTCTGCATGGAGCTACTTTAGCTAATTGCTCCCACTTTCAGTATGTATCCAGATTGAGACATGGAGTCATCTAGATCGGTGTAAAAGCTTGCATCGACGTAACTCTTTACGACGAACTCTTTATCACTTCCATAACCGAGAAATACTTCCTTAGTTCCCTCAGGATAACCTTGACCGCTATATAGTGATCCACTCCTAGATCACTATCGTACCCCCTTGCCAAACACATAGCAAGGCACACAACTGGTCTGGTACATAGCATGGCATACTTTATAGAACCTGTCACTGAGGCATAGGGAATGACTTTCATTCTTTATCTATCTTCTATCATGGTCGGGCTTTGAGTCTTACTCAACTTTACACCTTGTAATACATGCAAGAACTCCTTCTTTGACTGATCCATTTTGAACTCTTTCAAAATCTTGTCAAGGTATGTACTCATTGAAAAAATCTTATCAAGCATCTTGATCTATCTCTATAGATCTTGATGCCCAATATGTAAGCAGCTTCACTGAGGTCTTTCTTTGAAAATCTCCTTTCAAACTCTCCTTTATGCTTTCCAAACAATTCTACATCATTTCCGATCAACAATATGTCATTCACATATACTTATCAGAAAGGCTATAGTGCTCCCACTCACTTTCTTGTAAATACAGGCTTCACCGCAAGTCTGTATAAAACTATATGCTTTGATCAAATCATCAAAGCGTATATTCCAACTCTGAGATGCTTGCACCAGTCCATAGATGAATCGCTGGAGCTCGCACACTTTGTTTAGCACCTTTAGGATCGACAAAACCTTCTGTTTGCATCAAATACAACTCTCCTTAGAGATATCCTTTTAAGGAATACAGTTTTGACATCCATTTGCCAGATTTCATAAAATATGACAATTGCTAACATGATTCAGATGGACTTAAGCATTGCTACAATTGAGAAAATGTCATTGTAGTCAACACCTTGAACTTGTCAAAAACCTTTTGCGACAAGTCGAGCTTTGTAGATAGTAACACTACTATCAGCGGCCGTCTTCCTCATGAAGATCCATTTATTCTTAATGGCGTGCCTATCATTGGGGAAGTCCACCAAAGTCCACACCTTGTTCTCATACATGGATTCTATCTTAGATTTCATGGCCTTAAGCCATTTCACGGAATCTGGGCTCATCATCACTTCCTCATAGTTCGTAGGTTCATCATGGTCTAGTAACATGACTTCCAGAATAGGATTACCGTACCACTCTGGTGCGGACCGTACTCTGGATGACCTACGAGGTTCAGTAATAACTTGATCTGAAGTTTCATGATCGTCATCATTAGCTTCCTCACTAATTGGTGTAGGAATCACTTGAACTAATTTCGGTGATGAACTAATTTCCAATTCGGGAGAAGGTACAATTACCTCATCAAGTTCTACTTTCCTCCCACTCACTTCTTTCGAGAGAAATTCCTTCTCTAGAAAGGATCCATTTTTAGCAAATATCTTGCCTTCGGATCTATGATAGAAGGTGTACCCAACAATTTCCTTTGGGTATCCTATGAAGATGCACTTCTCCGATTTGGGTTCGAGCTTATGAGGTTGGAGCTTTTTTACATAAGCATCACTGCACCAAACTTGAAGAAATGACAACTTTGGTTTCTTGCCAAACCACCATTCATATGGTGTCGTCTCAACGGATTTTGATGGTGCCCTGTTTAATGTGAATGCAGCTCTCTCTAATGCATAACCCCAAAATGATAGTGGTAAATCGGTAAGAGACATTATAGATCGCACCATATCCAATAAAGTATGCTTACGACGTTCAGACACACCATTACGCTGTGGTGTTCCAGGTGGCGTGAGCTGTGAAATTATACCATATTGTTTTAAATGAAGGCCAAACTCGTAACTCAAATATTCTCCTCCACGATCAGATCGTAGAAACTTTATTTTCTTGTTACGATGATTCTCCACTTCACTCTGAAATTCTTTGAACTTCTCAAATGTTTCAGACTTGTGTTTCATTAAGTAGATATATCCATATCTGCTCAAATCATACATGAAGGTCAAAAAATAACGATACCTACCACGAGCATCAACACTCATTGATGTGCATACATTGGTATATATTATTTCCAATAAGTCACTAGCTCGTTCCATTGTTCCGGAGAACGGAGTATTAGTCATCTTGCCTATAAGGCACGGTTCACAAGTATCAAATGATTCATAATCAAGTGATTCAAAAAGTCCATCTTTATTGAGTTTATTCATGCGCTTTACACCGATATAACCCAATGGCAGAGCCATAAATAAGTTGCACTATGATTATCAACTTTGCATCTTTTGGCATCAATATTATGAATATGTGTATTACCACGATCGAGATTCAGTAAACCATCAACATTGGGTGTATGACCATAGAAGGTTTTATTCATGTAAACAGAATAACAATTATTCTCTGTCTTAACTAAATAACCGTATTGCAATAAATATGATCTAATCATATTCATGCTTTAATGCAAACACCAAATAACATTTATTTAGGTTCAACTCTAATCCCGAAAGAATAGGGGGTGTGCGATGATGATCATATCAGTCTTGGAACCACTTCCAACATACATCGTCACTTCACCCTCAACTTGTCTCTATTTATTCTGCAACTCTTGTTTTGAGTTACTAATCTTAGCAACCGAACAAGTATCAAATACCCAGGGGCTACTATGAGCACTAGTAAGGTACACATCAATAACATGTATATTAAATATACCTTTGTTCACTTTGCCATCCTTCTTATCTACCAAATATTTGGGGTAACTCTGCTTCCAGTGACCATTTCCTTTGCAGTAGAAGCACTTAGTTTCAGGCTTAGGTCCAGCTTTGCGCTTCTTCACAGGAGTGACAACTTTCTTGCCATTCTTCTTTAAGTTCCCTTTCTTTCCCTTTGCCCTTTTCTTGAAACTAGTGGTCTTGTCTATCATCAACACTTGATGCTCTTTCTTGATTTCTACCTTCGTCGATTTCAATATCATGAAGAGTTCTGGAATCGTTTTCGTCATCCCTTGCATACAATAGTTCATCACGAAGTTCCAGTAACTTGGTGATGGTGACTAGAGAACTCTATCAATCACTATCTTATCTGGAAGATTAACTCCCACTTGATTCAAGCGATTGCAGTACTCAGACATTCTGAGCATATGCTCACTAGCTGAGCTATTCTCCTCTATCTTTAAGCTATAGAACTTGTTGGTGACTTTATATCTCTCAACTCGGGAATTTCCTTGAAATATTAACTTCAACTCCCAGAACATCTCATATATTCCATGACATTCAAAACATCTTTGAAGTCCTGATTCTAAGCCGTAAAGCATGGTGCACTAAACTATCAAGTAGTCATCATATTGAGCTAGCGAAACATTCGTAACGTCTGCATCTGCTCCTACAATAGGTCTGTCACCTAGCGGTGCAACAAGGACATAATTCCTCTGTGCACTAATGAGGATAAACCTCAGATCACGGACCCATCCCGCATCATTGCTACTATCATCTTTCAACTTAGTTTTCTCTGGGAACATATAAAAAACATAGGCGAGCTACAACGCGAGCTATTGATCTACAACATAATTTGCAAAATACTATCAGGACTGGTTCATGATAAATTGAAGTTCAATTAATCATATTACTTAAGAACTCCCACTTAGATAGACATCCCTCTAGTCATCTAAATGATCACGTGATCCATATCAACTAAACCATGTCCAATCACCATGTGAGATGGAGTAGTTTTCAATGGTGAACATCTCTATGTTGATCATATCTACTATATGATTCACGTTCGATCTTTCGGTCTCAGTGTTCCGTGGCCATATATGCATATGCTAGGCTCGTCAAGTTTAACCCGAGTATTCTGCACGTGCAAAACTGGCTTGCACCCGTTGTATGTGAATGTAGAGCTTATCACACCCGATCATCACGTGGTGTCTCGGCACGAAGAACTGTAGCAACGGTGCATACTCTAGGAGAACACTTATACATTGAAATTTAGTGAGGGATCATCTTATAATGCTACCATCATACTAAGAAAAATAAGATGCATAAAATATAAACATCACATGCAGTCAAAATATGTGACATGATATGGCCATCGTCATCTTGTGCTTATGATCTCCATCACTGAAGCATCATCATGATCTCCATCGTCACCGGTGCGACACCTTGATCTCCATCGTAGCATCGTAGTCGTCTCGCCAACTATTGCTTCTATGAATATCGCTACCACTTAGTGATAAAGTAAAGCAATTACATGGAAATTGCATTGCATACAATAAAGCGACAACCATATGGATCCTGCCAGTTGCCGATAACTCTATTACAAAACATGATCATCTCATACAATAATTTATATCACATCACGTCTTGACCATATCACATCATAGCAAGCCTTGTAAAAACAAGTTAGATGTCCTCTACTATGTTGTTGCAAATTTTACGTGGATGCTATAGGCTACTATGTTCTTACCTACGCATCAAAACCATAATGATTTTTCGTCAAGTGTGCTGTTTTAACCTTAAACAAGGACCGGCCATAGTCAAACTTGATTCAACTAAAGTTGGAGAAGCAGACACCCGCCAGCCACCTGTGTGCAAAAGCACATCGGTAGAACCAATATCATGAACGCGGTCATGTAATGTCGATCCGGGCCGCTTCATCCAACAATACCGCGGAATCAAAGTAAGACGTTGGTGGTAAGCAGTATGACTATTATCACCCACAACTCTTTGTATTCTACTCGTGCATAAAACATCTACGCATAGACCTGGCTCGGATGCCACTGTTGGGGAACGTAGTATTTCAAAAAACATCCTACGATCATACAAGATGTATCTAGGAGATGCTATGCAACTAGACGGGAGAGTGTGTCTACGTACCATCGTAGACCAAAAGTGGAAGCGTTTAGTAACGCGGTTGATGTAGTCGAACGTCTTCGTTATCCAACTGATCCAAGTACTGAACGTACGGCACCTCCACATTCAGCACACGTTCAGCTCGATGACTTCCCTCATGATTTTGATCCAGTTGAGGATGAGGGTGAGTTCCGTCAGCACGACGGTGTGGCGACGGTGATGATGATGTTACCGGCGCAGAGCTTTGCCTAACCACTACGACAATATGATTGAGGTGTGTAACTGTGGAGGGGGGGACCGCACATGGCTAAGGAAAAACTTGGTGTGTTCTAGGGTGCCCCCTGCCCCCGTATATAAAGGAGGGAGGGGGACTGAGGGAGTCCTGGACTAAGGGGTCCTCGGATAGCCGGACTATATATTTTGGCCGGACTGTTGGGCTATGAAGATATAAGATTGAAGACTTCGTCCCGTGTCCGGATGGGACTCTCCTTTGTGTGGAAGGCAAGCTTGGAAATTCGGATATGTAGATCTCCTTCTCTGTAACCGACTCTGTGTAACCCTAGCCCCCTCCGGTGTCTTTATAAACCGGAGGGTTTAGTCCATAGGACAAGAACAATCATAATCATAGGCTAGCCTCTAGGGTTTAGCCTCAACGATCTCGTGGTATCTCAACTCTAGTAATACTCATATCATCAAGATCAATCAAGCAGGAAGTAGGGTATTACCTCCATCGAGAGGGCCCGAACCTGGGTTAACATCGTGTCCCCCGCCTCCTGTTACCATTAGCCTTAGACGCACAGTTCGGGACCCCCTACCCGAGATCCGCCGGTTTTGACACTGGCGTTGGTGCTTTTATTGAGAGTTCCACTGTGCCATCATGATAAGGCTTGATTGGTCCTTCAATCATCTTCACGACATGGTCCAGGGGGAGGTTTTCCTCCCCGGACAGATCTTCGTATTCGGCGGCTTCGTACTGCGGGCTAACTCGCTTGGCCATCTGGAGCAGATCGATAGCTACGCCCCTGGCCACCAGGTCAGGTTTGAAAGGTTGAACTATACTGTCGACATCCACGGAGACTTGATCTTCGACGGATTCAAGCCCGTGTCAGGTGCGCCGAACAGTCACGACGAGCATGACTTAGATCTGCCATCGGACAGTGTTCGGGAGATCACGCCTGCGGCGGCCCCGGGAATCAATTCGGAGCAGATCTCGCCATCCGAGGACGAGTGGATGGACCCCGCCATGGAGGCCGCACACTCATCGGCGTTGGAGCCGAACACTGACGCCATCTCCTATGAGACCGACGTCATCGGACCCTCGGACTTGTCTCCGGCTAAAGGCTCCGAACCGCGTACATCTGTGCCTATTGAATCTGATTGGGCACCGATCATGGAGTTCACCTCCGCGAATATCCTTCAACACTCGTCCCTGGGTGACGTGCTAAATTCATTAAAGTCTCTCTCTCTCTATCAGGGGACTCTTGGCCGAACTATGCCCGGCTCGAGTGGGAAGCGGGCGCGAAGAAATTCCTTCCCCACACACCACCCACTTCATAGCCACTGTCGATGACTTAACCGACACGCTCGATTTCGACTCTGAAGACATCGACAGTATTTACGACGATGCTGGAGAAGAACAGGAACGACCGCCCACTTGGCGCTGGACTGCCACCTCATCATATGACATATATATGGTGGACACGCCAAAAGAAGGCGATGGCGATGATGCAACGAAGGATAATCCCCTTGATAAGCCACCAATGCGATGCCATAGGCGCCGCTCTAAATCCCGCCATAGTAAAAACAGCGACAACATACCCCGGTCGACTCCAAAGGAAACGATGGCCCCATGGACCCAGCGATGGAGCAGGATGAGCCAGGGGACGATGAACATAGTACGGAGCCGACGTCAGATGATGCCGATCCTGACGGTAAAATTCATCAACCTGTCTCCGCAGAGGAGAATAGTCCGGACGATGATGCACTCGTCATCCTAGAAAAACACTTGGAACAAGAGAACCTCCATAGAAGGCTTATTGCCACTGCGAGGAGCTTAAAGAAGCAGAAGCAAAGGCTTAAGGCCGCGCAGGATACGCTCAATCGCAGATGGAACAAGGTGCTTGACACTGAAGATAAATACGGTGGCGATCACCACACAAAGAGCAATCCAAAGCGCAAGCTGCTGCCCAAATTCGACGATGAGGCCATAGAGCCCATTCAGCCGAAAATGGCCGATCAGTCAGACCGACCACCCCGTGGACACGACAGGACGGCTAATGATGCCGCACACAAGTCAGCACATGATTTACGTGAGCTCCTGGACAACAAACTTGTTATGGCCAGGTCCATCTATGGATCTAGGAAGCGCGCTTCAGCACAGGATCAGAGCTACCAAAACGATCACATTGATCGAATACCAGCTAGGAATCAGCACCGAACACAACAACCGTCGACAGCATGCCACGGCACGTCCAAATACAGGGGTGCCTTGCACCCCCTGTGCTTCACCGATGAGGTGCTGGACCATGAATTTCTGGAAGGATTTAAACCCATGAATATAGAGGCATACGACGGAACAACAGACCCTGGGGTCTGGATTGAGGACTTTATCCTTCACATCCACATGGCCCGCGGAGATGATCTCCACGCCATTAAATACCTACCCCTCAAGTTCAAAGGACCAGCTCGGCACTGGTTGAAAAGCCTCCCTGAAAACTCAATTAGAAGTTGGGAAGAAATTGAGGATGCTTTTAGGGCCAATTTTCAAGGGACCTATGTCCGACCTCCGGATGCAGACGACTTAAGTCACATAATTCAACAGCCCGGAGAGTCAGCCCCAAAACTTTGGAACATATTTCTTACTAAGAAGAATGAAATCATCAACTGCCCGGATGCCAAAGCCTTAGCAGCCTTCAAACACAGTGTCTGGGACGAATGGCTTGCCAGACACCTTGGCCAGGAAAAGCTGAGGACAATAGTAGCCTTAACGAGCCTTATGACCCGCTTTTGCGCGGGCGAGGACAGTTGGCTGGCCCGTAGCGGCACCAGCGACCCAGGCACATCCGAAGTCAGGGATGGCAACGGGAAGCCGCGATGCAATAAAAACAAGTGTCGAAACAATGAAGACAGCCCAGAGAACACGGCGGTCAACACCAGATTCAAGGGCTCTTGACCAGGTCAACGGAAGAATCCATTTAAAGGCAACAGAGATGGACCGTCCAGCCTAAATAAAATTCTAGACAAAGTATGTCAGATTCATGGCACCCCTGAAGAACCTGCAAATCACACTCACAGAGAGTGCTAAGTTTTCAAGCAGGCCGGCAAGCTAAATGCCGAACACAAGGGGAGGGAGACGCCAAGTGAAGACGAGGATGAGCCTCACCAGCCGAACACTAGGGGACAGAAAAAATTCCCACCAGAAGTCAAAACAGTGAATATGATTTACGCAACTCACATTCCAAAGAGAAGGCGCAAACGCGCACTCCGAGACGTATACGCTGTGGAGCCCGTCGCCCCCAAATTTAATCCCTGGTCGGCCTGCCCGATCACTTTTGATCGCAGGGATCATCCGACTAGTATCCGGCATGGAGGATCGGCTGCCTTGGTGCTCGACCCAATAATTGATGGATACCATCTCACTCGAGTCCTTATGGATGGCGGTAGTAGTCTTAACCTGATATATCAGGACACTGTCCGCAAAATGGGGATAGACCCGTCAAGAATCACCAAAGCAATACTACCTTTAAAGGAGTGATACCAGGCGTCGAGGCCCGCTGCACGGGCTCTCTAGTACTAGAGGTTGTATTCGGTTCTCCCGACAACTTTAGAAGTGAAGAACTAATCTTCGACATCGCTCCATTCCGAAGCAGCTATCATGCACTACTCGGGAGAATGGCCTTCGCTCGTTTTAATGCAGCACCTCACTATGCCTATCTTAAACTTAAGATGCCCGGTCCACGAGGCGTCATCACAGTTAGTGAAAATACAGAGCGTTCCTTACATGCGGAAGAATATGTGGCAGCTCTAGGAGGCGATCACTGAGCGCCCCTCCAACCAGAATAAACGGTCGGTCGTCAAGACCACGGACATGGTTAGACGAGTCCGGCGCTCCACCAGATGTAATAGCCCAGATAAACGTCAGCTGGGGTTGATAGATATACCCCCATAAGTGGTGCTAGGGGCTGCTCGCAAAAAAAAGAAGCCCATAGTTTGGCTCGACCCTATTAAAACAATAACATATTGCATTTTCATGGTTCATTCAGATTAACGAACTCTTCGCACGAAGTCTTTCACCTGGGTTTTTCCTTTTTTTACAGATGATCATCGTGCTACACCCTTCCAGGATACGGCACAACGGAGATAAAGGCACAGATGTGCATCAGGGCCCCGCTCAAAGGTTTTGTCAGGATCCCGATCCTAAGTCACACCCATCTAGCATGTAACACATCATATCACTTTGCGGCCTCACGCACGGTATTCCCACGGGTGCCACCTTACCTGGCCCGGGACCGTTTGCGCCTTTTGGCTCACGTATATGATAGTGCCGCTAGCATCCATATGACAAAGAACCCGGGCTGACATGGCTAGTCGTGAACCCAAAGTGGCACTAACTTACAGGGACAGGCATACATGACCCAACAACGAACGTGTCGGTCATCAGCGAGTGAATCCAGGCTGTAGCACTGGGCTAGCAGGACTCCGGTGAACCGGACTGTAGCAAGCTAACAGGACTCCGGAATTCATCGCGTGACATTTCCCCGAGGGGACAGACACAGGAACGAAGAAGGACACATGCCAGCCAGCCTAAGTGTTCCGGAGTAGTAGCAAGCTACCATGGCTCAGTGGAAACACTAGGAGACATTTCCCAGTAAGAGAGGCTACTAAGGATAAACAACTAGATAGTCAGATCACACACATACCAAGCATTTCATTAACATACACACAATATGCTCGATATGTGCAAATACAACATGGCATCACAACATGACTCTACGACTCAAGTATTTATTCAATAGGCTCCGAGGAGCGAGATATTACAAACATGGGTCTCACGACCCAACATTCAGAGCATACAAGTCAAAGCACATGCGGAAGCTTAACATGTCTGAGTACAGACATCTACAAAAGAAAAATGCTGAGAAGCCTGACTATCTACCAGATCCTGCCGAGGGCACAAGATCGTAGCTGAGGTAACAGGCTAAACGTCGAAGTCCACGTGGTACTACTAGCGAGACTGAAGTCTCTCTGCAAAAACATAAATTAAGCAACATGAGTACAAATGTACCTAGCAAGACTTACATAAGATATAACTACATATGCATCATTATAAACAAAGGGGATGGTGGGGTTTAACTGCAGCAAGCCAGCTTTGACTCGGTGGCTATCCTGAACTACGACTGGAATGTAACTCTTTGAGGTGGCGCACACGAGTCCACATATTCACCATATCAATACACCACTATGGATCCGCTCCCGTTTCCCTACGAGAACGCCATCCATAGCACTCAGGCTTATCTTGCGTATTTTAGAGTATCCACTTCAAGTTATCTATGAACTGTACAGGCAACCCAGAAGTCCTTTACCGCAGACATGGCTATTCGAATAGATCATATTAACCCTGCAGGGGTGTACTTCTTCACACACGCTCTCACCACTTACCGCCATTTACACGACATGTACTCGACAACCTTCAAGCGGAAGCCCAGCGAGGGTGTCGGCCACGACCTGACTAACCACACAAGTCTCTCGTCCAGGTTTATCACCTATTCGGGTTCCATCCGCAAGGAGATCCGGCCAGGGTGTCGCTCACGGCCCCAAACGATGTGTGCAGGGTTCCCAAGCCCACCATCCGGGTGCTACTTGGTACACCGGGCCACTGTGCCTAGTCTGTCCCGAGCCCACCTGTACCGGGTGCCACTTGGTAGACACCAGAAACTAGTTGCAACTCCTGGATAGAGATCAAGTTGATTAATAAGTCGAGAGAGCTTGGAGTGCCCGGAGCCCAATGTGTGGTAGTAACTGATCATGGATCACAAACACAGAACTCAGTTCCTGAGGATGGCTTCAATGAGACAACCCACCATGTACTCCTACATGGCCTCTCACCGCTACCTTTACCAAATCATGTTCACACACTTAGCTCTCAACAGTAGGACATGTTCACACACCTCCGATTCATCCCCGATGAATCAGACCTGACTCAACTCTAAGCAATAGCAGGCATGACAAACAAGCATGAATGAGTAGGCACATCAGGGCTCAAACAACTCCTACTCATGCTAGTGGGTTTCATCTATTTACTGTGGCAATGACAGGTCATGCAAAGGATAAAGCGGTTCAGCTACCGCAACAAATAACAGATGAATCGGTGTTGTCCTAATGCAGTAAAATAGAGCAGGGGCGAGAGAGTGGGATTTTATCGGAATGAACAAGGGGGTTTTGCTTGCCTAGCACTTCTGAAGATAATATAGCTCTTCATCGGTGTCATCGATCTCATCGTCAAAACCACGTCTACGGAGAGGGAACAATTACCGGCAACAGAGAGAAACACAATCAATGCAATGCACATTATGATGCATGATCATGACATGGCAACATGCTGGTGTTTTGAGCTAATGGAGCTAGCAACAAAGTTAAATGAAGTTGGTTTGAACCCTAAGTTCAAATCCAAACTCCATATGTGAAATTCAAATGCCATTTATATGATTTGTGCTAAACAGCAGCTATAAGTTGTTCTAACATGCATGAAAATAGTACATATGGATAGATTGGATTTTTTTGATCATTTTTCATATATAATTTATCTCATTTGGAGTTACGGTTGATTTTATATGATTGTTAGAAGTTTAGGGTATTTTCTGGAATTTCCTGTAAAAGAATAAATCCAGAAAATGAATTATTGCGTCAGCAGTGCGTCAGGGTGACGTCAGTGGTCAACGGGGCTGGTCCAGGTCAAACCTGGCCAGTGGGGTCCACACGTCAGTGTCTCAGACTGGTTTGTGTCGCTGACATGTGGGCCCAGTCAACGGCCACGTCAGCGCGGTCAAAGCTGACACGTGGGGCCACTGCAATTAGATTAAACTTAAATCTATTTTAGTTAGCCGGTTAGTTAGGCGGTGGGGCCCGGTTGTCTGTTTCACCGGAGGTTAATTAGTGGCGTGATTAGCTGCTAATGACGGCCACGTCGGCAGTCGCCGGAGCCTTGCTGGCGACGACCAAAACGACGGCGGCTCGGCTCGGATTTGAGCTACGGGTGGTGGTTTGGCGAGATGAGGGCACCGGGGAGTAGCTCTTGCTCGTCCGCATCCAAAGGACCGGACGGGAAGCCTCGGGGTGGCCGGGAGCAGCACCGGCGGCGAGCAAGGTGGCGGTCGGAGTGCGGGCGGGGTCGGGTTTGGCGCTATGATGCACGGGAGGAGGAGTTGGTGGTGGCTACGGGCTCCTGGGAGGTTGCTGAGTGCGGTGACGTGCACGGGTGTGAGCTGCGGTGGCCATGGCCATGGCGGCGACATGGCCGGCGGCGTGGCGCTCGCGGGTTCGACAGTTAGCAGGGCTACGACACGAAATCAAGCACGGGGAAGGAGGGGAAACGGAGGAGAGCTCACAGTGGTCTCGATGGCGTCGTGCGCGAGGTAGGGGATGCACTGGTGTGGCCGGAACAACGACGGCGATCTCGGGCGGCCGGAGGTGAGGCCAACGATGGTGGCGGCGATGCAGCGTGTCCCTGGTCGTTTGGCTCGTCGAGGATGATGCAGACGACGAGGCGGAGCTTCTTGATGCATCGGCGAGGCGTGGGGTGGCCGGTGGTTGCGTCTGCACCGAGCGGTGGCGACGAGCTCCGCTCGGTGGGAGAGAGAGGGAGCCAGAGAAGTGGGGAGAAGGCACGGGGGAGAGTGCGAGGCCTGGGAGGGTGCGTGGCGCCCTCGGGTGAGTCCAGCGGCGAGCAGGCAAGCAAGAGGTGGCTGGCGCGTGCGCGCGCGCGTCGGGCACACGCCCTCCTGCCTACTGGCAGGAGGTTGAAGACGGTGGCGGCTGCGGTGGGTTGGGCTGCTGCTGGGCTGCGCCGTAACTGGGCCAGCTAGGTAAGTAGGCCAGGTAAGTGCTCTGTTTTATTTTTTTACTGTTATGTTTTCTTTTGTTAATATTCTACCACTGTTCAAAATTCAAACAATTTCCAAACAGTGACAAAACCCTTTGAATAATTTTATGTTGCAGGATGGACATTTCCAGAAGCACATAAAATGTTTCAAAGATATTTGAAATTATATTCTATTTATATGAATATAACTCAAATTCAAATAGCTAATGATTTAAATTCAAAGTCCCAAGATTAAGTCCTTAAAAATGTTCAATATTTTGGTTGGGACCAGAACCCTTGCTAAAATTATCAAACATTTAAGAAGAGCATTTTGGAACAATGAATGAGATTTTTAGGGTTTTTGCCCTTCTTTTATTTAAGTTTTTGAGGCTTCCAAATTTCCTCAGTTCAAGTTTCAAAAATTTAAACATGATGCAAACACTAGGCAGCACCAGAAGCTAGGGATGTGACAACTCGCCCCCACTAAACAAGAATCTCGTCCCGAGATTCAGGCGTAGGGTAAGATGAAGGGGGAAATGCAACTAACGTAATCTTCACGATCCAGGTTGCACTTCAAATGAACGTTGATTCAATCACCATCTTTGTCTTGTCGTCTTGCTCTGAGAACTCCAACCAACATGACAACGAGAGGAGAAGGAGACTCTAGAAGGATCAATCTTCTCGAAGATCGAACAACTTAGGATGAACGCATGGAATGAGGCATAGCAATATCACTCGAGCTGAGACACAAAACACACATCTAGAGGGATGGAGTGGAACAAATGACGAGGGTTCACTAGGTAGACAACAATTCCACGCTTGAGGAGATGGTGAATGGTTTCAAGATTGCGATGAAATAATTGCCATGATACCATAACAGGGCACCTTAGGGAAAGGTGGCTCGTAGAAATATCCCCTTAAGTGGCAAAAAGAATTACCTTTGATTCAAAGATCATTGAAACTCTTTATACCAGCTTAAGGCAAATCACAATCGATCATTTGGAGGGGTTCAGTACAATGGCATACCCGGATTAGAATGGATGATGTGGATTACCTTGTTGAAAACAACACAAGGGATGATTTTAGTAACTGAGGAAAAGCTCAACAGTAGAGATTGAGTCCACCATTTGAAAAGTTATACCATAACCGAGGAAGCTTAGAGCAAACCCAGTTAGTGCTGATGATAACACCTAGCGCTTGCGCGTGCTCTCAAGAACTTGAGCATTTCCATATTCATCAAGGTTTTACCAACATCCGCGCCAAGGATCCTGGCAACACATCTTACTACCATGTTGAACAACGATGGACGATGCAGATGCATAGGAAGATAACAGCTTCTTAGATTTCACCTTAGCGGAGCCAAGGGGACAAAATCTGGATGATCGACCGAGAGACATTTAACACTCCGCTTCTAATGTTCTCCTTGATGTGCTAGCGTAATCCATAGATAATTATGGTTTGATATTTAGAACATCAAGTAAAGGTCGGACTTCGGGAACACAAAAATCCATAAGGAACAACTAGGGAGTAGATCCTACAAAATCCTTGTGGGGAGGTGGCCAACTTCCTCAAACAAGATACTACAATAATAGGTCTTCCGGCTGGGTGTGTTGGCCACGACATCCACTTTACCGGTTATCGAGGGACCAATATTATAGTTCTTGCGAAATGTTCCAACCATCATATCTGCCTGAGATTCAGATCTGGTTGGTGTCAGGATATTCCAGACTCATCGAGTCTAGGAAGAAAAATGAAAGTTTGCAACACAATCGACGAGACGACGTTGCGAGATTCTCGGGAAATGAACTACGATAGCAAACTCCAAGGCATGAGCTGGTTCTGCTACCTACATGTGAACACGTTGTCCCAGACAAAACATTATCACATGGTAGTCTTACAATAAAACACTACCGAGTTCAGGTGGGGAACCATCATTAATGACATCGAAGTCTCCACGCGTGGAAGTCCAAAGAGTTCACCTTGGACAGACTCCTTTATCTTTGAACAACTCAATCAGTGGCTTGGTGTGCTAGGATATACATATGGAATGAAGATGATCAGTCTAACAGACCACAGAATTCTTCGCACGTGCATGACTGACTTGGGACGATTCTGGAGGAAGCAAAACTAACTTTCTCGAATTCACGGCGGCAACTTACATCAAATGCACGTGAATCAAAGGAAGTCACTTCTTTCATCCAAACATATACTTCATGAACGGGGCATGAAGAAAATGCTTACACAAGTTTCCAACACTAGCTTGATGTTCAACAAAATCATGGAGGAGATAAGGATGTTGTCGATGGGCTCAACAACAGTTCATCCAGGTTTCCATATAAAAGTAATTCCATAGTTAAGTGAACACAGTGATAGCATTGGTCATACCAAAGAATATAATGGTGTATGCTCGAGGAAAAACCACGAGTAAGACAACATTACGAATATCGTTGGTTCTGATTTGATCTGAGAATAGCCCACACTCAAATCAAAGATTGGATAAGATGATAGGTCCATTAACTGATCACAGGACCAATCGGTGAAGATATCATCTTTCTTCAACACACACACACAAAGATATCCCTTTGGAATGAGCTAAGTCAGACAAGCTCTTATCTTCCAACTCTCCAAGTTGTTGTTTAGCTTAACCAACTAGCTCAGGGGTATCCAACACAGACTCTTGGAGAAGGGGTGGTTTACACGAAACCAACTTGATCACGAACTCAACATAGCGGTCAGGTGACAACCTGGTGATACTTCCGAGAAGATAATCAAAAAATCACGATCCGCTGATATGCTATTAAGCTCGAGAACAATCTTGCTTTTCTGGGCAAGACGAGATGATCAAATAAGCAAGGGATTGGCATAGCCCCAACTCATTGATCGAAAGGTGCACCGGAATAAGGACTAGGTAGCACGATCAACCTTTGGGTGATGATTCAATAACCAACACACTAAGAATGAAGATATTGTCCTTTAACTACCAAGCAACAGGGTTGCTAGGAGTATTGAGTTCACACATCATGATTCACTTGTCGGCACTCCGGCTGCAACAACACGGAACCGAGGAATGAAAAAGGATGGCGAGAAGTATCACTATGTCAAGAATTCACAAGAGGTGGTGCAATTCTCATGACAATCCTGACATAAAGAAGGTAATACTTCAAGGTAGAACATACCAAAAGCTGGATTGGCATTTTGATCTGCGGAATACAACTGCTTTGACCCAATCCTAGAAATGGATGAGGTACTGGAGTTTGTTTCTCCTAGTCATCCTGGAATAGAATGGCTTGATGGACCACAAGAGTAATAGGCATCGATGAACGAATGCACGCATACTCTTGACTATCAATTGATAGACGAGGGTCAGAAGACGACTAGGGGGAGACAACTCAAAAGAACATATGATTTTCTGAGTTGTGGACGCATAGATTAGTATGTCGAACCAAGTTCAACATATTTCTTCCGGATAACCCATGCAGAAAGGTAGAACTGGCAGAGCCACAATATAGAATGGAGAACTCATCGAGAATATTCCTGTTGTGATGTTTTGATCCAACAAACTTCTGCCATAAAGTGGTTCATAGTATTTGGAAGAAGGAAATGCCACGAACTTCGAGGACTATCGCAAAGGTTACTAATAACCTAAGGGAGCTAGCAATTACTATCAACATGAAGTAAGTAGGGTGAATCTCGGGTTCAAAACCCAGAAGTGAAATGCCTACTAACTAGTTGGCATCACAGGATGCTTTCGATAATGATGGCCAGAATCATCACACTGGAAACACGAACATGGCTAGATTACTAGATGATCCCCTGAGACACCTACGGTCATAATAATAACTCCAACATAAATGTCGAGGCAATAGAGTACCTCAACTCACCGTCTAGTGTAGTTAACCTGGCCAGAGAGGACATCGGGAATGGGAAGAAGGAATTTGCAAATGCATCAGACTGTTTAGAAACCTAGGATGACTCGGACAGCATAACGGCTAAAAATGCTCAAAAATATTGGAGACATGCTACAAAAATGGTGGGATAGCCACTCAGAAGCACAATAACAAGGTTCCGAGACCAACTATGAACACACAGGGGTATTAGAAACTTAACTGGGCTTAAATCCAACAATCTTACAAGTCTACGAATTAGTAACACGTGATCCTAATAGAAAGATGAGAAGCCTAATTCCTTAACCCCGTAGGAAAGATAAGATGACTTGGATCAGAGGGCATGAGGTATAAGGAGTAAAAAGAGCCTTACGTTCCATCCCACAATCAATTCCCTTATATAACTAAAGAATTTCTAGACTCGACTTCGACCAGTTTGGCTTGGTAAACCTACAGGCAGTCAAGCTCTGATACCAAAGCTGTCAGGACCCCGATCCTAAGTCACACCCATCTAGCATGTAACACATCATATCACTTTGCGGCCTCACACACGGTATTCCCACGGGTGCCACCTTACCTGGCCCGAGACCATTTGCGCCTTTTGGCTCACGCATATGATAGTGCCGCTAGCATTCATATGACAAAGAACCCGGGCTGACATGGCTAGTCGTGAACCCAAAGTGGCACTAACTTACAGGGACAAGCATACATGACCCAACAACGAACGTGTCGGTCATCAGCGAGTGAATCCAGGCTGTAGCATTGGGCTAGCAGGACTTCGGTGAACCGGGCTGTAGCAGGCTAACAGGACTCCGGAATTCATCGCGTGACATTTCCCCGAGGGGACAGACACAGGAACGAAGAAGGACACATGCCGGCCAGCCTAAGTGTTCCGGAGCAGTAGCAATCTACCATGGCTCAGTGGAAACACTAGGAGACATTTCCCGGTAAGAGAGGCTACTAAGGATAAACAACTAGATAGTCAGATCCCACACATACCAAGCATTTCATTAACATACACACAATATGCTCGATATGTGCAAATACAACATGGCATCACAACATGACTCTACGACTCAAGTATTTATTCAATAGGCTCCGAGGAGCGAGATATTACAAACATGGGTCTCACGACCCAACATTCAGAGCATACAAGTCAAAGCACATGCAGAAGCTTAACATGTCTGAGCACAGATATCTACAAAAGAAAAAGGCTGAGAAGCCTAACTATCTACCAGATCCTACCGAGGGCACAAGATCGTAGCTAAGGTAACAAGCTAAACGTCGAAGTCCACGCGGTACTACTAGCGAGACTGAAGTCTCTCTGCAAAAACATAAATTAAGCAACATGAGTACAAATGTACCCAGCAAGACTTACATCAGATCTAACTACATATGCATCATTATCAACAAAGGGGATGGTGGGGTTTAACTGCAGCAAGCCAGCTTTGACTCGGTGGCTATCCTGAACTACGACTGCAATGTAACTCTTTGAGGTGGCGCACACGAGTCCACATATTCACCATATCAATACACCACTATGGATCCGCTCCCGTTTCCCTACGAGAACGCCATCCATAGCACTCACGCTTATCTTGCGTATTTTAGAGTATCCACTTCAAGTTATCTATGAACTGTACAGGCAACCCAGAAGTCCTTTACCGCGGACATGGCTATTCGAATAGATCATATTAACTCTGCAGGGGTGTACTTCTTCACACACGCTCTCACCACTTACCGCCATTTACACGACATGTACTCGACAACCTTCAAGCGGAAGCCCAGCGAGGGTGTCGGCCACAACCTGACTAACCACACAAGTCTCTCGTCCAGGTTTATCGCCTATTCGGGTTCCATCCGCAAGGAGATCCGGCCAGGGTGTCGCTCACGGCCCCAAACGATGTGTGCAGGGTTCCCAAGCCCACCATCCGGGTGCTACTTGGTACACCGGGCCACTGTGCCTAGTCTGTCCCAAGCCCACCTGTACTAGGTGCCACTTGGTAGACTACTAACACTACCTACAAACACCAGAAACTAGTTGCAACTCCTGGACAGAGATCAAGTTGATTAATAAGTCGAGAGAGCTTGGAGTGCCCGGAGCCCAATGTGTGGTAGTAACTGATCATGGATCACAAACACAGAACTCAGTTCCTGAGGACGACTTCAATGAGACAACCCACCATGTACTCCTACATGGCCTCTCACCGCTACCTTTACCAAATCGTGTTCACACACTTAGCTCTCAATAGTAGGACATGTTCACACACTTCTGATTCATCCCCGATGAATCAGACCTGACTCAACTCTAAGCAATAGCAGGCATGACAAACAAGCATGAATGAGTAGGCACATCAGGGCTCAAACAACTCCTACTCATGCTAGTGGGTTTCATCTATTTACTGTGGCAATGACAGGTCATGCAAAGGATAAAGGGGTTCAGCTACCGCAGCAAATAACAGATGAATCAGTGTTGTCCTAATGCAGTAAAAGAGAGAGTGGGATTTTATCAGAATGAACAAGGGGGTTTTGCTTGCCTGGCACTTCTGAAGATAATATAGCTCTTCATCGGTGTCATCGATCTCATCGTCGAAACCACGTCTACGGAGAGGGAACAATTACCGACAACAGAGAGAAACACAATCAATGCAATGCACATTATGGTGCATGATCATGACATGGCAACATGCTGGTGTTTTGAGCTAATGCAGCTAGCAACAAAGTTAAATGAAGTTGGTTTGAACCCTAAGTTCAAATCCAAACTCCATATGTGAAATTCAAATGCCATTTATATGATTTGTGCTAAACAGCAGTTATAAGTTGTTCTAACATGCATGAAAATAGTACAGATGGATAGATTGGATTGTTTTGATCATTTTTCATATATAATTTATCGCATTTAGAGTTACGGTTGATTTTATATGATTTTTAGAAGTTTAGGGCATTTTCTGGAATTTCCTGTAAAAGAATAAATCCAGAAAATGAATTATTGTGTCAGCAGTGCGTCAGGGTGACGTCAGTGGTCAACGGGGCTGGTCCAAGTCAAACCTGGCCAGTGGGGTCCACACGTCAGTGTCTCAGACTGGTTTGTGTCGCTGACATGTGGGCCCAGTCAACGGCCACGTCAGCGCGGTCAAAGCTGACGCGTGGGGCCACTGCAATTAGATTAAACTTAATCTATTTTAGTTAGCCAGTTAGTTAGGCGGTGGGGCCCGGCTGTCTGTTTCACCGGAGGTTAATTAGTGGTGCGATTAGCTGCTAATGACGGCCATGTCGGCAGTCGCCGGAGCGTTGCTGGCGACGACCAAAACGACGGCGGCTCGGCTCGGATTTGAGCTATGGGTGGTGGTTTGGTGAGATGAGGGCACCGGGGAGTAGCTCTTGCTCGTCCGCATCCAAAGGACCGGACGGGAAGCCTCGGGGTGGCCGGGAGCAGCGCTGGCGGTGAGCAAGGCGGCGGCCGGAGTGCGGGCGGGGTTGGGTTTGGCGCTACGATGCACGGGAGGAGGAGCTGGTGGTGGCTACGGGCTCCTGGGAGGTTGCTGAGTGCGGTGACGTGCACGGGTGTGAGCTGCGGTGGCCATGGCCATGGCGGCGACATAGCCGGCGGCGTGGCGCTCACGGGTTCGACAGTTAGCAGGGCTACGGCACGAAATCGAGCATGGGGAAGGAGGGGAAACAGAGGAGAGCTCACAACGGTCTCGATGGCGTCGTGCGCGAGGTAGGGGATGCACTGGTGTGGCTGGAACGACGATGGCGATCTCGGGCGGCCGGAGGTGAGGACGACGATGGTGGCGGTGATGCAGCGTGTCCCTGGTCGTTTGGCTCGTCGAGGACAACGCAGACGACGAGGCGGAGCTTCTTGATGCATCGGCGAGGCGTGGGGTGGCCGGTGGTTGCGTCTGCAGCGAGCGGTGGCGACGAGCTCCGCTCGGTGGGAGAGAGACGGAGCCAAAGAAGGGGGGAGAAGGCACGGGAGAGAGTGCGAGGCCTGGGAGGGTGCGTGGCGCCCTCGGGTGAGTCCAGCGGCGAGCGGGCAAGCAGGAGGTGGCTGGCGCGTGCGCGCGCACGTCGGGCACACGCCCTCCTGCCTACTGGCAGGAGGTTGAAGACGGTGGCGGCTGCGGTGGGTTGGGCTGCTGCTGGGCTGCACCGTAACTGGGCCAACCAGGTAAGTAGGCCAGGTAAGTGCTCTGTTTTATTTTTTTATTGTTATGTTTTCTTTTGTTAATATTCTGCCACTGTTCAAAATTCAAACAATTTCGAAACAATGACAAAACCCTTTGATAATTTTATGTTGCAGGATGGACATTTCCAGAAGCACATAAAATGTTTCAAAGATATTTGAAATTATATTCTAGTTATATGAACATAACTCAAATTCAAATAGCTAATGATTTAAATTCAAAGTCCCAAGATTAAGTCCTTAAAAATGTTCAATATTTTGGTTGGGACCAGAACCCTTGCCAAAATTATCAAACATTTAAGAAGAGCATTTTGGAACAATGAATGAGATTTTAGGGTTTTTGCCCTTCTTTTATTTAAGTTTTTGAGGCTTCCAAATTTCCTCAGTTCAAGTTTCAAAAATTTAAACATGATGCAAACACTAGGCAGCACCAGAAGCTAGGGATGTGACAGGTTTCTTTTTAGATTAAGGCCCTCCATAAACCTTTTTTAATGTCTCTTGTTGCTCCATACCTTCCAGACACTTAACACAACTCGGAGGGATACTGGCATTCTTAACACTTCGTCACGCCAGACTAATGCATGTAGTTGGAAACATGGGGCTCATTATCGGGTGTTACTCAGCCCAGTATGTGTTGTAAAGTCCGAATACCTTAGGGAGTGTTCGGCGTCGCGAGTTTGGCCTTATATGCATCAGCTCGGAATAATGTCTGTGGTCAAATGTTGGGTTTGCCTGGCTCCCGTGTTTTGCTACCTTACGTTCCGTTCTATTGGCTAAGGGGGCACCGGGAGTACTACTACGATTGTGCCCTGATTCATCTGGGTGAGCACCTCAGTAGAGAAAGCCGAAAACTGACTGTCATGATATAGCGCGAGACTGGTCAACCACTCGATGACTCAGCGGAATCTTCGCGATTCCTCCGCATTAACGAAGGACTAGTTTCCCGGTCATGTACGTACGCGCACCACATTCGGATGAACGCAGAAGTACCAGGGGCTATATAGTAGCCCCACCATCAAACTCCTATGGCTAAGTGAAAGTGTTAAAGCTATATAGTCCGATTACCTGGTTCGCCGCGCTATCACCTCCTTAATGGACCAAGACGTTGGATCAAGTGTGATTACACACTTTTTCAAACACCCCTGCATTATATGCATGGGGGATCAAGCCGACGACTACAAACTTTCAAGTTATATACATACACACATAAACGGCCGCATAGGAGGCACTTTAATACTTTTAGGCAAAGGTATGAACACAACCTCTATAATCAAAATAACATTGTTTTTACAAATCGGATACATGTCACTCGAACATGGTACTATTCAAGCACTGAGCCTCTATTAAATGGGCACCTTCTAGGACTTCTTCAAAATAGTGCTCGGCCGGGTCCGGGCCTCCTGCCGGACCCTGGGTTGCAATAGTGGTGGCCTCCATCCCTGCCCAGTACGTCTTAACACGGGCAAGAGCCATCCGCGCACCCTTCATGCACGCCGACCTCTTCACAGCGTCGATATGCGACACAACACCAAGGAATTGTTGCACCAAGCCAAATAACTGTAAGACCTTGGTCCCTTAGGCCAAAGATGATCCACGACAGACCTCATAGCAAGTCCAGACAGCCTATGGAGTTCGGCCCATGCGGCCATTCTCTCATTCAACGGCAGCGGACGCGTCGGGGCACTGAACTGCGGCCAGAACAACCTTTCTACCCCATGGCCTTTCCGATCTCTGTAAATCATAGTCGCATCAGCAGCACTCTTTGCCAGGTCCACATACGCGTCTGTAGCACTCCACAACTGATCCAAAGGGGCATACTTCGGATCTCCAAACTTCATCCGCAACAAATAGGGCCTCCCAGCCGTGATATCTCCGGCTTCACGAAGCTCCTCCCTTATCCCTCTCATTTCAGAGCGGGTTTCCTTGGCTGCCTCCAGGGCCTTCTTCAGGTCAGCCGCTTTCACTTGGCTTTCCTTTTCAAGGAGCTCATAGCGGTCGGCAACATCTTTCAGCTCAACAGCCACCTTGGCTATCCTTTCTTCGCTCTGGCGATGAGCAGCCTGTTCGGCTCTTAACTCTTCGACTGCTTTCAGGGCGTCCGCATCACTTATTCGGGCTTGTTCCTTGGCTCGGGCAAGCTCCGCCAGAAGGGTCTCTACGGTAGCAGCTCTATCTGTAGTCACAGTATATTATAGATACTAGAATCATGTTCCTCTTACCATTTGCAGACAAGTTGAACATACATACCCTGAGCCACGTCAAGCCGCTTGTTAACAAGCGCGATGTCGGCATCCGCCATGTCAAGCTGCCGCCTCAATTCGGCAAAATCAGCAGTCCGGTCAGCCGCCGGACAATCAGCTGCCTGCACATAAAAGCAGCGTGATCATTACCTGGGATTATGATCCTATGTTTGCCACCTCGAGATGGCAACCAGAGTCTTAGGGGCTACTATCTATACAGAGCACACCTAGCATGTGCGGTACCGTCAAAAATACATATATTATTTTTTGCGTACCTCAAAACCTCTCAATAGACTCGTAAAAGCTTCATTCAAACCGCTCTTGGCGGATGAAATCCTCTCAACCACCGTACCCATTAAGGTACGATGCGTTTCTGAGACAACCGCTCTCTCCAGAAGACCCATCAGTGTGTCCAGTCGTGTGCCGGACAATCCCGCACTCTTTCTGTTGCTCTCTTTGGGAGCCGAATACCCCGGACTTCGGGCAGCCGAAGTGTTGACTTCTGGCCTTGGCGGATCAAGAGAAATCCTCCGTGAAGACACCTCGGGGTTGTCCGCCCCATGTGGCGGGGAGGCAGGAGGAGGTGTTTTGCTCTCCATCATCTCTGGAAGAAGATCCCCCAAAGACGAACTCTGTGGAGAAGGGCTACGAGCCGGACTGCAATAAATATGTCTCGGTTATTATTCTCAGAGACAAAACAAGATATATTTATCAAAGTACCTTTTTTCACTTACAGCTCGATTGAGGGCTGGCCCCCTTGCGGGCGCTGTGCGGTAAGGACGCCCTCTAGGGAAGGCCCCCCTGACGAGGGTTTCTTCCCTTGTTTGGAAACCTCCGTTTCCAAGTCTTCAGAGGCGACCCTTTTCCTACCATGAGGAGAGGGGATTTTAGATTCACCTCCCCGATTATCCTCCTTCGTGGAGGCACTTACTCCCCCAATTTGGATGTGTAAAGTATGAGGCCCACCGGTGGCTTCTCTATTACTCCCCTCATCTTCTCCTGATGGCACCTGATATGGTGCGCGCTCAAGCATCCTGATCAACAAAGGATCCGGCGAGCCTTCGGGAAGGAGGTCCAAACACCTAATCCTCTCCGCCTTCCTTATCTAGTGGCAGAGAGCAATTTTTCAGAATGATGTTATAACAAACATAAAGGACAGTGTGTTCGGTAGCGGAATTACTTACTTGGGTATCCGGACGGTTGCAGTTGATACCCACGTCCTCGGTGGTGTCCGGACACTTTATTCGTGATCTGAAGAACGACCCATACATCTCTTTGAGTGTCATGCTAAAGAATTGTTGAATGGTTCATGGTCCTTCCGGGTTGAACTCCCACATATGGAGAGGTCGACGTTGGCATGGCAGGACCCGACGAACCAGCATTACTTGCATTATCTTCAAAAGACTGACATCCTTCTTAAGGAGGTCTCGAATGCGGCTTTGTAGTGTCAGCACATTGTTAATTGGCCCCCAGTCCAGCGCCTTCTTGACCCATGACGCCAGTTGCGGCAGAGGGCCCGAGCAGAACACTGGAGCGGCTGGCCGTTTGTACCTCGGGGACTTGTGATGTAAAACCACTCCCGTTGCCATAAGTCAGAAGTTTCTGTGAAGGAACCCTTTGGCCATGGGGCGTCGGCGCCTTTGCTTATTATAGCGCCTCCGCACTCTGTGTGACGCCCGTCAATCACCTTCGGCCTCACATTGAAGGTCTTGAGCCATAGGCCGAAGTGGGGGGTGATGCGGAGGAAGGCTTCACACAGGACGATAAACGACGAGATGTGAAGGATGGAATCTGGAGCTAGATCGTGGAAATCTAGCCTGTAATAGAACATGAGCCCTATCACGAAGGGATCAAGACTAAAACCTAGCCCTCGGAGGAAGTGGGAAATAAATAGGACACTCTCGTTGGGTTTGGGAGTGGGGATGACCTGCCCTTGAGTAGGCAGCCTGTGCGGGATTTCGGCGGTGAGATACCTAGCCTCCCTAAGCTTCTTGATGTCCTCCTCTGTGACCGAGGAGGCCATCCACCGGCCTTGAAGGTTGGATCTGGACATGGTTGAAGGTCCGAAGCTCTTATCTTGAGCCTTGGGTGTTGGAACACGAGGTGCGGGAGGGGAAGGATCAAGCGTGGGAAGAAAAGGACAGGCCTTGGCCCCCTTATAAAGAGGACAAATATCAAGCGTCCCCCGCGTGGCCGTTTGGGACTTGCCTAAAATCGAGGAGTTATATTAAACAAGAACGGTTGGGTTACCCAAACCTGTATTGATGAGAATCCCGTGAAAAAGGGAACACGATCTCTGCTTCGACAAGATGTGCCAATAAAACTGCCTCGCAGCACGTGTAGTGGCTGGTGGAGAAAAACGGTTTGCATAATGATCGGGCCGTGGCGTGATGTCACGCTATGAAAAGTTGTCAGCATATTAGATTTGTGGGACGTTGTGCTCTCTACGGTGGTATGTGGAATTTGTTTTGCAGAGCCGGACATGACTCTCATGTTCAAAATCTTCTATGGAGTATTCGGAGAAGGAACCTGCCTTGCAATGTCGAAGACAATCTGCGCGCCGGACTCATTGTCATTGAAGCCTGGTTCAGGGGCTACTGAGGGTGTCCTGGACTAAGGGGTCCTCGGACGGCCGGACTATATATTTGGCCAGACTGTTGGGCTATGAAGATATAAGATTGAAGACTTCATCCCATGTCCGGATGGGACTCTCTTTTGCGTGGAAGGCAAGCTTGGCATTCCAGATATGTAGATCTCCTTCTCTGTAACCGACTCTGTGTAACCCTAGCCCCGTCCGGTGTCTATATAAACCGGAGGGTTTAGTTCATAGGACAAGAACAATCATAATCATAGGCTAGCCTCTAGGGTTTAGCCTCTACGATCTCATGGTAGATCAACTCTTGTAATACTCATATCATGAAGATCAATCAAGCAGGAAGTAGGGTATTACCTCCATCGAGAGAGCCCGAACCTGGGTAAACATCGTGTCCCCCGCCTCATGTTACCATTAGAATTAGACGCACAGTTCGGGACCCCCTACCCGAGATCCGCGGGTTTTGACACTGACAGGGAGGCCAGCCAGCCAAGCTAGGCGTGCCGGGAGAAGGGGAATCCTACTAGGACTCCACGTCCTGGTAGGTTTCCACCTAAAGGAGAAGGGGAAAGGGAGGGAGAGGGGGGATGTGCACCAACCCCTTGTCCAATTCAGACTGGACTTGGGGGGTGGGGGGGCGCCACCTCCTGGCCTATGCCTCTCCTTTCCCACTAAGGCCTATCAACTCCCTAGGGGGTTCCGGTAACCTCCTGGTACTCCGAAAAATACCCAAACTTCTCTGAAACCATTCTTATGTCCGAATATAGCCTTCCAACATATCAATCTTTATTTCGAGACTCCTCGTCACGTTCATGATCTCATCCAGGACTGTCGGATTTCGGGTTCCGGCAGACCCTTGAGGTTCGAACACTGGGGTGCGCACGGAGATTTAACCCTCTGCCGGCTTGCTCCTCGCCGAATCGCTAGGATCTAAACTACCAAACAGATCAACATAAGAGACACAAGATTTATACTGGTTCAGGCCACTATTGTGGTGTAATACCCTACTCCAGTGTGTGGTGTGGTGGATTGCCTCTTGGGCTGATAATGAACAATACAAGGAAGAACAGCCTCGCGAGGGTCTGTTCTTGGCTGGTGCGACGAACTGCTAGGAGGAGTTCAATCACTCTATCTACTGGTTTCTTGGTGAGGATCCAGATTGCTAGGTCAGGTCCAGATGCCTCTACCCTGGGGGTGGCTAGTCCTATTTATAGGCAAAGGCCCTGGGCCTCTTCCCAAATATTGAGCGGGAAGGGCGCCAACAATTGGCCATTTTGAAGGGGAACAACGGGTACACTTATCCTGACTAAAGTTGGTCCTCGTCTATCAAAGGCTCTGGTGGTGACGCCTGCTTGGGCTCCACAATGACGTCTTCCCTGCCGTTGGGCTGGTCTTGGTCTTGTTGCACCGAAATGGATGCCTTTGCTTGATGCTCTCGCCTGCGCTTGCTCCCTTTGCACCAAAGAGGAAAGGAGGACACTGCGCGGGCTGGCGCCCGACTGGCGCCCTTGGTCGTTAGGGCTTGCGTCATGGGCACCTCGCGAGGTACCCTGCCTTGAACTCTCCGCCTCCTCGCAAGCCAGCCCGACGAGGCCGTGCCTGAGGAAGCTCCTTGTCGTCCGCCGCGCGAGGCTTGGCCCCTCGCGAGGGTCTTGAGTTAGTGTTGATGAAGATGGGCCACGCTGGGCCCCCCTTTGAGCCACGCCGCAGGCCGCAGGCAGGCAAGTCTGGGGGCCCCCGTTCCCAGAACGCCGACAGTAGCCCCCGGGCCCACGGCGCGCCCGAACTTGGCTGAGCAGAGAGGCGAAAGGGCAAGTGCAAAGCGTCGCGGGCCCTAATAGCGTGCGGCCTTGGGCGTCGCGTGGCGGTTGATTGGGCGTGTGCGGCACTGTTCCCCCACGCCTCCTTATTTTATGCCTTGCTAGCCGGACTCGTAGCCGCACACAGCCACTCCCCTTTCCGCTGCTCGAGCGCTCTCTGTCCTTTCTCCTCTCGAACTCCAGTTTCCACATCCAATCCAATCTCGAACCTCCCCCCCTTTTCTGCTGTCATGGCTCCGCCGAAGAAGGGAAGGGGGAAGAAGCCCATGTCGCCGCCTCGCTCATTGTCGTCCGCGGCCCCCGCCGTCGATTGTCCGATCATAATCAATCAAGAGGGCTTGAGCAAGGTCAGCTTGGCCCTGGCCACCATCTTCAATGAATGCGGGAGGACGACGGCCTGGCCCGCGCCCCGCTTCTCCATTGACAGGATTGCCACCGAGGTCCGATACTTCGTCGATGCCCTGTGGGCGGGACTGGTTTCCCCCTTTTCTGATTTCTTCAACGTTGTGCTCTCCTGTTATCAGATCCATATGATGCATCTGGGTCCTAAGTCCATCACTCTTCTCGCGGTCTCCGCCTTCGTTTGCGAGGCAATGATGGGCATCCTTCCCTCAGTTGCCTTGCTGCGCCATTTTTTCTCCCTGCGCCTGGTCGACCCCACCCAATGTTTGGGGTGCGTGAGCTTTGTTGCTGCGCCTGAGACGGCGGCTTCAGGAATTGACTTCAGTCTTCCTCCGCATGCGCCTGGGTTTCGCGAGCGATGGCAGTATGTGGATGTAGGGGTGCCCAGCCCCTGCTGATGGAGCCATCTTCGCCTGTTGTCCCCAACTCAGACTGGGGTCAGGAGACGCTTGCGAGCCCCCGGCTCGCCTTCGTCTGGCGTCGCTTCGAGTTCTTGAGGGAGCTCGGCGTGACGGCGCCCAAGGTGGTGGAGGAGTTCCTGCTACGCCGTGTTGCCCCTCTCCAACGCCATTCTCACCGGATGTGGGCCTTCAGCAGCCGTGGGGATCGTATGCGGCTCCAGGAAGAGGACCTGACGCCTGAAGCGCTAAGGAAGGTGCTCTTGGTCTTGACTGGGGATCCTTCCCCCGGCGGCATTCAGCAAGGGGGGGCCTTGTTGTACCTCTGCTCGAATAGAGGTGACTTCGTGAGCCAGATACCCATTTTCGACGAATGGGGGCCGTGCCCTGCTGGCCTCCAGGGGCCTCGCGAGAACCTAGTGGTGGTGGTCACCCTGGCAGCCGGCCAGGGCGACTTTTCCTCAAGTGGCGGAGCAGGGAGGCATGAGCCTCTGGAGACCAAGGGTGCCCCCGCCGAGGTGACAACACTGGGCGGCGCTCATGAGGGGGCGGCCCCTGAGGCCCGTGCTACCGTAGCTTAAGGTGGCGAGCAGCCGCCCGCAGTGCCTGCGGCTGAGGCCCCCGAGGCTCCAGCTGCTCTTCTTGGTGAGGCAACCGGCGGCGCGCATCAGGCGGACGCCCCCGACGCGGGTCACCTCGGTGCTTCCTCTTCACCGCAGGCTGACCCCTGCGCTCAACTCTTGGGTCGCTTCCGCGTGGACTTTGAGGCCCTCCGGAAGAGAAGGGAGGCTCTGGGCAATGATTACCCTTGCCTCCTGCTGAAGCGTAGGAAATACTTCGCCATCGACGAGTAAGCCTTCTCCCTTCCCAGCTCCTGATTCTTCCGTTGCCTTTCCTGATCCTTGCTCCACAGGGCCCTTTCGTCCGAGCTCATGGAGGTGGATGAGGAGCCATCCCCCTCGCCTCCGCCCTCTCCGCCATCTTCGATCGTTCCGAGCAGCAGGGCCCTTGTGGTGAGGACGGTTGGTGATATGAACCGTCCCTGGAGGTAGCGCGGCCCTGCGCTCCCCGCGGCCTTCCTTCGCGATCCTTTCTCGTGGCATAGCCAGCCTGCCGTGGGCTTCTAGTCTGGTCGTGGATCGTGATTGGCTGGGGTACTCCCGGCGCTCTTCACTTGGAGATGGACTGGCTCCATGTCGAGCCTCTGGCTGGGCGTGCCCGGTCGTCTCAAGGGCGCCAGCCCCCAGCCCCCTGCCCGGGAGGGGAGTGCTGATCCGTGCCCCACGGCGCTCGCTTGGGGCGGATGATGGTGTGGAAGACATACTCGAGCGCGGCCGGGAGCGTCACGCTCTTCGCCAAGGGTTCCTCGGGAGGGCGGCTGACACGGTGAGCCTGCTTGGTGAGGAGCTTGCTGATGAGGATGCGCGCCTGGAGGCCGAGGGCCTACGCCTGGTTGGAGAGAGGTGTGAGCTGGAGGCAGCTGTCGCCCTCGCGCACCGTCGGCGCGATCTCGACGATGAGGAGGCCAAGGCGTCGCTGGCGGCCTCTCGGGAGGCCCGTTCCCGGGCCGTCGAAGAAGCCCGGGAAGCTGACCGGCGGCATGAGGCCACGAAGGAGCGGGCACGGGAACTCCTGGCCCAGTGCCGCTCACTGGAGGAGCAGGTGGAGCTGCGTGAGGCGGCCCTTGCGTCGATGAAGGTGGCCTCCGGCGACCCGGCGGAGCTCCAGAAGCGTGAGATGGCGCTGACGCTGGAAGCCGCCGAACGCGCACGCGAGTACGAGCGCCTGGAGACGAGGGAGCACATGGTGACACGGGCGGAGGACAATGTAGCTGCGCAGGAAGCCCGTGTCTCAGAGGAGGTCGGACGTCGGGTGGCGACGGCGTGCCTGAACCTCGAGCGCGAGTTCAAGGAGAGGCTGGAGTTGGTACGGACCGAGGCCGAAGGTAGGACCACCGTCCTCAGGACCAAACTGGAGGAAGCAACGCGGCGGGTCGATGCCTTGCGGGTCGCACTTGAGGCGGCGCAGGGGGAGTTAGCTACTTCCCATGCCGAGGTGCTTCTTCTTCGCCAACAGGTGGTTGAGGCTGAGGCCGTCGCTCGCCAGAATGCAGACAAGATGCATCAGCGGCGGCTCTTGGAACATGAGCATGCCCCCATGCTCACCATGCTTCGGGAGAAGGCCAACACGGCCTTAGGTAACATCTGCGAGGCGGCCGTCGGCGAGCCGCGCGCCATTAACTACACCGGCAACCTTCAGTTCTTCACCGACATCGTGACGCAGATGGAGGTGCGGTCGGTCCGGGCCAACAGGTCGGTGGAGGAGAGGAGCCATGCCCTGCTCAGGCGCGCCTTTTCCTGCTTCTTCAGTCATCTCCGGAACATGGATCCTCACTTTGACTTTGACGCTGCCATCGCCCCAGTCCCCCAGGCCGTCCGGGACGACCTGGCGTATTGGGTGGAAGACAACATGGACGCCCTTGTCAGGGCCTTCGCTTCAGATGACGATGGCGTGATCGTGGCCGCCGATGAGGGCGGCGTGGTGAACGGCCCTGACACCGCTGACGACAACGCGGAGGGCGATGGCGAGGCCAGCGACGCCAGCGGCAGTTCGGGCGGCGTTCCTGAGGATGCATTGGGGGATTTATCCGACTGACAGCGCATTGTTCCTGTTTCCTTATCCTGCATGAATAGAACTCAGGCTTTCGTCCCGATGGTTGTAAGAGAATTTTTGGGAGGGGGTGCCCCTCATGTAAAACTTGTGTTCAGCGAACTAGTGAATGCTACTTCACTCACATGCCCGTGCCAAGTGGTTGGCCATGTGACGAGCCGGCTGGCTAGTTTACCTTTGTCCCGAGCGGGCCCCGAGATAACTTGTCGGGGGCCGCGGCGCCTCGTACACCTCCTGACCGAATTCGTGGGATCTGCAGTGAAAAACCTCCTGAGAGGGTATGTCGGCGACAGTCTGGGCTACACGCAAGCCAGGCCAGACCCGACTCGCGAGGGGCTCGCGAGGGGAGGCAGCTAAGGTGAGGTCGTAACCAAAACGCGAGAGATTGCTCGAGCGAGACTAAGCACCCCTTCCCCAAACACACACAAATCTCAAATTCGAGTCCAACTTAAATCCAGCGGGGGAAAGCAACAACCAAGAGAAAAGCAATGAAAGCAGAAAAAGGCCGCATCCGGCACCTAGTCTAGTCTTGGACGTCTTCTCACCAGCGTGGAGCTAAGTGCTGCCACTGGGCGTGGGAGGGAGCCCCAGGGCCTGAGGCCGGCACCCCTGAGACTCCGGGGCGTGTACAACCCCACTCATTATTACGTGAGAGTGTCACGGGGCGGCGAGCTTCACAGGCACTGGGCCTTCTTCACAGGTACCGGCGTTGCTTCATATCGCCTGACGAGGGCCCCGCCTTGCGCCACACTCTAGTGCCATCAACAACGAGCGGAAACCAGGACACCGCCGATGGGGTAGAGTGGTCGCCAGCGGTTCTCCCGACGACCACGGGTCCTTCGCCAGGGGCAGGCCCTGAGGCACCTCCCCAGCAGAGGGCCTACCTCCTGGGAACGCCTTGCTCCGAACGCCATGGTGGTGACGTCGGATCTTGGCCCCTCTCCTGCAGCCCCCGACGCCCTCGCCCTGAGGGGTAAGAGGCAGCGGGAGAGGGGCAGCTGCTCGCTGTGGCGACCTGCACCTCCTGCGACCCATGATTAGTGTATGCCAGCTCCTGAGGGATCAGTGGTACCCGATAATCGTCGCTTCCAGCATGGCCGGTGGGGCCGTCCCTGGGTTCCTGGAAGAGCTCAGCTTCTGGCGCCTCGTCCCCCCAGCTCGGGCTGAGGAGTGAGCCCTGTTCGCCTTCACGCGGGTGCCCTTGATCCATCATGTGGGGCACGTACTCTTCTGGGGCCGTCATCCCGAAGGCCGCGCCATAGGGCTCCACGCGCCATGCAGCTCTGCCTGATGCGCCTACCTGTGGCTGGTAGCGCGGTGGCCCGCTGGGGCCGTGGGTCGTGACGAGTCCTTCTTCGCTGGCAGGGAGCGGAGTCAGTGCTGCCGCTGGTTCGGTGCCGACAGCTTTGCTGGTGTTGGAGTAGCCCTGGAGCCCGCGGGTGCGTGTGGGGCCCCCGCGCGGGCCGCCTTGAGCCTGGGGCGGGAGCTGGGTGTAGAAGGGGTGAGCCCCCGAGGCGGCGAAGCCCAGGAGCTCCGCCACCCACTCTAGCAACACGTCACGGCCGCCCTCCATCAGCCTGCACTGCAGCAGCTCTCGGGCCACCGTGAGTGCGACCCTTGAGTTCGCCTGCTCCCGGCGGGTGTACGGCGTCGTGGCCGCGGCGTGGTTGGAGGCCCTTGCTGCCGACCGCGTCTGCCGCGGTGTTAGAGCTGTCGAGGCCTGTCCGCGTTGCCCACGGCCCGCAGCACCCTGCGGACCGCGAGCTACCTGGGGCATGGGGTCGCCCGGGGTGAGCGGCTCTGTGCGGCCGGGCCATGCCGCCCAGAGATCAGGGTTCCCCGCCTGGTCGTCGGACATGGTGATGACGATGCGACGGGACGCGAAGTGGCGGACGGTGGATCCCGGCACACCCCTACCTGGCGCGCCAAATGTCGGATTTCGGGTTCCGGCAGACCCTTGAGGTTCGAACACTGGGGGTGCGCGCGGAGATTTAACCCTCTGCCGACTTGTTCCTCGCCTAATCGCTAGGATCTAAACTACAAAACAAATCAACACAAGAGACACAAGATTTATACTGGTTCAGGCCACCATTGTGGTGTAATACCCTACTCCAGTGTGTGGTGTGGTGGATTGCCTCTTGGGCTGATGATGAACAATACAAGGAAGAACAGCCTCGCGAGGGTCTGTTCTTGGCTGGTGCGACGAACTGCTAGGAGGAGTTCAATCGCTCTATCTACTGGTTTCTTGGTGAGGATCCAGATTGGTAGGTCAGGTCCAGATGCCTCTACCCTGGGGGTGGCTAGTCCTATTTATATGTAAAGGCCCTGGGCCTCTTCCCAAATATTGAGTGGGAAGGGCGCCAACAATTGGCCATTTTGAAGGGGAACAACGGGTACACTTATCCTAAGTTGGTCCTCGCCTGTCAAAGGCTCTGGTGGTGACGCCTGCTTGGGCTCCACAATGATGTCACATCCCTAGTTCTGGTACGCATTGAGCTAGCTAGTCATGTGTTGCATCATGTTTAAATTTCAGTTAAACCTGAAATGGGGATTGCCTAAACCCTAGCTTCTAAGGAATCCACTAGGTTCAACTAAAATATTCTTAGTGAATCCAAATGGCTTTCAAAAATGTTCGTCATTTCTAGAAAATGCTGGGAACATTAACCAGAGGTGTTGCACCTTTTCCATGTCATTTTGGGCTCTGGATTAAATCATATGCTATTTGCAATTGGGCATTTAAATGCTATATAATATTTTAAATGCTCAATTAATTCTGAACTTAAGTGAGGGCTGTTGGGAATATTCCAATCAGAGCCCACAATTATTTTCAGGATTTTTGAAAACGTTTTGGTATTTTAAATAAAGCCCAGAAGTTATAGAAAAATAGAAAACAGAAAACAATTTAGAAAAGAGAGAGAGAGAGAGAGAGAACACCTACCTAGGCCACTTACCTAGCCGGCCTAGCCGGCAGCCCACCTGCATGGCCTAGCCCACCAGGGGCACGCTTGTGTTCTTCCCCTTGCCAGCGCACGAAGCAGCTCGGTGGCGAGCGCCGACGTTGCGCCTGGCCACCTCCTGCTTGCTGCCACCTCCCCGACGTCGCCCTGGAGACGCCACGCGCCCCCCACGCCCTCTCAGCCTCTCCCCTCGCTCCCCTCCTCCTCTGGCTCTCTCGCACGCAAACCATCGAGCGCTGTCGCCGCCGCCGATGAGCGCAACCGCGGCCTCGCCTCTCCCACGCCTCTCCGACGCGCCCAGAAGCTCCGCCACCTCGTCCTCAACCTCCTCACCGAGCTATGCCCCGCCGGATGCCCTCGAACGCCGGCCACGCCGTCTTCTTCAACCTCGGTCCGCCGAGATCGCCATCGCCGCCCGACCGCTCTGGTTCTCCCCCGAGCTCGCCGTTCACTTCCATGCACTCGCCGTGAGCCGTTGATCCTTTTCCCCCTCACTGTTCTCGCTCTCGTGCACCATAGCCACCGCACCTTGCTCACCCGCACGCGCCGCTGCCTGTGCTCGTCGCCGATGTATCTCCGGCCACCTAACGGTCCGGCCGTCGTGTTCAGCTTCCTCTCCGCTCCGCATAGAGCACGTAGGTGCCCCGCACGAGCTGCCCCGACCGCCGTAGCATCGACCCCGAGCTCACCCGAGCTCCGGCGACCGCCAAGGTCGACGCCGGTGACGACTCCGGCCATATTAGGCCCAGCCGCTGCCACTACTCGACGCGGACGAGCGCCCGCGTCATGTAGACGCCCTCCGCCGGCCATTTGGTCACCAGAGGAGGAAACCCGCACCCCTCCGCCATCCCTGGCCTTGCCGGCGATGAGCCGTTGACCGGGTCCGGCGGGTTTGACCCCGCTTGACCATGGTTTGACTTTTTCCCTAAGTCACTGACATGTGGGCCCAGAGCCATGCTAATTTAGTTTAGTGCTAATTAACTTTTAGTTAGCCAGCTAAGTCACTGACATGTGGGCCCACGCCCTAATTAACTTAGGTTAGCATTTAACTTAGCACTAATTAACTCCGTTAATTAGCTGTGACACTGACACGTGGACCCCACTGGTCAGATTTGACCTGGCCGACCCAGTTGACCTGCTGACGTCACACCTATGTCATGCTGACGCAGTAAAGCTTTTTCTGGATTTAAATTTATTCAGGAAATTCCAAAAAATAGTATAAACTTCAAAAAATCATAGAAATTAACCTATAGCTCAGAATGAAATAAATTATATATGAAAAATGATCAGAAAAAATCCAACCTTTCCATCTGTACCATTTTCATGCATGTTAGATCAACCTAACCTTTTTGTTTAGATGAAACAAGTTAATGCACCTTTATGACTTCATAAAATGGGTTTGCATTTGAATCTTTGGTTCAAATGGACTCATCTCAATCTGTTCTAGCTTGCATTAGCCCAAAACACATTCATATTGCCATGTCATAGCATGCATCGTATTGTGCATTGCATTGATCATGTTTCTTCTGTGTTTGCCGGTGTTGTTTCTCCTCGGTAGACGTTGTACCGACGTTGTGATCGTTGACACTGATGAAGACTCAATGCTATCTTCAGAAGTGCCAGGCAAGCAAAACCCCCTTGTTCATTCCGATAGAATCCCACTCTCTCGCTCCTGCTCTCTTTTACTACATTAGGACAATAACGATTCATCTGTTACTTGCTGCGGTAGCTGAACCCCTTTATCCTCTACATGACATGTCATTCCACAGTAAATAGATGAAACCCACTATCATGAGTAGGAGTTGTTTGAGCCCTGATGTGCCTACTCATTCATGCTTGTTTGTCATGCTTGCTATTGCTTAGAGTTATGTCAGGTCTGATTCATCCGGGATGAATCAGAGGTGTGTGAACATGTCCTACTGTGTGTGAGCTAAGTGTGTGAACACGATTTGGTAAAGGTAGCGGTGAGAGGCCATGTAGGAGTACATGGTGGGTTGTCTCATTGAAGCCGTCCTCAGGAACTGAGTTCTGTGTTTGTGATCCATGAAACAGATACTACCACGCATTGGGCTCGAAACCAATGGACCCTCTCAGCTTCTTAATCACCCTTGTTCTCTGTCCAGGAGTTGCAACTAGTTTCTGGTGTTTGTAGGATATGTGTTGGAGGCCGTGCGTAGCGCTGACCCTAGGGGTGGGCTATGGTGCGGTAGATACACCATGGCCCGGTGTACCGAGCGCCCGTTTGGTGTCTCGGGAACCCTGCACACATCGTTTGGGGCTGTGAGCGAAACTCCAGCCGGATCTCCTCGCGGATGGAACCCGAATAGGCGATAATCCTGGACTAGAGACTCGAGTGTTTAGGTAGGTCGTGGCCGACACCCTCGTTGGGCTTCCGCTTGAAGGTTGCCGAGTACATGTCATGTAAACGACGGTAAGTGGTGAGAGCGTGTGTGAAGAAGTACGCCCTTGCAGGGTTAACATCATCTATTCGAATAGCCGTGTCTGCGGTAAAGGACTTCTGGGTTGCCTGTACAGTTCATAGACAAGTGAAAGTGGATACTCTAAAATGCACAAGGTAAGCATGAGTGCTATGGTTGGCGTTCTCGTAGGGTGACAGAGCGGATCCATGGTGGTGTATTGATATGGTGAATATGTGGACTCGTGTGCGCCACCTCAAAAGAGTTACTTGCAGTCGTAGTTCAGGATAGCCACTGAGTCAAAGCTGGCTTGCTGCAGTTAAACCCCACCATCCCCTTTGTTGATAATGATGCATAAGTAGATAGTTCTGATGTAGGTCTTGCTGGGTACATTTGTACTCACGTTTGCCTATTTTATGTTTTTTGCACAGAGAGACTTCAGTCTCACTAGTAGTTCCGTGTGGACTTCGACGTTTAGCTTGTTACCTCAGCTACGATCTTGTGCCCTCGGCAGGATCTAGTAGATAGTCAGGCTTCTAAGCCTTTTTCATTTATAGATGTTTGTACTCAGACATGTAAACTTCCGCTTGTGCTTTGACTTGTATGCTCTGAATGCTGGGTCGAGAGCCCATGTTTGTAATATCTCGCTCCTCGGAGCCTATTGAATGAAATACTTGAGTTGTAGAGTCATGTTGTGATGCCATGTTGTATTTGCACATATCAAGCATGTTGTGTGTATGTTATTGAAATGCTTGGTATGTGTGGGATCTGACTATCTAGTTATTTATCCTTAGTAGCCTCTCTTACCGGGAAATGTCTCCTAGTGCTTCCACTGAGCCATGGTAGCTTGCTACTGCTCCGGAACACTTAGGCTGGCCGGCATGTGTCCTTCTTCGTTCCTGTGTCTGTCCCTTCGGGGAAATGTCATGCGATGAATACCGGAGTCCTGTTAGCCCGCCACAGCCCGGTTCACTGGAGTCCTGCTAGCCTAGTGCTACAGCCTTGATTCACTCGCTGATGATCGACACGTTCGATGCTGGGTCATGGATGCCTGTCCCTGTAAGTCTGTGCCACTTTGGGTTTACGACTAGCCATGTCAGCCCGGGCTCCTTATCATATGGATGCTAGCGACACTATCATATACGTGTGCCAAAAGGCGCAAACGGTCCGGGGCAAAGGTAAGGCGACACCCGTGGGAATACCTTGCGTGAGGCCGCAAAGTGATATGAGGTGTTACATGCTAGATCGATGTGGCATTGAGTCGGGGTCCTGGTAGCTTTGGTATCAGAGCTTGACTGCCTGTAGGATTACCAAGCCAAACTGGTCGAAGTTGTGTCTAGAAATGCTTTAGTTATGTAAGGGAATTGATTGTGGGAGGGAACGTAAGGCTCTTTTTACTCCTTATACCTTATGCCCTTCTGATCTGAGTCATCCTCTTCTCTTCTACGGGGATTAAGAACTAGGCCTTCTCATCTATCTATCAGGATCACGTGTTACTAATCCATAGACCTTTAAGATTGTTGGTTTTACGCCCCAGTTCAGTTTCTACTACTTTCATGTGTTCATAGTTGGTCTCGGAACCTTGATTTTGTGCTTCTGAGTGGTTATGCCACCATTTTCGCTGGATGTCACAAATCTTTTTGAGCATTTACAACTGTTATGCTGTCCGAGTCATCCCAGGTTACTAAACAATCTGATGCACTTGCAAATCCTTTCCTTCTGGTGTTTATGTTCCTTTGGGCCAGGTTAATCACACTAATTGCTGAGTTGAGGTATTCTATTACCTCGAAATATATGTTGGAGTTAATATTATGACCCTAGGTGTCTAGAGTATCACCTAGTAATCCAGCCATGTTTTGTGTTCCCGATGTGATGATTTTAGCCATTATTTACGAAAGCATCCTGTGATGCCATTTAGTAGTAGGTATTCCATTCCTGGGTTCCTGAACCCGACATTCACCCTTCTTACCTCATGTTGATAGTGTTTGCTAGTTCCTTTAGGATATTAGTAACTTTGCGATAGTCCTTAAGGTCCATGGTATATCCTTCTTCCAAATACCATGAACTACTTATAGCAGAAGTTCCTCGTTGAACCAAAAGATCACAACCAGAGTGCTCATGATGAGTCATCCATTCTATATTGTGAATCTGCCAGTTCTACCTTTCCGCATGGGTTATCCGGAAGAAATGTTGAGCTTCGCTCGACATACTAATCTATGCATCCACAACTCAGAAAATTATATGTTCCTTTGAGTTGTTCTCTTTAGTTGTATTTCGACCCTAGTCTATCAGTTGATAGTCAGGAATAGTTGTGCATTCGTGTTCATCAATGCCTATTATTCTTGTGGTCCGTCAAGCCATTCTATTCAGAATGACCAGGAGAAACAAACTCCAGTACCTCATCCATGTCCAGGATTGGGTCAAAGCAGTTGTATTCCGTAGATCAAAATGCAATCAAGCTTTTGATCCCTTCTACCCTGAAGTATTACCCTCTTTACGTCAGGATCGTCATGAGAATTGCACTATCTCTAATGAATTCTTGACGCAGTAATACTTCTTGCCATCATTGTTCATTCCTCGGTTTCCGTGTTATTGTAACCGGAATGCCGACAAGTGAATCGTGGTGTGTGAAATCAATACTGCTAGCAACTCTGTTGCTTGGTAGTTAAATGGATAACAACTTCATTCTTAGCGTGCAGATTATTGAATCATCATCCTAAGATTGATCGTGCTACCTAGTCCTTATTCTGGTGCACTTCTCGATCAATGAGTTAGGATTATTCAGTCCCTTGCTTATTTGATCATATCGTCTTGCTCTGAAAAGCAAGATTGTTCTCGAGCTTAGTAATATATCGGTGGTTCGTGATTTTTCGGATATCTTCTCAGAAGTATCACCAGGTTGTCACCTGGCCGCTATGTTGAGTTCGTGATCAAGTTGGTTTTCGAAACCACCCTTTCTCCAAGAATCTGTGTCGGATACCCTGAGCAAGTTGGTTAAGCTAAACAACAACTTGGAGAGTTGGAAGATAAAAGCTTGTCCGAATCATCTCATTCCAAAGGGATATATTTGTGTGTTTGTGTTGAAGAAAGATGATATCTTCATCGATTGGTCCTCGGGATCAATTGTTGGATCTATTGCCTTGTCAAAACTTTGACTTGAGTATGGGCTATCGTCAAGTCAAATCAGAATCAACGATGTTCATAATGTTGTATTACTCTTGGTTGATCCCTCGAGCATAAACCATTACATCCTTTGGTCTGACCAATGCTATCACCGTGTTCACATGATGGTGGAAGTCCAGTGATATGGAAATTCTGATAAGTTGCTATTGAGTCCATCAGCAGCATTTTGTCTCCCCCATGATTCGTGTTAAACATTAAGCTAGTGTTGGAAACTTTGTAAGCAATGCCTTTGTGTTCCGTTCATGAAGCTTATGCTTGGATGGAAGAAGTGACTTCCTCGAATTCATGTGCATTGGTGCAAGTTGCCGCCGTGAGTTCGAGAAAGGTTTGTTTTGTTTCCCTTGGAATCATCCCAAATCAGTCATGCATACATGCGAAGTATTCTATGGTTTGGTAGATTAATTACCTCCACTCCATATCTGTTCCTAGCACACCAAGCCACTGATTAATTTTTTCAAGGAGAATAAGTTCCTTCTTAGGATCCGGACTTATGCAAGGGCTTCGATATCCTCAATGGTGATTCCCAACCAGAACTCGGTAGTATTTTTATTATAAGACTACTATGTGGTCATTCTTGTCTTGGACAACGTGCTCACATGTATGTAGCAGAACCATCTCATGTTTTGGAGCTTGCTATCGTAGCTCATCTCCTGAGAGTCTCGCAAAGTTATCTCGTCGATTTGTGTTGCAAACTTTCTTCTCCAGACATGTTGTCTGAAATATCCCGTTACCAACCAGATCTGAATCTCAGGCAAATATGATGGTTGGGTCATTCCCAGTATTTGCATTTTGTTCCCAGCTTGCACCCGTCATTGTGTCAGTTTGCCATGGGTCCCATTCATTTCCGATGATAAGCAAAAATCATCCATTGCATTGTCTTCAACAAGGTAATCCACATCATCCATTATGGTCCGAGTATACCATTCTACCCAACCCCTCCAAACGATCGCTCGAGAATTGCCATAGGCTGGTATAAAGAGTTTCAATGATCTCTGAATCAAAGCTAATTCTTTTTTCCACTTAGGGTAATAACTCCACGAATCACCCTCCTCCAAGATGTTCTGTTATGGTATCATGGCAACTCAACTCCTCGCTATGTTGACAACCGCTCACCACCTTCTTAAGCGTGAATTTGTTGTCTATCTAGTGAACCTCCGTCGTCTGTTCCACTTCATTCCTCTAGATGCGTGCTTCGTGCCTCAGCTCGAGAGATGTTTTTATGACTCACCCCGTGAGCTGATCCTAAGTTGTTTGATCTTCGAGAAGATCGATCCTTCTAGAGTTTTCCCTTTCTACCGTTGTCATATTGGATGTAGTTCCCAAAGCAAGACGTCGAGATCAAGGTGATGCAAAGAATCAACATCCTCGAGAAAGACATCTGGATCGTGAAGTTGTGATAGCTTGTGTCCCCTTTGTCTTCTTACCTCACGTATTGAATCCCGGGACGAGATTCTTGTTTAGTGGGGGTGAGCTGTCACATCCCTAGTTCTGGTATGCACTGAGCTAGCTAGTCATGTGTTGCATCATGTTTAAATTTCAGTTAAACCTGAAATGGGGATTGCCTAAACCCTAGCTTCTAAGGAATCCACTAGGTTCAACTAAAATATTCTCAGTGAATCCAAATGGCTTTCAAAAATGTTCATCATTTCTGGAAAATGCTGGGAACGTTAACCAGAGGTGTTGCACCTTTTCCATGTCATATTTGGGCTCTGGATTAAATCATATGCTATTTGCAATTGGGCATTTAAATGATATATAATATTTTAAATGCTCAATTAATTCTGAACTTAAGTGAGGGCTGTTGGGAATATTCCAATCAGAGCCCACAATTATTTTCAGGATTTTTGAAAACGTTTTGGTATTTTAAATAAAGCCTAGAAGTTATAGAAAAATAGAAAACAGAAAACAATTTAGAAAAGAGAGAGAGAGAACACCTACCTGGGCCACTTACCTAGCCGGCCCAGCTGGCAGCCCACCTGCGTGGCCCAGCCCACCAGGGGCACGCTTGTCTTCTTCCCCTTGCCAGTGCAGGAAGCATCTCGGTGGCGAGCGCCGACGTCATGCCTGGCCACCTCCTGCTTGCTGTCGCCTCCCCGACGTCGCCCTGGAGACGCCACGCGCCCCCAGGCCCTCTCAGCCTCTCCCCTCGCTCCCCTCGTCCTCTGGCTCTCTCGCACGCAAACCACCGAGCGCTGTCGCCGCCACCGACGAGCGCAACCGCGGCCTCGCCTCTCCCATGCCTCTCCGACGCGCCCAGAAGCTCCGCCACCTCGTCCTCAACCTCCTCACCAAGCCACGCCCCGCCGGATGCCCTCGAACACCGACCACGCCGTCTTCTTCAACCTCGGTCCGCCGAGATCGCCATCGCCGCCCCGACCGCTCCGGTTCTCTCCCGAGCTCGCCGTTCACTTCCCTGCACTCGCCGTGAGCCACTGATCCTCTTCCCCCTCACCGTTCTCGCTCTCGTGCACCGTAGCCACCGAACCTTGCTCACCCGCACGCGCCGCCGCCTGTGCTCGCCGCTGACGTATCGCCGGCCACCTAACGGTCCGGCCGTCATGCTCAGCTTCCTCTTCGCGCCGCGTAGAGCACGTAGATGCCCCGCACGAGCTGCCCCGACCGCCGTAGCGTCGACCCCGAGCTCACCCGAGCTCCGGCGACCACCAAGGTCGACGCGGGTGACGACTCCGGCCATATTAGGCCCAGCCGCTGCCACTACTCGACGCGGACGAGCGCCCGTGTCACGTAGACGCCCTCCACCGGCCATTTGGTCGTCGTCGGAGGAAACCCGCACCCCTCCGCCGTCCCTGGCCTTGCCGGCGATGAGCCATTGACCGGGTCCGGCGGGTTTGACCCCACTTGACCATGGTTTGACTTTTCCCCTAAGTCACTAACAAGTGGGCCCAGAGCCCTGCTAATTTAGTTTAGTGCTAATTAACTTTTAGTTAGCCAGCCAAGTCACTGACATGTGGGCCCACGCCCTAATTAACTCCGTTAATTAGCTGTGACACTGACAGTGGACCCCACTGGTCAGATTTGACCTGGCCGACCCAGTTGACCTGCTGACGTCACACCTATGTCATGCTGATGCAGTAAAGATTTTTCTGGATTTAAATTTATTCAGGAAATTCCAGAAAATAGTATAAACTTCAAAAAATCATAGAAATTAACCTATAGCTCAGAATGAAATAAATTATATATGAAAAATGATCAGAAAAATCCAACCTTTCCATATGTACCATTTTCATGCATGTTAGAACAACCTAACCTTGCTGTTTAGATGAAACAAGTTAATGCACCTTTATGACTTCATAAAATGGGTTTGCATTTGAATCTTTGGTTCAAATGGACTCATCTCAATCTGTTCTAGCTTGCATTAGCCCAAAACACATTCATATTGCCATGTCATAGCATGCATCATATTGTGCATTGCATTGATCGTGTTTCTTCTATGGTTGCCGGTGTTGTTTCTCCTCGGTAGACGTTGTACCGACGTTGTGATCGTTGACACTGATGAAGACTCAATGCTATCTTCAGAAGTGCCAGGCAAGCAAAACCCCCTTGTTCATTCCGATACAATCCCACTCTCTCGCTCCTCCTCTCTTTTACTGCATTAGGACAACAACGATTCATCTGTTACTTGCTGCGGTAGCTGAACCCCTTTATCCTCTGCATGACCTGTCATTCCACAGTAAATAGATGAAACCCACTAGCATGAGTAGGAGTTGTTTGAGCCCTGATGTGCCTACTCATTCATGCTTGTTTGTCATGCCTGCTATTGCTTAGAGTTGTGTCAGGTCTGATTCATCCAGGATGAATCAGAGGTGTGTGAACATGTCCTACTGTGTGTGAGCTAAGTGTGTGAACACGATTTGGTAAAGGTAGCGGTGAGAGGCCATGTAGGAGTACATGGTGGGTTGTCTCATTGAAGCCGTCCTCAAGAACTGAGTTATGTGTTTGTGATCCATGAAACTGATACTACCATGCATTGGGCCCGAAACCAATGGACCCTCTCGGCTTCTTAATCACCCTTGTTCTCTGTCCAGGAGTTGCAACTAGTTTCTGGTGTTTGTAGGATATGTGTTGGAGGCCGTGCATAGCACTGACCCTAGGGGTGGGCTATGATGCGGTAGATACACCATGGCCCGGTGTACCGAGCGCCCGTTTGGTGTCTCGGGAACGCTGCACACATCGTTTGGGGCTGTGAGCGAAACTCCGGCCGGATCTCCTCGCGGATGGAACCCGAATAGGCGATAAACCTGGACTAGAGACTCGAGTGTTTAGGTAGGTCGTGGCCGACACCCTCGTTGGGCTTCTGCTTGAAGGTTGCCGAGTACATGTCGTGTAAACGGCGGTAAGTGGTGAGAGCATGTGTGAAGAAGTACACCCCTGCAGGGTTAACATCATCTATTCGAATAGCCGTGTCCGCGGTAAAGGACTTCTGGGTTGCCTGTACAGTTCATAGACAAGTGAAAGTGGATACTCTAAAATGCGCAAGATAAGCGTGAGTGCTATGGATGGCGTTCTCGTAGGGTGACGGAGCTGATCCATGGTGGTATATTGATATGGTGAATATGTGGACTCGTGTGCGCCACCTCAAAAGAGTTACTTGCAGTCGTAGTTCAGGATAGCCACTGAGTCAAAGCTGGCTTGCTGCAGTTAAACCCCACCATCCCCTTTGTTGATAATGATGCATAAGTAGATAGTTCTGATGTAAGTCTTGTTGGGTACATTTGCAGTCACGTTTGCCTATTTAATGTTTTTTGCAGAGAGAGACTTCAGTCTCACTAGTAGTTCCGTGTGGACTTCGACGTTTAGCTTGTTACCTTAGCTACGATCTTGTGCCCTCGGCAGGATCTAGTAGATAGTCAGGCTTCTAAGCCTTTTTGATTTGTAGATGTCTGTACTCAGACATGTAAACTTCCGCTTGTGCTTTGACTTGTATGCTCTGAATGCTGGGTCGAGAGACCCATGTTTGTAATATCTCGCTCCTCGGAGCCTATTGAATAAAATACTTGAGTTGTAGAGTCATGTTGTGATGCCATGTTGTATTTGCACATATCGAGCATATTGTGTGTATGTTATTGAAATGCTTGGTATGTGTGGGATCTGACTATCTAGTTGTTTATCCTTAGTAGCATCTCTTACCGGGAAATGTCTCCTAGTGCTTCCACTGAGCCATGGTAGCTTGCTACTGCTCGGGAACACTTAGGCTGGCTGGCATGTGTCCTTCTTCGTTCCTGTGTCTGTCCCTTCGGGGAAATGTCACGTGATGAATACCGGAGTCCTGTTAGCCCGCTACAGCCCGGTTCACCGGAGTCCTGCTAGCCCAGTGCTACAGCCTGGATTCACTCGCTGATGACCGACACGTTCGATGCTGGGTCATGGATGCCTATCCCTGTAAGTCTGTGCCACTTTGGGTTTACGACTAGCCATATCAGCCCGGGCTCCTTATCATATGGATGCTAGCGACACTATCATATATGTGTGCCAAAAGGTGCAAACGGTCCCGGGCAAAGGTAAGGCGACACCCGTGGGAATACCGTGCGTGAGGCCGCAAAGTGATATGAGGTGTTACATGCTAGATCGATGTGGCATTGAGTCGGGGTCCTGACAAATGACTTCTTCCCTGCCGTTGGGCTGGTCTTGGTCTTGTTGCACCGAAATGGATGCCTTTGCTAGATGCTCTTGCCTGCGCTTGCTCCCTTTGCACCAAAGAGGAAAGGAGGACACTGCGCGGGCTGGCGCCCGACTGGCGCCCTTAGTCGTCATGGCTTGCATCATGGGCACCTCGCGAGGTACCCTGCCTTGAACTCTCTGCCTCCTCGCGAGCCAGCCTGACGAGGCCGTGCCTGAGGAAGCTCCTTGTCGTCCGCCCCGCGAGGCTTGGCCCCTTGCGAGGTTCTTGAGTTTGTGTTGATGAAGATGGGTCGCGCTGGGCCCCCCTTTGAGCCACGCCGCAGGCTGCAGGCAGGCAAGTCTGGGGACCCCCGTTCCCAGAACGCCGACAAGGACTACAAACAAACTTCGGTCATCAAAACACATAACTCATAATACAAATCGTCATCAAATGTTAAGCGTGCGGACCCTACGGGTTTGAGAACTATGTAGACATGTCCGAGACACATCTCCGATCAATAACCAATAGCGGAAACTAGATGCTCATATTGCCTCCTCGTCACGTCCGTGATCTCATCTGGGACTCTGAACAAACTTCGGTCATGAAAACACATAACTCATAATACAAATCGTCAACGTTAAGTGTGCAGACCCTACAGGTTCGAGAACTATGTAGACATGACCGAGACACATCTCTGATCCATAACCAATAGAAGAACTTGGATGATCATATTGGCTCCTACATATTCTACGAAGATCTTTATCGGTCAAACCGCATAACAACATACGTTGTTCCCTTTGTCATCGGTATGTTACTTGCCCGAGATTCAATCGTCGGTATCATCATAACTAGTTCAATCTCATTACAGGCAAGTCTCTTTACTCATTCCGTAATGCTTCATCCCACAACTAAATCATTAGTCACATTTCTTGCAGGCCTTATAATGGTGAGCATTACTGAGAGGGCCCAGAGATACCTCTCCGATACACGAAGTGACAAATCCTATTTTCGATCTATGGCAACCCAACAAACACCTTCGGAGACACCTGTAGAGCATCTTTATAATCACCCAGTTATGCTGTGACGTCTGATAGACAGAAGGTGTTCCTCCGGTATTCGAGAGTTGCATAATCTCATAGCCTGAGGAACATGTATATGTCATGAAGAAAGCAGTAGCAATGAAACTGTTACGATCATAATGCTAAGCTAACGGATGGGTCTTGTCCATCACATCATTCTCTAATGATGTGATCCCGTTCATCAAATGACAACACATGTCTATGGTCAGTAAACATAACCATCTTTGGTTAACGAGCTAGTCAAGTAGAGGTATGATAACCCACAAGTATAGGGGATCGCAACAGCTTTCGAGGGTAGAGTATTCAACCCAAATTTATTGATTCGACACAAGGGGAGACAAATAATATTCTTAAGTATTAGCAGTTGAGTTGTCAATTCAACCACACTTGGATAACTTAATATCTGCATCAAAGTATTTAGTAGCAAGTAGTATGATAGTAACGTTAACAGTGGCAAAAGTAAAGATAGCAGTTTTGTAGTGATTGTAACAATAGCAAAGGAAAAGTAAATAAGCGAAGAACAATATGTGAAAAGCTCATAGGCATTGGATCAGTGATGGATAATTATGTCGTATGCGATTCCACATGTAATAGCTATAACATAGGGTGACACAGAACTAGCTCCAGTTCATCAATGTAATGTAGGCATGTATTCCTAATATAGTCATACGTGCTTATGGAAAAGAACTTGCATGACATCTTTTGTTCTACCCTCCCGTGGCAGCGGGGTCCTAGTGGAAACTAAGGGATATTAAGGCCTCCTTTTAATAGAGAATCGGACCAAAGCATTAACACTTAGTGAATACATGAACTCCTCAAACTACGGTCATCGCCGAGAAGTATCCCGATTATTGTCACTTTGGGGTTGTCGGATCATAACACATAATAGGTGACTATAGACTTGCAAGATAGGATCAGGAACTCACATATATTCATGAAAACATAATAGGTTCAGATCTGAAATCATGGCACTCGGGCCCTAGTGACAAGCATTAACCATAGCAAAGTCATAGCAACATCAATCTCAGAACATAGTGGATACTAGGGATCAAACCCTAACAAAACTAACTTGATTACATGCTAAATCTCATCCAACCCATCACCGTCTAGCAATCCTATGATGGAATTACTCACGCACGACGGTGAGCATCATGAAATTGGTCATGGAGGATGGTTGATGATGATGACGGTGATGAATCCCCCTCTCCAGAGCCCCGAACGGACTCCAGATCAGCCCTCCCGAGAGAGATTAGGGCTTGGCGGCGGCTCCATATCGTAAAACGCGATGAAACTTTCTCTCTGATTTTTCTCTCCGTGAAACAGAATATATAGAGTTAGAGTTGAGGTCGGTGGAGCATCAGGGGGCCCACGAGACGGGGGGGTGCTGTCACGCCCAATATGCGACCCTATCCAAAAGGAACTCGAAGGTCCCACCAAGGATAGACCCGCATATTGAAATGCTTTTGCAAGGTGGATATCATTACATCAACATTACATAATAGATGGGGATACATACAAAAGGCATACAATGCCACACGTATACAACATCACAATACATCAGAGCACCATCCGACTACGGATGAAACACAAACAGAAGCTCAAATGACATCCACCCTGCTAGCCTAGGCTGCCGACCTGGAACCTATCCCCTGATCGAAGAAGAAGCAGAAGAAGAACTCCAAAACAAGCAAACATCGCTCTCGCATCATGGTCATCGCATAACCTGTACCTGCAACTGTTGTTTTAGTAATCTGTGAGCCACGAGGACTAAGCAATCCCATTACCATGGGTACCAAGACTAGCAAAGCTTAATGGGAAAGGAAGTGGTAAAGTGGTGAGGTTGCAGCAGCGACTAAGCATGATATGGTGGCTAACATACGCAAATGAGAGCGAGAAGAGAAACAAAGGAATGGTCGTGAAGCTAGTGATGATCAAGAGGTGATCCTGAACACCTACTTACGTCAATCATAACACAGAAATCGTGTTCACTTCCCGGACTCCGCCGAAAAGAGACCATCACGGCTACACACGCGGTTGATGCATTTTAATTCGGATCAGGTGTCAAGTTATCTACAACCGGACATTAACAAATTCCCATCTGCCACATAACCGCGGGCACGGCTCCCGAAAGTTTATACCCTGCAGGGGTGTCCCAACTTAGCCCATGATAAGCTCTCGCGATCAACGAAGGATATACCTTCTCCCAGGAAGACCCGATCAGTCTCGGAATCCCGGTTTACAAGACATTTCAACAATGGTAAAACAAGACCAGCAAAGCCGCCCGATGCACCGACAATCCCGATAAGAGCTGCACATATCTCGTTCTCAGGGCAACACCGGATGAGACATCCTACGAGTAAAACTAGACCTCGAGTTTCCCTGAGGGGGCCCCGCAGTCTACTCGGTTCGGACCAACACTTAGACAAGCATTGACCCCGGGGGGGCTAAAATAAAGATGACCCTCAGATTAATAACTCCCAAGGGAAATATAGGTGGTGGTGAGGCAAATGGTAAAACCAAGGTTGGGCCTTGCTGGAGGAGTTTTATTCAAAGCGAACTGTCAAGGGGGTCCCATAAATCACCCGACCGCGTAAGGAACGCAAAATCCGGGAACATAACACCGGTATGACGGAAACTAGGGCGGCAAGAGTGGAACAAAACACCAGGCATAAGGCCGAGCCTTCCACCCTTTACCAAGTATATAGATGCATTAATAATATAAGAGATATTGTGATATCCCAACATAACCCTGTACACCATGGAGCAATCTTCAGCTTCACCTGCAACTAACAACACTATAAGAGGGGCTGAGCAAAGCGGTAACATAGCCAAACAACGGTTTGCTAGGAAGGGTGTCAAAGGTTAGAGGTTCATGGCAATTTGGAAGGCTTGAAGAGTAAATGATAGGTAACGCAGCATAGCGATAGAACGAAGCAACTAGCATGGCAATGATAGTAGTGAGATCCAGGGTAGCGGTCATCTTGCCTGAAATCCCGCAAGGAAGAAGAACGAGTCCATGAAGAATATGAAGCCACGAAGACGAACCAAGCGTAGACGAACGAATCCTCACGATCGCAACGAAACGGGAACTATCGAGAAGATGCACACAACATGGTAAACACACCACACATAGACAAGACATGATGCACAACAAGCATGATGCATGACAAAGCTAGATGAGGCTACTCATGGCAAGAGATGATGCATACAAGAGCAACACATCAAAGCAAGTTTAAATGAGGCCGGAGACAACATATAACAATTCTGGTAAGTCCTCATATGCAATTTTCGAAATTGCTCCAGATCTGAATAAACATTATGTTCAAGTTGTTAAACAGCAAGTTCAGATGCACCAAGATGATCTACACGAGATTCTAGTCAAGTTCCATATAAAGTTCATTTAATTTGGAGCTACGGCCTAGAAGATATGAGCAAAACAAGTTCAACATGGCATTGATGCAAAATGCATACAAACATCAAGCAAACACTCTCAAAACTAGGATGCAACATGATAATATGAAACTACATGCAAAATCAAGCAAGTTTCATATAGAGCACATTCAAAACGGAGCAACGGTTCAACACATTCACTCTATACAAGGCATAACAACAATCTGTCCAAAACAGCAACTAGGCATCTTGCAAGTATCAAAACACTAAGCTATAGCATCCCAACGTAATAACAAAAGGCATGGCCATGAAGTACATGTAATGCATGACAAAACATGAACACTGAGCTAACTCCAGAAATCACTAGATCATTCTCAAAAGGACATGGAAAGATTGCAAATAATAACAGTTTCAGGCTTAGCAGAAATAACATCAGGTTGCAATGTTTAGAGCTATCAAACAACATGGCACAAGAACTTAGCATGGCAAACAAAGGCATGGCAGGAATCTACTAATCTCATATAACAAAAGTCCCTTACTGACCATGAGCCAAAAGGGCACAGAAAATGTGATGACACCCATGTAAACATGGCAAGTTATATGACAAATTCATACATGGTAGAAACAACAATAAGTAAGCATGTTGGTGAGCTTGAACCACTCACCAAAGAGCAATACATGGCATGGCAAGGCAACCAACAGTAAGAAGACATGTTTATGAAGCTAAGCATGGCAAGATCAAGTTCATAGGGTGCATGGATCACTAGCAAAACACATGGCTAAAACTGAACTTAATGTTAACAGGCTGACATCAACATTATTTAGTAGTTTTGAGGGCAAGATAACAACATGCTACAGCAGGCTATAAATGCAACCAGGGGCATGGATGGATAGATCATGACATGTATAACAAAACATCCTTAGTGAACATCTCCATATTGTGCATGGAATGACTAGTAGCAGCAGGTTTACATAGCAACAAAATATGACAGAATCAGCCTAGCAAAACAGCAACAGCAAGTACCCTACTTAACAAGCTTCATGCACTCATTACAAGACTCACAAAAATACATGGATAGAACCTCTGGAAAGATGGAATGACATAGTTCAAAACACATGTAGACATCAACCTCGTAGAGTGCACACATCAAACATGGCAAAAATGACAAATGAGCATGTTCTGATAAGAATCTGAAACTAACATCACATAGCCCCCTTCCAACAACATTTCGGGCATCAAGATGAGCTCAAATGAAAATGATGCAGTGGAATGAAATGAAGAAATCGTTGAGGCGAACAATTTGACATATTACACGCACGAAATGGAGCAGTATGCAGCAAGTTATGATGCGATGAACATGGCATGATTATGCAAAATATTTCGGGACTTGGGGATTTCGGGGTCAACCTCTAGTTCTCAAGTCTGGATCTGGCGCGGAACTCGAGGGCGGACGGAGACGAGGCGACGGCTCGCCGGAGCTGGAGGCTGTGGAGGGCGCCGGAGTTGGCCGGGCGGCGGCGAGGAGGTGCCCGGAGGGGAGGGGCGCGGCGCCGGTCGCCGGAGATGCGGGCAGCATCAGCGGTGCTCCGCGGCGGCGCGGGAGGCCGGGAGGCGGCTCGGCGGCGGGGCCGAAGGCGTGCCGGCGGCGGCTGGCAGGTGGAGGGCGCGGGGGCACGCGGGATCGGGTTGGACGGGGCGGCGAAGCGGACATGTCCGTCGGCGGGGGAAGAAACATCCGGCGGCGCGAGGGGAATTTCTAGGGTTTGGACTGTGGGATTTCGGGGAGGATCACATATACATAGGTAGTGGGAGCTAGGAGAGTCCAAATGAGGAGAGGTTTTCGCCCACACGATCGTGATCGAACGACCGAGATCATGGGGGTGACTTAGATGGGTTTTGGGCCACTTTGGAAGGTGTTGAGCTGCACACAAAAGAGGGCTTTGCGGTTACCCGGTTAACCATTGGAGTATCAAACGAACTCCAAATGGGACGAAACTTGACAGGCGGTCTACCGGTGGTATACCAAGGCCGCTTGGCAAACCTCGGGCCATTCCGAGAAAGTTTGACACCCGCTCACAGCAGAAGACAAAAAGGGGGATGCCGGAGGACATAGGAGTGCCGGATTGCAAAACGGACAACGGGGAAAATGCTCAGATGCATGAGGCGAACACGTATGCAATGCAATGCACATGATGACATGATATGAAATGCATATAATGACATGTCAAAGACGGCGAATAACTGGCGGACACCTAGCGCATCGAATCCAGGGCGTTACAACACTCCTCCACTAACAAGAGATCTCGTCCCGAGATCTTAGGACCGAGACGGAAGGGAAAAGAGGAAGAGGTGAAACAAGAACTCAAGAGAAGAAGCAAAGAATCGAGAGCACTCGAGAAGAAGAGAGGAACGACGAGAATGACGAGAATCGAAAGCTCACTTAATCGGATAGACTATGAAACCACTCCGGTTAGAACGAGATATTTAACGGATAAGACTGAAAGGATTTAGGCAGCACTCCGGCTCAAGATGGAAGATATAGAACACAAGCTTGAGAGGATGGAATGATACTTGATGAAGGCATGACACAAAAACCTCCGGAAAGAATTGAAAAAAGTTGAATGGAAAGAACAGAGAAGAAAATGACAACTTGTGCCACGAATGAAATTGAAAGCAACCTTAGAAGAAAGGATTGAATGGAGTTGTTGAGAAAATCAACAACGAAAAGAATAAGCTTATTGTGGTCTTATAGGTAACATCTCAAGATCATAAGGTGATAACCGGCCACAGACGGAAAAGATTGAATAGCTGAGAAGAACGAAGAAATGCAAAACTCCACTTCAAAAGAATACGGAGAATTAATTGCACTTCGAGATGTAAGAACAAAAGATACTAGAACTCCTTGAACAAGAATCTTGATGCGCACTTGAAGAATGAATTAACTCATGAAGAACCACCATGAAGAACTCCGATGACAAAAGGATGATGAGATAGAATGAAGGAAAAGAATAAGATGAGCCTTGAGGTGATTTAGATGGAGGTTCCGACAAGATGTTCGAGGAAATAATTGAACTCCGGAAAAGAAAAGGTGAAAACATTTGAAACTAGAATTTATTCATCAAGAACAAACTCCGAAGGAAGGAATTAATCACTTGGATGAGATAAGAATAAGATTTATTTATGCTTATCCTTCATCAAATTAAATTGATGACAAGCAATGGATTTTTCATACTACTTATTCTTGTTGAAAAAGGATTAAGGGGAATATGGCGCAAAACTTGAGAAAGTCTTCATGAACCACCGGTAGGATTGGAAAGAACAAATGAATTAATATGATAATCAAAGAAAAAGAATCTTGAACGAACCACCGTAAGAATTCAAAAATGACTGATGAAAGAGTATGAATCACCGGGAAGAATTAGAAGAACCAATAAACTAGAGGGGATTTAGATGCAAAAGAACAAAGAGATCATGAGCTGATTAAAGAACACTTGAACGAAGCACCGGGATAAATAGAGAACGATAACTGGAATGATGGCCTCCGGTGAAAAGAAATGGAAAAACAACTCCTGACATACTCCGGATCAGTAAGAAATAATATCTAACAAACGGAATAATATGAGAGGATAACATGAGGCTAGAACCATGAATCTTCGGGAGAACGGGCAAGATTTAGAGGGAAAACTCTTCTTAAATCTTCAAATGATGACGAGAAACACCACCAAAATTACTGAGATACTCCGGGAGAATTAAAAGCAAAGAGGTTGAGCCGACGATGAAATGATTTGAAAGAGATCTTGGAGAAAGGTATCTGACTGATGAAATTCATTCTTACGTCAAACTCCGAAAAGAATTTGAGAATAGCCCCGGGAAATTAGAAGAGTCAGGTAAGATCCTGGGAAAAGACCTGTGGGTTAGGGCCCACTAAAAGAAAACACCGTTGGAAAGGATTGTTGAACAGATAAAAGAAGCACCAGAACAATTGAAATATTTGAATGAGGTGACAACCTCGAATTAATTGGAACACAGATGAATCTCCTGAGATGTCTTGAACACTTCAGAAGGATAAACTGGCGAGAGGCGAACGAGCAGGGAAAACACTTGAGCCGAGGGAAAAGAATATAATCACTACCGAAAAATGGAATTGAATCCACGGAAAAGAAAAGAGATGAAGAATGTCAAACGAGACGAGAATTGACTAGTTGGAATAATTGAGGGAAGACTGAAGAGACTCCGTACGAATGAAATAGATGGTCGACAGAGACTCACACTCCGGGAAGAAAAGGGTGGGAGGGCGGGAAAACAAAGGCAACTTCGGACAAGGAAAAACAACAACGTCGGAGGAAGAACTGAGGATTGATCTCGCGAAAGACAAAGAGGTTCGAGTCGACTTGACGAGAGATGCACCTGACAAAAGAGGATGGACAACGAACAAAAACTAACCGCGTGACCCTAAAGAAAAAATTTGAACAGGAAGAGGAGTAATTCAAAACACCTACGTCAAGATTCCTCACCAGAGCGACTAAGAGGCTGAGGAGTAAAAAGAATTCCTACTCTCCGATATAACTAGACTCGAAAACAGTTTTCTTCTAGACTCGACAACGGCCAAACTACACGATCAATCAAGGGGGCTCCTAGGGTCGGTCGAGGCTCTTATACCAACTTTTCAAGCCCAATATGCGACCCTATCCAAAAGGAACTCGAAGGTCGCACCAAGGATAGACCCGCATATTGAAACGCTTTTGCAAGGTGGATATCATTACATCAACATTACATAATAGATTGGGATACATAAAAAAGGCATACAATGCCACACGTATACAACATCACAATACATCAGAGCACCATCCGACTACGGATGAAACACAAACAGAAGCTGAAACGACATCCACCCTGCTAGCCTAGGCTGCCGACCTGGAACCTATCCCCTGATCGAAGAAGAAGCAGAAGAAGAACTCCAAAACAAGCAAACATCGCTCTCGCGTCATGGTCATCGCATAACCTATACCTGCAATTGTTGTTGTAGTAATCTATGAGCCACGAGGACTCAGCAATCCCATTACCATGGGTATCAAGACTAGCAAAGCTTAATGGGAAAGGAAGTGGTAAAGTGGTGAGGTTGCAGCAGCGACTAAGCATGATATGGTGGCTAACATACGCAAATGAGAGCGAGAAGAGAAACAAAGGAACAGTCGTGAAGCTAGTGATGATCAAGAGGTGATCCTGAACACCTACTTATGTCAATCATAACACATAAACCGTGTTCACTTCCCGGACTCCGCCAAAAAGAGACCATCACGGCTACACACGCGGTTGATGCATTTTAATTCGGATTAGGTGTCAAGTTATCTACAACCGAACATTAAAAAATTCCCATATGCCACATAACCGTGGGCACGGCTCTCGAAAGTTTAAACCCTGCAGGGGTGTCCCAACTTAGCCCATGATAAGCTCTCGCGATCAACTAAGGATATACCTTCTCCCAGGAAGACCCGATTAGTCTCGGAATCCCGGTTTACAAGACATTTTGACAATGGTAAAACAAGACCAGCAAAGCCGCCCGATGCGCCGACAATCCCGATAGGAGCTGCACATATCTCGTTCTCAGGGCAACATCAGATGAGACATCCTACGAGTAAAACCAGACCTCGAGTTTCCCCGAGGGGGCCCCGTAGTCTACTCGGTTCGGACCAACACTTGACAAGCATTGGCCCGGGGGGGCTAAAATAAAGATGACCCTCGGGTTAATTACTCCCAAGGGAAATATAGGTGGTGGTGAGGCAAATGGTAAAACCAAGGTTGGGCCTTGCTGGAGGAGTTTTATTCAAAGCGAACTGTCAAGGGGGTCCCATAAATCACCCGACCGCGTAAGGAACGCAAAATCCGGGAACATAACACCGGTATGACGGAAACTAGGGCGGCAGGAGTGGAACAAAACACCAGGCATAAGGCCGAGCCTTCCACCCTTTACCAAGTATATAGATGCATTAATAATATAAGAGATATTGTGATATCCCAACATTACCCTGTACACCATGGAGCACTCTTCAGCTTCACCTGCAACTAACAACGCTATAAGAGGGGCTGAGCAAAGCGGTAACATAGCCAAACAACGGTTCGCTAGGAAGGGTGTCAAAGGTTAGAGGTTCATGGCAATTTGGAAGGCTTGAAGAGTAAATGATAGGTAACGCAGCATAGCGATAGAACGAAGCAACTAGCATGACAATGATAGTAGTGAGATCCAGGGTAGCGATCATCTTGCCTGAAATCCCGCAAGGAAGAAGAACGAGTCCATGAAGAAGATGAAGCCACGAAGACGAACCAAGCGTAGACGAACGAATCCTCACGATCGCAACGAAACGGGAACTATCGAGAAGAAGCACACAACATGGTAAACACACCACACATAGACAAGACATGACGCACAACAAGCATGATGCATGACAAAGCTAGATGAGGCTACTCATGGCAAGAGATGATGCATACAAGAGCAACACATCAAAGCAAGTTTAAATAAGGCCGGGAACAACATATAACAATTCCGGTAAGTCCTCATATGCAATTTTCGAAATTGGTCCAGATCTGAATAAACATTATGTTCAAGTTGTTAAACAGCAAGTTAAGATGCACCAAGATGATCTATACGAGATTCTAGTCAAGTTCCATATAAAGTTCATTTAATTCGGAGCTACGGCCTAGAAGATATGAGCAAAACAAGTTCAACATGGCATTGATGCAAAATGCATACAAACATCAAGCAAACACTCTCAAAACAAGGATGCAACATGATAGTATGAAACTACATGCAAAATCAAGCAAGTTTCATATAAAGCACACTCAAAACGGAGCAACGGTTCAACACATACACTCTATACAAGGCATAACAACAATCTGTCCAAAACAGCAACTAGGCATCTTGCAAGTATCAAAATACTAAGCTACAAAACGTAATAACAAAAGGCATGGGCATGAAGTACAGGTAATGAATGACAAAACATGAACACTGAGCTAACTCCAGAAATCAATAGATCATGCTCAAAAGGACATGGAAAGATTGCAAATAATAACAGTTTCAGGCTTAGCAGAAATAACATCAGGTTGCAATGTTTAGAGCTATCAAACAACATGTTACAGGAACTTATCATGGCAAAAAAAGGCATGGCATGAATCTACTAATCTCATATAACAAAAGTACCTTACTGACCATGAGCCAAAAGGGCACAGAAAATATGATGACACCCATGTAAACATGGCAAGTTATATGACAGATTCATACATGGCAGAAACAACAATAAGTAAGCATGTTGGTGAGCTTGAACCACTCACCACAGAGCAATACATGGCATGGCAAGGCAACCAACAGTAAGAAGACATGTTTATGAAGCTAAGCATGGCAAGAGCAAGTTCATAGGGTGCATGGATCACTAGAAAAAGACACGCCCAAAACTGAACTTAATGTTAACAGGCTGACAGCAACATTATTTAGCAGTTTTGAGGGCAAGATAACAACATGTTACAGCAGGCTATAAATGCAACCAGGGGCATGGATGGATAGATCATGACGTTTATAAGAAAACATCCTTAGTGAACATCTCCATATTATGCATGGAATGACTAGTAGCAGCAGGTTTACATAGCAACAAAATTTTACAGAATCAGCCTAGCAAAACAGCAACAGCAAGTACCCTACTTAACAAGCTTGATGCACTCGTTACAAGACTTACAAAAATACATGGATAGCACCTGAAGATGGCATGACATAGTTCAAAACATATGTAGACATCAACCTCATAGAGTGCACACATCAAACATGGCAAAAATGACAAATGAGCATGTTCTGATAAGAATCTGAAACTAACATCACATAGCCCCCTTCTAACAGCATTTCGGGCATCAAGATGAGCTCAAATGAAAATTATGCAATGGAATGAAATGAAGAAATCGTTGAGACGAACAATTTGACATATTACACGCACGAAAAGGAGCAGTATGCAGCAAGTTATGATGCGATGAACATGGCATGATTATGCAAAATATTTCGGGACTTGGGGATTTCGGGGTCAACCTCTAGTTCTCAGATCTGGATCTGGCGCGGAACTCGAGGGCAGCCGGAGATGAGGCGGCGGCTCACCGAAGATAGAGGCCGGGGAGGGCGCTGGAGTTGGCCGGGCGGCGGCTAGGAGGTGCCCGGAGGGGAGGGGCGCGGCGCCGGTCGCCGGAGATGCGGGCAGCGGCGGCGGCGCTCCGCGGCGGCGCGGGAGGCCGGGAGGCGGCTCGGCGGCGGGGCCAAAGGCGTGCCGGTGACGGTTGGCGGGCGGAGGGCGCGGGGGCGCGCGGGATCGGGTTGGACGGGGCGGCGAAGCGGACATGTCCGTCGGCGGGGGAAGAAACGTCCGGCGGCGCGAGGGGAATTTCTAGGGTTTGGACTGCGGGATTTCGGGGAGGATCATATATATATAGGTAGAGGGAGCTAGGAGAGTCCAAATGAGGAGCGGTTTTCGCCCACACGATTGTGATCGAACGACCGAGAGCATGCGGGTGACTTAGATGGGTTTTGGGCCACTTTGGAAGGGTGTTGGGCTGCACACAAAAGAGGGCTTTGCGGTTACCCGGTTAACCGCTGGAGTATCAAACAAACTCCAAATGGGACGAAACTTGACAGGCGATCTACCGGTGGTATACCAAGGCTGCTTGGCAAACCTCGGGCCATTCCGAGAAAGTTTAACACCCGCTCATAGCAGAAGACAAAAGGGGGACGCCGGAGGACATAGGAGTGCCGGATTGCAAAACGGACAACGGGGAAAATGCTCGGATGCATGAGGTGAACACGTATGCAATGCAATGCACATGATGACATGATATGAAATGCATATGATGACATGGCAAAGACGGCGAATAACTGGCGGACACCTGGCGCATCGAATCCAGGGCGTTACAGGTGCACCCAGGGGAAGGGGCGCGCCCCCACCCTCGTGGACAGGGTGCGGGCCCCCTGGCCTTGATTCTTTCGCCAGTATTTTTTATATTTTCCAAAAGTTATCTCCGTGGATTTTCAGGTCATTCCGAGAACTTTTGTTTTCTGCACAATGAACAACGCCATGGCAGTTCTGCTAAAAACAGCGTCAGTCCTGGTTAGTTTCTTTCAAATCATGCAAATTAGAGTCCAAAACAAGGGCAAAAGTATTTGGAAAAGTAGATACATTGGAGACGTATCTACTCTCCCAAGCTTAAACCTTTGCTTGTCCTCAAGCAATTCAGTTGATAAACTGAAAGTGATAAAGAAAAACTTTTACAAACTCTATTTGCTCTTGTTGTTGTAAATATGCAAAGCCAGCATTCAAGTTTTCAGCAAAGATTATGAACTAACCTAGGTCTCATATTTACTCATATCAATGGCATAATCAGCTAGCGAGCAATAATAATAAAACTCGGATGACAACACTTTCTCAAAACAATCATGATATGATATAACAAGATGGTATCTCGCTAGCCCTTTCTGAGACTGCAAAACATAAATGCATAGCACCTTTAAAGATCAAGGACTGACTAAACATTGTAATTCATGGTAAAAGAGATCCAGTCAAGTCATACCCAATATAAACTAATAGCAATGAATGCAAATGACAGTGTGCTCTCCAGCGGGTGCTTTTTAATAAGAGGATGATGACTCAACATAAAAGTAAATAGATAGTCCCTTCGCAGAGGGAAGTAGGGATTTGTAGAGGTGCCAGAGATGGATTTTAAAATAGAGATGAATAACATTTTGAGCGGCATACTTTCACTCTCAACGCAGCAACTATGAGATGGCGATATCTTCCATGCTACATACATGATAGGCAGTTCCCAAATAGAATGGTAAAAGTTTATACTCCCCCACCACCAACAAGCATCAATCCATGGCTTGATCGAAACAACGAGTGCCTCCAACTAGCAACAGCCCTGGGGGAGTTTTGTTTAATTATTTTGATTTGCTTTGATCTTTTTGATCATGGGACTGGGCATCCCGGTTACCAGCCATGTTCTCGTGAATGAGGAGCAGAGGCCACTCCTCTTGAGAATAACCCACCTAGCATGGAAGATACAGATAGCCCTAGTTGATACGTGAGCTGCTCGAGCATACAAAACATAATTTCACTTGAAGGTTTGGAGTTTTGCACATGCAAATTTACTTGGAACGACAGGTAAATACCGCATATAGGAAGGTATAGTGGACTCATATGGAATAACTTTGGGGTTTATGGAATTTGGATGCACAAGCAGTATTCCCGCTTAGTACAGGTGAAGGCTAGCAAAAGACTGGGAAGCGACCAACTGAGAGAGCGACAACAGTCATGAACATGCATTAAAATTAATCTACACCAGGTGCAAGGATGAGTAGGATATAATCCACCATGAACATAAATATTGTGAAGGCTATGTTGATTTGTTTCAACTACATGCGTGAACATGTGCCAAGTCGAGTCACTCAATTCATTCGAAGGAGGATACCATCCCGTCATACCACATCATAATCATTTTAATAGCATGTTGGCACGCAAGGTAAACCATTATAACTCATAGCTAATTAAGCATGGCACAAGCAACTATAATCTCTAAATGTCATTGCAAATATGTTTAATTCATAATAGGCTGAATCAGGAACGATGAACTCATCATATTTACAAAAACAAAAGAGGTCGAGTTCATACCAGCTTCTCTTATCTCAATTAGTCCATCATATATCGTCATTATTGCCTTTCACTTGCACGACTCAACAATGTGTATAATAATAATAGTGCACGTGCATTGGACTAAGCTAGAATCTGCAAGCATTCAATTCAAGAGAGAAGACAAAGTAATATGGGCTCTAAGTTAAATAAACAATCATGCATATGAGAGCCACTAAGCATTTTCATTATAGACTTCTACTCTCGACCCCCAAAGGAAAGAAAAGAAAATAAAACTATTTACATGGGAAAGCTCCCAACAAGTAAAAGAAGAATGAGAAATCTTTTTGGCTTTTCATTTTAATTACTACTACAAGCATGGAAATTAAACTAACTATTTTTTTGGTTTTTCTTAAGATTTAACAAACACACAAGAAGAAAACTAGAAAAAGAAAATTAAACTAGCATGGATAATACAATGAAAGAGTATGAGCACCGACAACTAGAATAGTGTGTGAACATGAATGTAAAGTCAGTGAGAAATACGTACTCTCCCAAGCTTAGGCTTTTGGCCTAAGTTGGCCTAATGCCAAGGACCGCGGCTACTCTCCCTGGTGTACTAAGGAGCGTCATCAGGATACCACTGGACAGCGATCTCCTCCGGATCCCACTGATAAGATGATGGATGATAAGGGTCCAGTGGAGGTTCCGGCTCAGGCTCTGGAGCGGATGTCTGGCCTCGATGAGCGTACACCGCTTCCAGCAAGACAAGATAATTAACTGCAGTCAAATCAAACAACAGAGGCGCAGGCATGGTAATAATCTCATTGTGTTTCTTATTAAATCTCAGCTTATACAGGAGCATCTTATCATCATTGTGAACAATAAACTCATGTGCTACCATGCTCGTGTAATCTAAAAAGGTACGAGGCAGCCGTGTCTCCTCTTTCTCATAGTGCCTAATAGGTATCTCAAAATGTTTAGCAAGGCGTGCAACATAGATACCTCCAAAGATGGGGCCCTTTGTACGGTTCAGGCTTAGCCGTTTAGCAATAACTACACCCATACTAAAACTGTTATCACCAAACAAGGCATGGAACAAAATAATAATATTAGGAACACTGAAGTTTCCACTATTTCCATGACCAATTAAGCATCGAGTAGCAAATATGGCAAAGTAGCATAAAACTGGAAAGTGTATGCTAGTGATTCTCACATCGGAACCCTTCTTCGGATCCCCTACAATAATGGTGTTAACAAAACAATCCACATCTTTATGATGTGGCTCATCTAAACTGCCCTCAAAGGGTATCTACATACCATGCAAAAATTACGTAAAGACATTTCCTTGAATTCATCATATAAATGAAATAATACTGATGGAGGTGAATTCTTGGGATGATAAAAAAAATTGCACGAAAGTATTGGCGAGTAAGAGATACTGATCGATCCGGTCGTGGAGGAAGTCGGTGAGGCCCGCATTTTCAACCAAAGAATAAAAGTCTTCATAAATCCTGGCTTCTCTCAAGAAATTATCACAAGGCCATTCACACGGTTATACTTCCACTACGCGAGGAAGATTATACTTGGCCTTTTCCTTATCTTTAGCTTGTTTATCCATGGAGCCTTGGCTAGAAGACCCCTCAAAATTCTCCTTATCACTTTCTGAAAATTTCTGAAATTTTTAGTATCTTCAAAATAAAAGTGAATCAAACTAAACAAGATTGATAGCAACTACTCCCACAAGTGCCTAGAGCCTATATCATGCATTAGAATTACTTGGGACCTCATAAATTTGACATGCAAGCTCAATAACAGGGTCACCTATGCAGCAAAAAATTGCAATGAATAAAGCACTAGAATAAAAACTAATTGGACCAATGGAGGAGTCACATACCAAGCAACAATCTCCCAAAGCAGTTTTGTGAATGGAGCTTTGAGCAAGGAGATCGAAAATCGCAGCAAAATGAGCTAGAACTCGTGCTTGAGCTGGATGGGGATTTTTTTGGGAGGAAGATGAAGTGTGTGGGTGCAGTAATAAGTGGAGGGGGCCACTATGGGCCCACGAGACAGGGGCGCGCCCTCCACCCTTGTGGCCAGGTGCTTGCCCCCCCCTGCAGTGTTCTCAGTGCCTAAAATCCTCAAATATTCCATAAAAAATCATACTAAATTTGCAGGGCATTTGGAGCACTTTTATTGTTGGGATATTTTTTTATTGCACGGATAATTCAGAAAACAGACAGATAATACTATTTTTGCTTTATTTATTCTAAATAACAGAAACTAAAAAAGATGGTATAGAAGGTTGTGCCTTCTAGTTTCATCCATCTCATGATCATCAAAATGAATCCACTAACAAGGTTGATCAAGTCTTGTTAACAAACTCATTCCGAGTAACATGGAACCGGAGAAATTTCCAATAACACTAGGTTACCTCAACGGGGATATGAACATCCCCTATAATAAGAATATCATACTTTTACTTGACAGTAGGAAGGGGAAATTCAAAACCTCAAATAATGATAGTTGGAATGTTTCCAATAGAATTGATGCTATGAACTTGAGGTTGTTTCCTTGGAAAGTGTACCGTATGCTCTTTATCATTAACATGAAAAGTGACATTGCCTTTGTTGCAATCAATAACAGCCCCTACAGTATTCAAAAAGGGTCTACCAAGGATAATCGACATACTATCGTCCTCGGGAATGTCAAGAATAACAAAGTCCATTAAGATAGTGACATTTGCAACTACAATAGGCACATCCTCACAAATACTGACAGGTATAATAGTTGATTTATCAGCCATTTGCAAATATATTTCAGTAGGTGTCAACTTATTCAATTCAAGTCTATGATATAAAGAGAGAGGCATAACACTAACACCGACTCCATGATCACATAAAGCAGTTTTAACATAGTTTCTTTTAATGGAGCATGGTATAGTTGGTACCACTGGATCGCCAAGTTTCTTTGGTATTCCACCTTTAAAAGTGTAATTAGCAAGCATGGTAGAAATTTCAGCTTCCGGTATCTTTCTTTTATTTGTAATGATATCCTTCATATATTTAGCATAAGGATTAAATTTAAGCATATCAGTTAAGCGCATACGTAAGAAGATAGGTCTAATCATTTCAGCAAAGCGCTCAAAATCCTCATCATCCTTTGTCTTGGATGGTTTAGGAGGAAAAGGCATGGGTTTCTGAACCCATGGTTCTCTTTCTTTGCCGTGCTTCCTAGCAACAAAATCTCTCTTATCATAACATTGATTCTTTGATTGTGGGTTATCAAGATCAACATCAGGTTCAATCTCTACATCATTGTTATTGCTAGGTTGAGCATCAACATGAACATTATCATTAACATTATCACCAGGTTCATGTTCATCACCTGATTGTGTTTCAGCATTAGAGATAGAAATATCATTGGGATTCTCAGGTGTGTCTACAACAGGTTCACTAGAAGCATGCAAAGTCCTATCATTTTTCTTTTTCTTTTTTTGTAGAAGAACTAGGTGCCTCTAAATTATTTCTCTGAGAATCCTGCTCGATTCTCTTAGGGTGGCCTTCAGGATACAAAGGTTCCTGAGTCATTCTACCAGTTCTAGTAGCCACTCTAACAGCAAAATCATGTTTATTATTTAATCCATCAAGCATATCACTTTGAGCTTTAAGTATTTGTTCAGCTTGAGTGGTAACCATAGAAGCATATTTGCTAATGAGTTTAAGTTCACCTTTAACTCTAGCCATATAATCACTCAAGCATCCTATCTCGAAAGCATTATTCTTTAATTCTCTACCAACATAAGCATTAAAACTTTCTTGTCTAGCCATAAAGTCATCAAATTCATCTAAGCATGGGCTACGAAATTTTGTAGACGGGATTTCAACTTTATTATATCTATAGAGAGGATTTACCTTTACTACCTATGTCAGGTTATCAAGACAATGTGTTTCTTCAACAGGCGGTATATTAAGACCATGTATTTCTTCAATAGGAGGTAAATTCTTAACATCTTCAGCTTTAATACCTTTTTGTTTTATTGATTTCTTTGCCTCTTGCATATCTTCAGGACTGAGAAATAGAACTCCCCTCTTCTTTGGAGTTGGTTTAGGAATAGGATCAAGAGCTGGCTTAAGAGTTGGCTCGATTGGCTCAGGAATTGGCTCAGGAAGAGTCCAATTATTTTCATTAGTCAACATATTATTCAATAACAATTCAGCTTGGTCGACTGTTCTTTGACTGAAAACACAGCCAGCACAACTATCTAAGTAGTCCTTGGAAGCATCGGTTAGTCCATTATAAAAGATATCAAGTATTTCATTTTTCTTAAGAGGATGATCAGGCAAAGCATTAAGTAATCGGAGAAGCCTTCCCCAAGCTTGTGGGAGACTCTCTTCTTTGATTTGCACAAAATTATATATTTCCCGCAAGGCAGCTTGTTTCTTATGAGCATGGAAATATTTAGCAGAGAAGTAATAAATCATATCCTGGGGACTACGCACACAACCAGGATCAAGCGAATTAAACAAGGTTTTAGCATCACCCTTCAATGAGAATGGAAATATCTTAAGGATATAATAATAGCGAGACTTCTCATCATTGGTAAACAGGATGGCTATATCATTTAACTTGGTAAGATGCGCCACGACAGTTTCAGATTCATAGCCATAAAAAGGATCAGATTCAACCAAAGTAATTATTTCAGGATCAACAGAGAATTCATAATCCTTATCAGTAACACAGATATGTGAAGTAGCAAAAGCGGGGTCAGGTTTCATTCTAGCATTGAGAGATTGCTGCTTCCATTTTGCTAATAACTTCTTAAGATCATATCTATCCTTACAAGCAAAGATAGCTCTAGCAGCTTCTTCATCCATCACATAACCGTTAGGAACAATAGGCAATTCATAATTAGGGGGAGAACTTTCATCATCACTGTCATCAATAATTTCATTCTCAATAATTTCATTCTCTCAAACCCTAGCAAGTTGTTCATCAAGATATTCACCTAATGGCATAGTAGTATCACACACAAAAGTAGTTTCATCATAAGTATCATGCATAGCAGAAGTGGCATCATCAATAACATGCGACATATCATAATTCATAGCAGTAGCAGGTTAAGGTGTCGCAAGCTTACTCAAAAAAGAAGGATAATCTAGTGCAGAGCTAGATGGCAGTTCCTTACCTCCCCTCGTAGTTGAGGGAAAAAATATTATTTCTTTCGTCTTTCAAGTTCCTCATAGTGATCAGCAGATATAAATCCCAAGTGACTCAAAGAATAGAGCCATGCTCCCCGGCAACGGCGCCATAAATTACTCTTGATAACCCACAAGTATAGGGGATTGCAAAAGCTTTCGAGGGTAGAGTATTCAACCCAAATTTATTGATTCGACACAAGGGGAGCCAAAGAATATTCTTAAGTATTAGCCGTTGAGTTGTCAATTCAACCACACCTGGATAACTTAGTATCTACAGCAAAGTATTTAGTAGCAAGTAGTATGATAGTAACGGTACCAGTGGCAAAAGTAAAGATAGCAGTTTTGTAGTGATTGTAACAATAGCAAAGGAAAAGTAAATAAGCGAAGCATAATATGTGAAAAGCTCGTAGGCATTGGATCAGTGATACATAATTATGTCGGATGCGATTCCTCATGTAATAGCTATAACATAGGGTGACATAGAACTAGCTCCAGTTCATCAATGTAATGTAGGCATGTATGCCGAATATAGTCATACATGCTTATGGAAAAGAACTTGCATGTCATCTTTTGTCCTACCCTCTCGTGGCAGCGGGATCCTAGTGGAAACTAAGGGATAATAAGGCCTCCTTTTAATAGAGAACTGGACCAAAGCATTAACACTTAGTGAATACATGAACTCCTCAAACTACGGTCATCACCGAGAAGTATCCCGATTATTGTCACTTCGGGGTTGTCGGATCATAACACATAATAGGTGACTATAGACTTGCAAGATGGGATCAAGAACTCACATACATTCAAGAAAACATAATAGGTTCAGATCTGAAATCATGGCACTCGGGCCCTAGTGACAAGCATGAAGCATTGCAACATCAAACTTAGAACATAGTGGATACTAGGGATCAAACCCTAACAAAACTAACTTGATTACATGGTAAATCTCATCCAACCCATCACCGTCCAGCAAGCCTACGATGGAATTACTTATGCACGGCGGTGAGCATCATGAAATTGGTGATGGAGGATGGTTGATGATGACGACAGCGACAAACCCACCTCTCCGGAGGCCCGAACGAACTCCAGATTAGCCCTCCCAAGAGAGATTAGGGCTTGGCGGCGGCTCCGTATCGTAAAACGTGATGGAACTTTCTCTCTGATTTTTTTCTCCGCGAAACGGAATATATAGAGTTGGAGTTGAGGTCGGTGGAGCATCAGGGGGCCCACGAGACAGGGGGGCGCGCCCAGGGGGAGGGGGCACGCCCCCCCTCGTGGATAGGGTGTGGGCCCCCTGGCCTTGATTCTTTCGCCAGTATTTTTTAGTTATCTCCGTGGATTTTCAGGTCATTTCGAGAACTTTTGTTTTCTGCACAATAAACAACACCATGGCAGTTCTGCTGAAAACAGCGTCAGTCTGGGTTAGTTTCATTCAAATCAGTCCGGGTTAGTTTCATTCAAATCATGCAAATTAGAGTCCTAAACAAGGGCAAAAGTGTTTGGAAAAGTAGATACGTTGGAGACGTATCAAGGCATACTAGGGACACTTTGTTTTGTCTATGTATTCGCACATGTACTAAGTTTCCGGTTAATACAATTCTAGCATGAATAATTAACATTTATCATGATATAAGGAAATATAAATAACAACTTATTATTGCCTCTAGGGCATATTTCCTTTAGAGCGCACCTGCAGCGGCTGAGCACTGGAGGTGATCCTTGGAGTCGAAGGTAATGGCCTACTGCGACCACCTGAGGGGACCTACGGCCTCAAGCTTCGGGAGGGCCGCGTTCACCTCACGTGAAAACTGCTTGAAGATGCAGTTCAAGGCAAGGGCCTGGGCACCACCCGTGATGCAGGCGATCGCACGGGTTCCTGGAAGGCCCCAGCCCCATCATCCTGTCATTTATCGTCATTTATCATTGGCGGCGACAGCGGAGGGAGGCTGGCATTACCCTGGGGATAGTCCTCACGAGGCTGATCATGCCAGGGGCCGTCACGAGGCTGATCTCGCTAGCGGTCCTCGCAAGGCTGGTCGCGCCTGTCCTGACGAGCGTCATGGTTGTCCCAGCGGCCTCCGCTATGACCTCCTCCATGATCGTAGCCATGGTTGCTGCGCTCGGGGCAGCGGCTGAGGCATCCGTCATGGAGGGCTCTGAGCTTCTGGCAGTCATTGGTGTTGTGTCTGTGTATGTTGTGGAAGACGCAAAACAGGTGATTACCCCTGGGAGGCTTATCATGGTCATGGCTGTGCTTTATCTCAAACTCCGCTGCCAGCACGACGGGGCCCTTGCACTTCGGCTCCTTAGCCTTGGCCTTATTGTCTTCAAGGTCGGTCTCCGGGAGCTCAACGAGGGAGAGGCGGCCCTCTTCGGCCCTTGCACACTTGTTCGCCGGGTTGAACATCTCCAAGGCCGAGCACAAGTCATCATGGATGGCAAGCTCCTCTTTCATCTTGACGTCCTTGACCCCATCGGTAAACGCCGATATGATGGCCTTGTCCGACGCCTTCGGGATCTTGGGGCGAACATTCGTGAAGCATATGTACTTGTGCAGACTCTTGCCCGGCTGTTGCTTCATGCTCTGCAGGTCGCTCATTGTAGGGGCGCGGTCACGGGTGCCCTGGAAGTTGGCGATGAAGCCCTCACGAAGCTCGTCCCAGGAGGAGATCGATCCCTCCGGGAGGTGGAGGAGCCAGGAGCGCGCGCCATCCTCGAGAGCCATGGGAAACCAGTTCGCCATGACCTTGTCATCACTGTTCGCCGCCTCGATGATCAGTGAGAAGAGCTGGAGGAACTTAGTAGGGTCGGGGGGTGTTGTCGTAGCATGGAGGCAGGTCTGGCTTGAACTTCCCGGGCCAGACGACGCGACACAACTCTGGGGTGAAAGCACGGTAGCCCGCTTCACTAACAGGCGCAACACCTACGGGGGGAGCTCGGTCTTGACGTCCACGCGCCACTGCCTCTAGCGGTGCATTGTCCTGATGCTGGTGCGGTGGTGGAGGGAGGGCACGTGTATCACCTTGCGGCCACTACACCACCTGGCAGCTTGCCTCATCCCATGTTGGCGTCTGCGCCCCACGCGGCAGGTCGCGGGGGAAAGCGTCGTGCCTAGGCTCGGGGTCGGCGCCGCGCAGGGGAGGACGAGGAGGCGCACCATGGGCCATGTCGCCTGCCCGGGATGGTGCGGATGGAGCGAGTGGGAGGGTGCTGGGGCCTCGCTTGCGGCAATGACGAGCTCGGTGATGTGGCTGAACCAGGCATCGTAGCCCTCGTCGGCGAGGCGGTAGCACAGCAGCTCGCGCGCCATGAGCAGCGCAGCCTGCATGTTCGCCACTCCACGGCGAGTGTGAGAGGACGATTCCGTGGCGGGAGTGAGATAAGGAGTGGCGGTGCGGTCATCGCGCCGCAGGGAGGGTGGCAGCAATAGATCCTGCTGCTCGTGAGCAGCAGGGCCAGTGGCAGCGTTAGCCACGAGAGAGGCAGAGTGGCGAGGGACAACATGGCCCATGGGCATCGTCTGGGCGACACGAGCAGCTCGGCGGTCTGCGCGGACTCAGCGTGCGTCGGCCATGGGAGCGACAGAGCGGAGACAAAGCAGAATTGGAAGGAGGATTATGACACACCCTTACCTGGCGCGCCAAATGTCGTAATCGGGGCTGCGTCGACCCAAGAAGGTTCAAACTCTGGGGAATGTGCAAAGATCCCAACCAGCTCTAGCCCAAGCTCACCATCCCATGGCCTAACCGCTTCGAGTTCATGCGAGCGGGGGAAGAAGATGAACACACAGATTTACCCTGGTTCGGGCCACCTTGCTGCGTTGTAAAACCCTACTCCTACTTTTGGTGGATTGGCCTCATGAGGAGGTAGAGGATGAACTAGCACAGTGGATGAGTGTCCTTGCGAGGGCTCGGGTAGTGTGGATGAATCGGCCCGGGGTCGTATTGGATCCTTTCTACGCTGGTGGCTAGCCCATATTTATAGTGGCATGGGGCCTCTTCCCTCATAGAATAGGTGGGGATCCCACTACAAAAAAAAGACACATCCATGACATTTTGAGCCGAACGAATTTTTTTCTGTCATACTTATGACACTATTATGACGATAATTGTGACAAAACCCGATATCATCATAGATGTGGTGGGCTCCTACTTCTATGACAAAATATCATGACAGAAAATGGGCTTTTCTTCCTGGGCAGGCCGGAGACGCAGTTGCATGACATTCTTTGGGCTGTCCATGACGGAAAAAACCATGGTAGAAGCGAGGGCGAGGAAAATTTTGGGGAGTTCCCGGTTACGGTGGGTGGTCAGGGGCCAAGCAATGCGAGTTTCTCTCATACACGTACGCGCGTGTGTGTGAGGCCTTGGCTCTAACTGAACCCGAGAGAGGCGTTGGGCTCTAACTGAACCCGAGCGATTGCACTGCAGGCTACGCGTTACTGAACCCGAGCGATCGATCGATGGCTGTTAACTGAACCCGATCGAGCGATTCCTTCGCTACTTTTGCTAA
>NC_041391.1:307040040-307047562 GCF_002162155.2 Triticum dicoccoides
CAGGACCCCGTGGCGTTGCCTCTGGATGAACAGGACCCCCATCGATTGAGCCGATTGGGGCTGGATGAATATGACCCCAATCGATCGAGCCGGTTGGGGCTGGATGAACAGGACCCCGTGGAGGGCTGGATGAACAGGACGACCCGGTGGAGGGATGGATGAACAGTAGACGGTGGAGGGGTGCCCGTGGAGGGGTGGTTGAACAGTAGCTGGTGGAGTATCGCATGGTGGAGGCTGGATGAACAGGAGCCCGTGGAGGCTGGAGGAGGTCGACGGTAGCCCATGGAGGTTGGAGGAGGTCGATGGTGGAGATGAACAGTATCCTGTGGAGTCCTGTTTTGTGGTACGCCAGACCCCTCCCGATGAATAGGACCCCCGTTTCGACCGTAGAGCTCCAACACAAGTCCGTTTCATCCGTTTTGCCGTACACCACACCCCTCCCGATCAACAGGACCCCCGTTTCGACCGTAGGAGGTCCGTTTCCTCCGTTTTGCGGTATGCCAGACTCCTCCCGATGAACATGATCTCGTTTGAACATGGCCGGTCGAACACAAGGCTGTTTCCTCCGTTCTGTGGTACGCCAGGCCTCGTTTCCATCGCCTGTTCCGTCCAAGCCCTCCCGATGAACACAAAGACGCATTCCGTTCCGACCCAGCCGTTTGGCTCCCCATGAACACGACGACGACACTGTTTCTCCATTCTGACCCAACCATGTACACGAGCCCTAGACGTACGTATGCGCGAGTAGGCGTTCAAGACCCTGCCCGTATGTACACATACGTGGCCGTATTTTCTTTCTTGCACACTGGACGTTGTACGTACGTGTACATGCTACGTGCGCGCCTCTACTACGACACATGCGCGCCTCTACATTGACCAGTATGTACGTACACGTTCGCGACCAGAATGACAACGCTACGTACGCTTCGACCAGGTGGGTCCCGACTGTCAGGCACTTCCTTGCATGCGAAGATGTAGCTGGTGGGTCCTAGCAGTCAGGTTGCGAATCATTTTTTTTGCCCGGATGCACTTCCTTGCAGGCAGGGGGGAAACTTTTTTTCGCGAAATACGGTGGCCCGTCTGGTGGGTCCCTGCTGTCAGGTGGAGGAATAATTATTTTGCGCGTAATAAGGAGGCACTTCCTTGCGGCCGCCGTGGACCCAGCTATCAGCCTCTCCACGTACAGTACTCTCCCGATGGAAGTTGTTCCTTGACCATGTTGACCACGCCGCACGGAGAGCACCACAGTGGTGGACGACGGCGAGGCCTAGGAAGGGGACGATGCGGAGCCGAGGAAGACGCGGCAGTGGAAGCCCGCGCGTAGAGGAGTACGAGGGTTCACTAGTTCGGTTGTGGTGTGAGGCTGCCGTCGCTGCAGGGCCTAGCCAGTGGTGGGAATAGTAGGGGGCGATGAGGCCTCCACGGTAGCACAGTCGGCCATGGGAGGCAGGAGCATGCGGCACGACCGGCGCTACTTTGGGCGGCTGGAGCAAGAAGACCGGGAGGTTGAAGAAGCACTACGGCCGTTGGATGGACATCGTACGGTCACTGGAGCTAGAATCGTTCATATTGACTAAGTTGACAAAGCCCTCTGTCCCCGTCAACTTAGTAGGCCCACAAGTCAGCCTCCCATAAAGGTGGGTCCCAGCTAGCCGGGGGAGTATTCATTTTTTGTGCATAATAAGGAGGCACTTCTGGTGGGTCCGAGCTGATAGCGGGGGGAACGTTTTTTTTCACGAAATACGATGGCCCGTCCGGTGGGTCCCAGCAGTCAGGGGGAAACATTGTTTTCGCAAAATACTGGTGGCCCGTCTGGTGGGTCCCTGCTGTTAGGTGGAGGAATAATTATTTTCCGCGTAATAAGGAGGCACTTCCTTGCAGCTGCCGTGGACCCAGCTATCAGCCTATCCACATACAGTACTCTTCCGATGGAAGTCGGTCGTTGACCACATTGACCACGCCGCGCCGAGAGCACCACAGCGGTGGACGACGGCGAGGCCTAGGAAGGGGACGACACGGAGCCGCGGAAGACACAATAGTGGATGCCCACACGGAGCGGACTACGAGCGTTCACTAGTTCGGCTGCGGTGTGAGGCTGCCGTCGCCAGAGAATAACAGGGGGTGTGGGTGAGTGGAGGGATGGCCTGGCCAGTGGTGGGAGTAGTATGGGGGCGGTGAGGTCTCCACGGTAGCACAGTCGGCCACGGGAGGCAGGAGCAGGCGGCACGACCGGCGCTGCTTTGGGCGGCTGGAGCAAGAAGACCAAAGGTTGAAGAAGCACTAAGGCGGTTGCCAACAATATGGTGGGTCCCAACTAGCAGGGAGGTATTCATTTTTTTGGGCGTAATAAGGAGGCACTTCCTTGCGTGCGAAGATATAGCTGGTGGGTCCAACCTATCAGCGGGGGGAACGTTTTTTTTGCGAAATACAGAGGCCCTTCCTATGGGTCCTAGCTATCAGGTGGAGGAATCATTATTTTGCACATAATAAGGAGGCATTTCCTTGCATGCGGCCGTGGACCCAGTTGTCAGCCTCTCCACGTACAGTCCACTTCCGATGGATGTCGGTCATTGACCACGTTGACCAGGCCGCGTCGAGAGCACTAGGGCGGTGGACGACGGTGAGGCCTAGGAAGGGAATGACATGGAGCCAGGGAATACTCAGCAGTTGTTTACCACGCGGAGGAGTACGAGGGTTTACTGGTTCGTCTGCCATCCCCGGAGAATAACAGCAGGTGTGGGTGAGTAGAGGGATGGCTAGGCCAGCAATGGGAGTATGGGGGGGGGCTGTGAGGCCTACGCGGCAACATAGCCGGCCGTGGGAGGAGGGAGCAGGCAGTCCCACCGACGCTTGTTTGAGCAGCTGGAGCATGAAGAGTAGAGATTAAAGAAGCACGACATCCATTGGATGGACATCCAACAGTCACTGCTCTCGTGTGTTGACTAAGTTGACAGGGCGTTGCGTGTGTGTCAACCTTTTTTTTATGAAAGCATACGCGTCAACTTGTAGTAGGCGCACAAGTCAGCCTCAAATCTGTGGAAAACAGCATACATCCCATCTGCCATTATTTCTAATAATGTACAACCCATTTGCTAATTCTTAAGAATTTTTTTGGAGCCCGTCTTCTTTTTGTTAGCATTACTCCCCATATTGTGACCACGGTTAAAAAGTATACGAAATTTTGCATATTTTGCTGCGGTCAACTGTTTTTAATCTAGAAACATCGAATCACATTCAGACTATTTTGAAAAATAATTTATATAAATATAAAATCCAAATAATTGTCCACGCATAAAAATCAATGGAATTTAAAATCTTGTAATGAAAAAAAAAATTGAAACTAATTCCCGGTTTGATGTGTTTTAAAAATGTACAACCCATTTCTAGGGAAACCTAATGAAACTCTCCTCGTCTTGAAAGATTTGCAGCCCAGCAGGGCCGATAAAGCAAGTAGGCCTTGTTTGGGTATTTCTTTAAAAAAAATAGAACTAGGCTAGCAATTTTTAGCAAGAAAAAAAACACAACTAGGCTCATGATGTGGTAAACATAAATAAAACCCTGGCTAGACGGGCCACAACCCCCGCACAGCCCCGTTGTTACCCTGATCCGTCACTAAAACTAGTATAAATAACAACTGCTTGTTCCTCCAAAAAAACTGCGCGACCTGCTGGGTCCCTGGTGTCAGCCGCTTGTAGTGTAATTCTCTCGTTTATTGACTACGTTGACAATGGCATGAGCCCCAGATGTCCAACCATTTGGAGGAACCATATTTTTGGGCTTGTAATATAGAGGCACTTGCTTGGGTACTGCCATGATGCTGGTGGGTCCCTACTATCATCCTCTCCACGTACAGTCATCTCCTTGTTCCTCTCGGTTGTTGACAATGTTGACAACGCAAGAGGGCGGCGCACCGCGCACGGCGAGCGAACCAAGGCCGCAAGGCGGAGGACAACGGCGAGGCCTTGAATGGAACAAACAAGAGCCGTGGAAGATGCGTCGGTCCAATCGTAGGCGGAGGGGAGTACGTGGGTTGACTGGTTCGGGCGCGGGTGCGTGTTGGGGATGACGTTGCCGGAGAATAACAAGACGTGTGGGGGAATGGAGGGAGGGACTGGCCAACGTTGGAGGGTACGTACGGTAGGGTGGCGGAGGCGCATCTAGCCATGGGAGGCGGGAGCAGGCGGAGCCGACAGGGTGGTTTGGTTTGGGCAGCTGGAGGAAGAAGAAGACAAGAGATAGAAGATACACGAAAGATGTTGGATGTCAATCCAACGGCTGGTAGGCAGAATCGTTTGTTGACTGGCTAGTAATAAGTCGACACCACCTTAGATAGGCTATTTCCTCGCGGGTCCCAAATGTCAGAATCCAAATCTATCATGGTCATGCAACCTTTCCCATGAAAATTTACAACCCATTTGATGTGCTAGTTCGAAATAAGTTTGTGGGTGCTGGTGGGGGCTAATCACTTGGCTTCTGTAATGCACAGTGAGCTCAAGCAGCCGGCGAGAGTGATGTTATTTCCCTTGGTTGGGATATGTTACAATATTTCACTCTAAATTAAACGAATGGCAAGCCGTTTGCCTTGTTTCAAAGAAAATATGAAAGTCACAGCCGAGTTGAAAAGGGCAGGAACATCTAACTCCAACTTAGAAACTATACAAAATCACGAGGGTTAATTGTTCATCAGGTTTACAAAAAAACCCAGGTTGAGAAGGGCAACAACATCTAACTCCAGCACTATTTTCGGCAGTCACAGTCAAATGGATCGATCAGGTCCATACAATGAACATCCTGGGTCATAAAATTTACTGGATTATGACCACAATATGTTGTAAATAGAAGCACGGTACATTCAGAAGCTCTTTTGCCCACCTGAAACTCCTTTTTTTGCTCTTCGACATACCCATCCGTCAAAACCATGCTGCTCATAAACTTAAGCCTGATGGACAATAGTAACCTTGCATTCAGCAGGAAGAATGTGACAAATCTAGTGTTTGCATGGTTGGCTACATATCGTTCTAGCGTTATTGTCTTCAATCGAATCTCATGAGAAGTGAGAAAATCCCGATGCTTACGAATCCACCGATTGGTTATAACTTTCTTACCCCGTGCTGTTGCCTAAATAGACATGAAGATTGAAAACAGTTAAGGTCTAAAAGAAGAGTGTCGAAAGAGCAACAACTAAACGGTTAATTCTAGTACACTATATGCGGGCTTCCTATGTGCGTGAAATTATCACCCTTATATACAACTTCTCCAGACATGGAAAGCATTGCAGCAAGCCAATAATCTTGTTCGGATCAAAACTATTCATTTGGATATATAAGATCTTGATAGAATCCAGCACCATTTATAGGTCATCCATGGAGAAACTCTTCATTGAGCATAGAACATAATATTAGTACAAAATGTGTACTCCAAGATGATATATAACTTATGCGCAGAAATTTAAAATGCAGCTTATGGTTACAAGTGTAGATGATAATATAAAGTACCTGAAGAACTGTGGAGCCAAACACCATATTGAAATGAGCACAGAGATCATGTATTACACCCAAGCTCTCCAATTTAGGCGCAGAGAGGATGGTTATTTGCAACGGTGAATAACTAGAATCAAGGATCAACCTTTGAAGTGAAGGGGCATCTTGCATGATGAGCTGCCTTCCGTCAAAAGAAATTCCAATTCTTACAAGGTTAGGCGACTTTATTTGGAGACAACCTATTCTAACTGTGAAAACAAGCACCAAGCACTCCAGGGCAGGGAAACTGGAGTGGATGATGCTGTGCAATGAGGCCTTCGATATACAAACCCGCACAAGTGAAAGTTTCTTGAGAAATGGGAGTCGAAGGTTTAGTACCAGATTGTCTGATAGGTAGCACAATGCAAAGGTGGCGGTGTGGAGAGAGGAGGAAAACCACGAGATGGACATCGGTGCTGAGGGCACAAGTTCATGGTGTTCGGTATGTGGTATGTGATTTCCAGGGGAATAGTAGAACTCAAGCAGCTGTAGTTCTGTGAATTCAGGGGATTTTAGCCAGGCGTCCACCGTGTAGGGCATGGTATGCTTGATCAGGTAGCATGACAGGATGCAGAGGCTTTGAACGGAGCCCTGGTGGGAGGTGATGATGGCTCTGGGGATTTCAAAATCATTGAAGGGAGATAGTTGATGACAGTCGAGATTAAGGGGCACGGCGCGCCATAGAGGGCGCCACCGAATTGAGAGGACTTGGGTGCGGCAGCAATCCTTGGTGGGGAGAAGCGAGATGATCTCCCCAAGGTCGGCGTCCGGGAGATCGCTGACGCGGTCCATCCGAGATTCTACGGGTTCCTGGGATCCGATGGTGGCGGGGTCGCCGCTTCGCCCCACGCTACCGGGTGCGGGATCTACAACAGGCGTGGCCGCTGGCGGGAGCCTCATCTTCTTGGCGCTGGGGTCAGCTGACTCCATTTTCCTCGAGGGCGTCGCGTCATGCTCACGGATTTGAGCATAGTAACGAATGACGAGCCTAGTTGTAGTGCGAGTGAAGAACAAGGGGAGCTGGGGGTTTTCTGTAGGAGTGAGGAAGAAGGGGAGCTGGGGTTTTCTGTAGGAGTGAGGTGAGTAATTTGAGGGTACGAGTGGAGCGAGCTAACTTGAGGTGGGTGGGAGCGAGAAGGAAGAAGAGCACCCAGGTTTTGGGGGGGGGGGCGGTGTGCTGGGTGTGGGTAGCGCCTCTCATTCAGTAAATATATGGGCTTTTGAATTGATTTTACTATTTACTAGTGTGGATGGGCTGTTTTGTCTTGGGCCCAGAGAAACAATTACTACTAGTATAGTGGAGACACTCTACAGCTACCCAGAAAAACAATTATTACTATTAGAGTGGAGACACTCTACCGCTTCTGGCTCCTCCTAGGTCATTGAAACGTCTCCCTCTACTGAATGCCGTTATACTTTTGTTCACCGACATGCGGGCCATGCAGCACGCAGGCCCAAATGCCATCCACCAAATTAGAAGGCAGTATGCAGGTGGAGAGTCACCCCGGTCGTAGCACGGCAGTAATGAGCCGCCGTATCACAAAACCTCACCTCCCCGCAGTCTAAGTTTGACGGACGAAGCAACCATCATTTCACTCTTCGCTGAATCCCCTTCTCCCTCACCGTCTTCAAGAAAGGTAACACTCGCATCTGCCACTGTTCTTCAAGTAAGCGGATCTGTGATGTTGGTATATTTTTGTTCAGAAAAAAAGAACTTTTGCAAAGCAGTAACCGATCCTCACTCTCTTTTTTGTTTCATTGTCATTGCGATTGTTTTTTCCTTTCAGTGGTCTCCTAGTATTCGTCAGTTTCATGATGGACCAAGGAGAACCAGACAAAGATCTGCCGATATTGGAGTAGACGCGGGAGGCTGATCCCCACAAGACAGAGAGCTCCAAGAAGGTGGATGCAGCCACCGAGCCGACTCCAGATATGCTTACGGCCACTATTGAGATGGTCAACGCCCCATTTGAGGTTACAGCCCCCGTGGCACCGCAGGAGCA
>NC_041391.1:307047906-307104700 GCF_002162155.2 Triticum dicoccoides
AAGGTGATTTTCTTCTTTGCCGATCTCGATTATGGTTCTTCATCTAAGTATGTGGTTATTAATAATGCAAAATTTTATTAACTTCGATGACATGCTATACATAGTGGTTTAAATAACTTGTGTTTCTTATACTGAAAAGTAATTCAGAATTGGTTTCTGTTTCAGTTAGAGCCCTGGTGCAAACAAGGATCGTGTGGTTGTACATATCACTCCCTATGAGGCGGATGACATGAATATACACACTAGGAAAACAGAGTTCTTAGGCTGTTGGATCCTGGAAGCCATTTGCGGTTATACAATTGAAGAGTTGTATTCCAGCCTCACTGTTGTCAGGCGTGTTGTCTAGGGTGTACAGAAGCACAAGAAGTTTAAAGGTACTCCTTCGTTTCTGAGGCATACTGTTCTTGTCAAGCTTACGCAGGAAGATGACGTGGCATTCCTCCACAAACAAGTTTATCAGTGGCAGGGCCACAAGGTTGTCTTCATGAAGGTTCACAGGATTGAGCTGCTGTGGGACGTCCTCGATGATGTTCATGGCAAGGTCCATCTTGTGTCCAGCCAAAATTAGATCAAGGCATGAAATAGTTGCCCCAGCTAGTGTTTAATAGTAGTTTGGATTGTGTCTAATTATCCGAACCATGCCTGTTATCGACCCCTCTAGGGCTAGTACTCTGTTTGAATCCGTCTATGGGAACTGCTGCTACTTTTGTGTGCCCGTGAATCATGTGATAACCATCATAATTGTTGCCAAAATAGATGCGTCCTCACTAGTTTTTTCATGAATATGGCATGGTAAGACATAAGTTGTCACAGTTTATCATACGAGCAGTGTGTGTCTTGATGAAATAGAGCACTCATTCGAGAACTATGCCGACATATACATAAGTACTTGTAAACACTGTTGGTGCTACCCCACTTGTAAGCAGTTGTGCAAAACACGACACATTGGCTCAGCTCGCTTCAACACTAGGCTTTCGACCAGCTAACAATCAACAATCTGTTGTCTGACATATAAGCTACTATGTATCTTGTTACAGTGGTTCATGCAGTTAACTGAGGCCACAATGTAATAAATTCCAAATGTTCATGCGCTAGTCCAGCGATCATGAACACTCACATTAAACTCGTCTTCATAAGAAACTTGAAAAGCATAAGTTAAGCAATTTTATACATCTCAATGATTCATAGAACATAACAAACATATACTAGTTCACAGCAAAAGACAAAGTTGTGAGAAGGTTTACAAATCAGGAAAAAACAAGCAAGGCTTCTCTGAGCAAAGGGCCTCCCGGCAGGCTTAAATTTCCTGGAGTTCACTCTGGTTTTTTCTTGTTGCCACCATCCAGGGTTAGGTTCTCTCAGTCCAGAAGAACCAATTATAATTGTGATCTCAGCTGGAATGCTAAACTGAACCATGCAGTGTACTAACTAGGTGAAATTCTTGTGCATTCCACTAAATTTATGCACCGCTATTTGCAGAAATAAGCAGACCACAATGCTTCTTGTCCGTGCACCTGTCCAAAAAACCTCCGTGTAGCCGTGCCAGCTGGTCTTCGGTCCATGGATGAACTGGTAGAAAGTGCATTCCGGACTAGGATGTAGTTGTTTTTGCTCGTCCCTGCACTGCAATCAGGAAGTAAAACGTACGAATCGGCTTCTTTTAGATTGCATTGGTCATTCTACCTTAGTTACTACCAATGTAGGGATACCTTGAAGATGGGAGGTTAGACGACGACAACGAGGGATTGCCATCTCATTTTGCGCAGTTGTACTAAAACTGAGGTGTGTGCTTTTGATTGCGCGGATAGAAACGATACGGAGACAGACATCCCTAAACGATATGGAGACAGACATCCCTGTTTGCGCAAATACGAAATACAATTATTTAAATAGTCATAGATATTTGCAGTGGCGTATGATTAACAACACCATCTATTGTGTTATAATTGGCACTAGATTGACAGTATGAAGAGTCCTTAAGTAAGTAGCATCACATCACATCAACAATGCCACTATGTTAACATGCAGAACAATTGCATTAGTATTACTGTCATGAGAGTAGCACTTGGTCAGTAAATGTGCAATCAAATTTGTGCAGTTCCACTGGGATGAAGCAATGTTAGCGGTGTGAGATTTAAGTGTAACTGCAAAAACACAATTCATGGGAAATAAAGCAAGACGGAAGCACTTCATAAAATGGTGGTGGCATTGCTTCAATTTATCGACGGCACTAGACCATTACTTATAGTGACATTAGGTGGCAGTGCTTAATGCTTCATGTGATTTTACATTAACAGTAGCGATATGGGCGTAGGGTCAGCAGGGGCCTAAAGTGGTGAGGCAGATGTGGCTGCCGAGAGCGGCAAACACTCGGGCAGCAGGTGTGCATTTGTCCCATTTTTTATCTCCTCGGCGACATTTTCCTATGTGAGCATAGGAAATCTTGACCTGCTCATTCTCATTTGCATTGTCTCCCAACAACCGTCACTTTCTTTCCTTTCTCAACCAAGAGATGGGTCCATTTCCCCCACCCTTCGCCATCCACCATGCTTTCTTCGTCTTTTCAACAAAGAGACCGGTTGGGTAGCCAGTATCTACTACTTTCCCCCATTTCCTCTTAGAACCAGGTCCTAGATTCATGCTACACCTTTCCCACTTTCTTCCCTATTTGAACCAACTCGTAGAGTCGACTGTATGAACTAGCTTTACCTCTAATAATAGTGAAAGTCTAGGTGGCTTTGGAATAGCGGACGGAAGTAGAAAAAGATCCACACGAAGGGAGCTGGGGCAGTAGAGCAAGGCAGGTGTTCTGTTTCGAAGGAATATATACCTGAGGGTCATCGGCATGTGGCAAAGACGGCGTCGGGAGGCTGCATCTTGGCCACAATACCGCAGGGAGGAAGAAGGGGTCAGAGGCCCTCCCGAGCTGGCGCTCTCTCGGAGAGAACGGCATGGCCGCCAATCGGGACGCGCAGGCAACCGTTGGTCTCCTCCCTCGCCACCGACGACAGCATGAACGATGCACCTACACCCCTGCCCTGGTCGAGCTTGTTCGGCCGGATTTGTGACCAGCCGTGAGCTGAGCGAGAGTGTGGCCACCTATGTCTTGCTTAGATCTGGAGAGCATGAGAGAGTGAACGAGAGGAACCCTAGTAAAGCAAGCGCTAAGGCTCCTGCTTATATTTATAGTGGAGTGATTTTTTTGTACCAGCTTAAAAAAAATGCACTCCTACGTGTACCCGTGAGTGGGTGTGAGAGAACTAGTGCGTGCGTGCACCGCTTCTCTTCGTGAGAGTACAATATACTATGCCCAAAGAACGTTTGCCACAAGAGTAATAGTATAAGTGTGTGACGTGTGAGCTAAAATAAAATGTGCGTGACGTCTTTTGTTTTTTTGAAGTTCTGAGGGTAGGGTGTGAAGAGCACATATGTGCGTGATGTCTACCTGCAGATAGACGGTGGGTGCGACATGCGAGTCTGTGAGAGGACTCGAGAGAGTCGTGACTCGTGAGGGTGCATGTGCGTGAGAGAGAGGGGGCACGTATCAATGCAATGCATGTGTCCGTCAATCATTATCCGACAAATGTTCGCCACAAGCCTTTTCCTGACGAACGCCGTAAGAACCATTAGATCGGCATCCGACAGTGTCAGTTTTGCCATGTCATTTAACAAAACAACCACTCCTCCTACACACAAATCTTCCACATGAGTGTTAGCAACTGTCGTATGCTCCCTCCGTTCCGAAATGCAGTGCATATAGCTTTATTGAAAATTTGAACCTCGCAAACTTTTACAGAGTTTTCGTGTACCAAATTGCACATGTAGAATACCCTGTATATATCATTTCATTCATCTTCGAGAGGTAACTATAAAGATGGGGGAGGAGTCTACAAACAAAGACCATTGTATGACCCACAGCAATTTCAACCATCCCTTGGTGTAGAGGAATATCATAGGAACTCCATATGATATGATTTTTATAGGATTTTTTCCTTTAGAGCCAATTGGTTCATAGGAATAGATTCATATACTAAACATGATATCATTTCTATAGCTTTAGAGCCACTTGGTTCATATGAATGGATTCCTATACTCCCTTAATTTCAAAAGAAAATAAACATTAGCGTATATTCAATAGAAAAGTTCCTATGATATGAACCAAATTACATCTCTTTTCTAATCCCTCCTCACAGGAATTGAGATACATGTCATCTCTAGATTCAATAGAAAAGTTCCTATGATGTGAACCAAATGACATCTCTTTTCCAATCCCTACTCATAGGAATTGAGATGCTCCATGTCATCTCTTTCCCTACAACTTCCATGTATACATCTTCTATTCCTAAATACATAGTACAACCCACCAGTAGCTTTTTTCCAAAACATGCAACTATTGCACAAGAACTGTATAGTGTGCCAATAACTTTGAAACATGGTCGCTAGATGAAGCTAATCCGACAGTGCAGAGATAGGCAAATCCAAGCACTACTGGCCGTTGGATATCATCAACATTCCACCAGATCAGCCACATTTACAATTTACAAGACTCCATGGTTGAACTTAAGCATAATGCACAAACCTCAAAACACAAGCACTTCTCCTTTGTTCTAGAATCTTCTGCATCATAATTGATTATTTTTTTCTAAATGAATTGCCATTATTTTTTTTACTTTATGCTTTACAATGCACAACCCCATGAATCTTAACATTTTTATAAAACTAATTGATTTTGAATGAGATGAACTATAAGAACTAAACGAACATCTAAATCATGCATATATGACTCAAAGCTTTACAAGCTATAGTGTGTATTTATTCATAATTTGGTTTCGAAATCTCATGCGTTCTATACATGTGTACCTAACTAGTTTTGAGTAGAGTAGAAAATTTCATGCGGCCCCTGGTATATCAAAATGCAGGGCCCATGCATCATTGCCTTTCGGTCGAACCTACGGCCACAATTTTTTGTACGTACTATATCTCCACTGGTCCCCGAACCCAAAATGCTACCTCGTTCCCGTAAAACCAAGCGGCCCACACATATTTAAGGTGTCGACTTGAACCCGTTCACTACGATGTGGCCCCGCATGCCGTAGTACTCCTACAAACCCTACCGCCGCACTCATCATTGGTTTTATTCAAGAGGATGAGGGAGAAGCCGATTTGTAGTGGAGGCCCTTTAAAAAAGGATCTGTAGTGGAGATCCCTACCCTAGGGTGCCCTAGGTAGCTGTCGCACGCATCATTGTTTTCTCTTTTCTTTATGCTCTTGCACACTAGAGTGAAATTATGGTTGCTTCGTCCATCCAGCTTAATGCAGAAAGGTGGGGCTTTGTGATTTGACCCCTCATCGCTCATTTCCTACTACTGCGGCGCTACGACCGGGGTGCCTCAATTCCAACCGCTGCTCCGAACTGTAATATGTTGCATCGCACATGGAACAAGATGGTGGATGGGCCACATGTCGGCCAAAGGGGTCCTGATAAGTGTGTCGCCATTTCGTGTGCGGACTGACCCTACTTGAGTTGCTACGCCAACACGACAGGAGCAACCTAGCACTTGGTTTTTCTCCTTGGTGAATCCCGACTATATTGATCTAAAAAGATACGTGCTGAACTACCCTCTCTGTATCAATTTTTTATTTTTAGGCGTCTCGGTTTATAGGGCCTGCACGTAGTTCTAGGTCATCCAATTGACTAACTAAATATGAGTTACTATGTCACAAAAAGTATATCATTGGATTCTTAAGCGGGTGTAGTTGTATTTAAAAGTCGAAGGCGGGGCTTTTCCTGCACGGTAGGCAGGGCAGTTCCGCCTAGTCGGTTCGACATAACCGCGAGAAGACAAGGGAGTAGGCTGCTGCAAATGTAGGACTGCGTGATTTGACAGCGAGTTACTGCTGGACATGTGGGGCCCTGTGATCTGATTTGCCATTATCATTTTAACTGCGGCGCTACGATCGGCGTGAGTCTCCCGATTCCTGACCACCTCCATACCGGTGCCTCTCCCAAGGCTCCACCATGTAGTAGAGGCTGGCTCTTGCATGAGAGCCCACTTCTCCACTTTTCCTTGCCTCTCTTTCCTCCACATATGCAAAAATGCCATGTAAAGCGCACTATTGTACTTACTTGCTCGTACAGGTGCTAAGCTTGCCACATAGGCATAAAGTCTGATGTGACAAGTTAATCAAGAAGAGAGACACTAGTTTGGTGACCCAAGGAAGAAATGGTGCTAAGCGCGTGTACCTAGGTGAAAAGACAATTTTGAGTCTACAGCTAATTAAATGAAGCAAACTTAGCAACAAAAAACTAATAAGCACGCCATTTCATTGGAAGAGGTCACTCCTTGGCAAATGCAATAAATACTAGTACTCCCTATGTCCCATAATATAATAACGTTCTTGGCACTACACTAGTGTCAAAAACGTTCTTATATTATGGGATGGGGGAGTACAAAGAAAGAGATAGAGAGAAGTAAAAAAATAAATACACTTATAGCCAACCTTATAGCTAACCTTGTTGTACTATGAGTGACTAAGTGATGACTATGTATGCCATGCCAGCATCAGATAGCCTAATGCACCGTGTTAAATCTCCAAGGGCGCGACCGCGTGAGCGACGCGACGGTCATGGTAGGCGCGACCATGATACGGGCTGCTGGCAGCCCTTGGATCTGAGATCAAAAGGTCGCATGCGAAGTTGCTGAAAATTTGCAGAATAACCCTCCAGTATAGGATATTCACCCATAGGTCTAGAATCACGCCATGCAACCATTCAATCTTAGATCCAGGGGCTCTCGGAAGCCCGTGTCATGGGAGAATGGAAAGCCACTACCCTGCCGTTTGCACGCTGGTAGTTCACTCCTACTCATCCCTGCACGTCCTTCAATACTATGGTGGTTCGCTCCTAGTCGTCCTGTCCTTTCACATTACGGCAGTTCCACTAATCCTAACCCTCCTCCAAAATCCATGGCGTCCCAAATCTCCATGATCGGCGGTGAGTACAAGATTAGAACCATAACCGGCGATGAGTTCGACGTCATCTACACCCGTTCTTCCGCGATGGTGAAAGGATGCCTTTCTCGCTTCAGACGCGTGTTTGAAAACACAGATGATGAGTGGGTCGCTGGGCTAGATGTTGAGTACACCACAGTCCTGGGACGACAAAAGGATCTAAAGGACGGAGAGAGGAAGAATCCCGCCGTGATCTAGGTATGCGTGCATGACTTATGCTTGGTCTACCACATATGCCGTGCCGACGTTGAATGCCTGGATTTTAAGAACTTTCTCAAGAGCAACATAGCCAAATTCATTACTGTAGACTTTAAGAACGATAAAGAAGTTGTCGGATGTTGGGTTCCGGCAGACCCTTGAGGTTCAAACTCTGGGGTGCGCACGAAGATCTCTCCCCTACTGACCTACGTCCGATGGTCTCGTGAGATCTAGGCTAAAAATGATGAACAACACGAGGGACACAAGGTTTATACTATTTCGGGCCACCGATGTGGTTTAATACCCTACTCTAGTGTGTGGTGTGGTGGATTGCCTCAGGGGCTGATGATGAACAGTACAAGGGAAGAACAGCCTCGCGAGAGGTGTTCTTGGGTTGGTGCGATGAACTGCTTGGGTGAGTTCGATCGCCTCTCTCTCTATTGATGAGTCCATCCTCCTCCTCTATGGTGGCTAGCCCTATTTATAGAGGCCCTGGTCCTCTTTCGAAATATTGAGTGGGAAGGGCGCGAACAACGGCCATTTCAAAGGGGAACATCTAGTACAAGTTACCCTGACTAAAGTTGGTCTTCGGCTATCAAAGGCACTGGTGATGACGCCGTCTTGGGCTCCACAGTGACCTCCATCCTGCCGCTCTACTGGTCTTGGTCTCGTTGCACTGAAATGGCAACCTTTGCCTCATGCCTCGGTACTCCACATCTGTGCTTGCCCCCGTTGCACCAAAGAGGAAACAAGGACACTGCGCAGGCCGGCGCCCGCCTGGCGCCCGCCTGGTCTCGATCGTCATGGCTTGCGTCATAAGAACCTCGTGAGGTACCCCGTCTTGATCTCTCTGCCTCCTTGCGAGCCTGCCTGGCGAGGCCGTTCTTGATGTAGCCTTGCACCGTCCGCCCCGTGAGGCTTGGCCCCTCGCGAGGGTCTTGAGTCTTGTGCTAATGAACATGGGCCGTACTTGGCCTCTACTTGAGCCACGCCGCAAGCCACAGGCAGGCAAGTCTGGGGACCCCCATCCCCAGAACGCCGACAGTAGCCCCCGGGCCCAAGGCGCGCTCAGACTTGGCTTAGTGGAGAAGCGAAGGGGCAAGTGCGGAGCACCGCGGGCCCCATCAGCCTGCGGCCTTGGGCGCCGTGTGGCGGTTGATTGGACATGGGCATCTCCGCTTCCACACGCCGCCTCGGCAACCGCTTGACTTGACAAGTCCCCGCATGCAAAAACGGGTCATGATTACCTGCGATCATGGAGGCCGATGGTTGGCCTGCCCTGGCTAGAAAGGCGGGAGAGCGCAAGCCTCCGCTACATATCTTCCTCCTAGCTTCCTTCTTTCTCCACATCCCAGCTACTCACCATCTCCCATGGCACCACCGAAGAGGTTCTCGGCCGCATAGTAGGGAAAGGCCCGCCGGAAAGGCCTGACTCTCCCCCGCCCAAGCGCGGCTGGGGTTGTCCCTGCAAGCATCCTGCGCCGCCTCCAGCGGCTCCTCCCGGTCGCGGCTGCGATCTCCCGCGTGGCGATGGGCGCCAGGTGGGTGAAGGTAGACGCATCGTGGCGGCGCGGCCCCCCAGGCCACGCTTCCACTCGGCAGAAGTGCCGCCGGAGTTCGTCGTGTGGTCGGCGGACCTAACCAGCACCTGGCTCTAGCTTCCTCGCTTATTTGCAGGTAAACTCCCGGCCGGTGCTCATGGCGGCCTCTGGCTTCAAGCGGATGGTTGCTGCAGTAGGGCCTCCTGGGCTTCGTTGGAGATCTTCGTCGCCGGGAATGTGGCCCTGACCCGTGGCTGGCAAACATTCGCCCGTGTGCGTGACCTGAGCCAGTGATGCACCCTGCACTTCAAGTTTGATGGAGACGCCACCCTCTATGTGAGGGTGTTCGGAGAAGACGGCTGCCGCGTTGGGTGCTGCCCCGAAGACGACGACGGTGGCCTTGCGCCCCGCCTTGGCGATGACCAAGACGAAGATGAAGGCGGGCGCGTGGCCGACGGCTTCCGCAGTTCGCCAAGCATCGGTGACTCCCCTTCGGACGGCAGCTCCTCCAGCAGTGGCTGCGACCAGCCCCCGTGCCGTCGCGCTCACCTTGAGGGAGGTAGCGGGTCAACCCGCCGCCATGCCTCGGTGAAGCACGAGGAGGGGTCCGACTAAGCTCCCGAGGCAGTACGAGCCCTCGCCACGAGTTGGTGCCGAGTGAGCCGCGTCTTTATTTTGTTTTCCTCCCTTTCCTGTGCAAAGAAAGAGTATTGTATGGCCCCGCAGGGGCATGCTGGACTGTCGTTGTTAACTGTTATGCTATCCTCATCGTTCTTGTGCCGTGTTTCGGTGCCGCATGCTTGTGTGTAGGGGGGGGGGAGCTTGCCGTAACCCTCACTCCTCGAGGCTGGGGCCTCGTCGCATGCTTCGGGACCTGCAAGAATTTGTTAGGAGAGATACTTCCGGTTTTGGTCGCGAGGGAAACCGACTCAGGTCCTGTGTTCGTGTCGCGATGCCCGAGGGGCACGGACTGGGAGGGGTGCTCCCATAGTGGACTTGGATAGGAAAGCCTCATATGACTGGTGCAGAAAACACTCGCGAGGCGCCCGCGTAGCCCCCTTGCGAGACTTGCGCGAGAGAGAACGAGCCAAGTAGGCAAAAAAGGCAGAGAGTCACAAGACAAGGACGGCAACAATGCTGAAAGCAACTCCAATAAAACTCCAAATTGGGACGAACGAAACAACTGTAGAAAGCAAATGAAAAAGCCGCGTCCGGCACCTAATCTAGTCTTCGACATCTTCTCACCAGCGCGGAGCTAAGTGCTGCCACTGGGCGTGGGCGGGAGCCCCCGAGGCCCGAGGGAGGCTCTCCGGAGACTCCGGGTCATGTACAGTCCCAACTCATTATTATGTGAGAGTGTCACGAGCGGCGAGATTCACAGGCATTGGCCTTCTTCACAGGCTCCGGGCCTTTCTCGGGGCAATGAGCTTCATAGGCATTGGCCTTCTTCACAGGCACCGGGCCTTTCTTAGTTCATCTAGCTTCACAGGCGCCGGGCCTTCTTTACAGGCGCTGGACCTTTCTTCAGGGGTAGAACTTCCGGAGGTGCTGTATGTTCCACGCGTTCGGGATGGGCACCCCCTCCTGGGTCTCCAAGCATGCGGCGCCAGGCCTAGAGACATGAACAACCTTGAACGGGCCCTCCCACATGGGCGAGAGCTTGTGCAGCCCCTCCCTGGAGAGCACCCGTCTAAGCACGAGGTCATCTACCTCGAGGGTCCTGGGGCGGATGCTGCGGCAATGGTACCGCCGTAGTGCTTGCTGATATCTTGTAGCCCGAAGCGTAGCCTCCCGACGGTGTTCCTCTCCAAGCGCGAGGTCCACCCCCCGCGTGGCGTCCTGCTGTGCTTCGTCGAAAGCCAGGACTCGCGCAGAGCGATGCCTGACCTCGTGAGGAAGGACCACCTCAGAACCATAGACGAGGAAGAACGGGGTTTTGCCGGTCGACTTGGTGGTGGTAGTGCGGATGGACCACAGCATGGACTGAAGCTCGTCGTACCAACCCCTGCCGCAGACCTCCAACTTCTTTTTGATGGTCCGAGTTATGAGGCCCTTCAGGACTTTCGCGTTGGCGCGTTCAGCTTGGCCGTTGCTCCGAGGGTGTGCCACCGAAGCGTAGCATATCTGCGTTCCAAGGTTAGCACAATATGTTTTGAAGAGATTGCTGGTGAACCGTGAACCGTGGTCGGTGATGATGCGATTAGGTACCCCAAACCCGCTCACGAGGCCCCTGATGAACTTGACTGCTGAGCTAGCCGGGATGGTGCGGACGGCTTCCACTTCTGCCCACTTGGTGAACTTGTCAATGGCGACATAGAGGTAGCGGTAGCCCCCTGGCACCCGAGGAAAAGGGGCCATGGTGTCCAGTCCCCAAACAGCGAACGGCCACAAGAGGGGAATGGTCTGAAGGCCTGAGATGGCTGATGAATCTGCTTGGCGTGAAATTGATAGGCTTCACAAGCTTTCACTAGCTCGACTACGTCGTTGAGTGATGTTAGCCAATAGAACCCGCTGCGAAACGCCTTGCCAACGAGTGTGCGCAAAGACAAGTGATGCCCGCAGTCTCCACCGTGAATGTCTGCCAATAGCTCCTTCCCTTGCTCCTTGGAGATGCAATGTAGAGTAACGTCATTCGGCCGCTTCCGGTAGAGCTCTCCGTCTTGGATGCAGTAGTTCGTGGCCTGCCGCGCCACGCGTTCCGCGTCCTCCTCCTTCTCTGGCAGAATCCCCTATATCAGGTAGTCCTTGAATTCCACGATCTAGCATCCCTCCTGAGGCTCCTGCGCCAGGAGCAGGTGCGCTCCTGAGGTCGGGCCATAGGCCGGGGCTCCCGAAGCAGGTGGTTGAGGGAGCTCCTCCCGAGGCTGTGCTGTGCTCGATAGTGACGGTGCCGCCGAAGGTTTGAAGAGTCATTCCTCGAAGATGCCAGGCTCCTGAGTCAGCCGCCTGGACGCCCTCCTGGTGATGTGATCAGCCAGCCTGATTGGTGCCGCGAGGCACATGCTGCAACTCCATACCTCAAAACTGTTTCTCCATCCTGCGGACCTCCGCAAGATATGCTTCCATGTGTTCGTCCTTCGGCTCGTACACCTTGTTGGAGAAATTGACGAGGAGTTGTCAATCGCCCTTGATGATGAGGCGCTTTCAAGCCCGCTATCAGGCCCTCGTACTCTGCTATGTTGTTGGAGACCTTCTCTCCATGTTGGAAGCAGAGTTGCACGGCATAGTAGAGCTTGTCCTGAGTGGGAGATATGAGCACCGCGCCAGCCCCCACGCCGTGCCGTGAGAATGCCCCGTCGAAGTACATGATCCAGCCGTCCGACGCTTCACTTCCTAGGGAAAGTGACCGATCCTCGCCTGCTTTGAGCCGTGGTGCCTCCGCCCATTCTGCAACGAAATCTGCAAGTGCGGCTCCCTTGATGACTCTAGTCGTGCTGAATTCTAGCTGAAACGCTTGCAACTCGATGTTCCATTCAATGACTCTTCCAGCTGAGTTGGGGCTCCTGAGTACCCTTTCCAAGGGGTATGCTAAGACAACCTTGATGGGATGGCCTTGAAAGTAGTGCTGCAGCATGCGTGAAGCCACCAACAGCGCAAGGAGGAGTTTTTGGGGCATGGGGTACCGTGCTCTTGCGTCCCGTAACACCGTGTTGACGAAGTATACAGGATGCTCGACGAGGTTGAGGGTGCTGGCGCATCCTGTGCCTTCCGGAAGTTGAGGCGCCTCCTGAGACGATGGAGCCCCCAGCGATTGGTCGCCTGGCGAGGACTCCTCCACTCCGGGTGCGTCCCCGTGCTTAGGCTGATCCACATCTGCTGCGGTTGTGGTCTTCGCGAGGCCCTATTGGCTTTGCTCCGCCTCAGCCGGGGCCGTGGCTGGCGCGACCTTGGCCCGACACTCCTCCCTAACCGCCACCAGCGCTGCGCTGGCAGAGTAGGGTGTGGCCGCAATGTAGAGCACCAAGGGCTCCCGAGGGCGCGGAGCTACCATCACTGGAGGGCTGGTGAGGTACTTCTTGAGATCTTGGAATGCCTTGTCGACCTCTTCAGTCCATTCGAATGGGCCCTTCTTCTTCATCAGCTCGAAGAATGGTAGTGCCCGCTCTCCAAGCTTGGATATGAGGCCTCCCAACGCGGTTACTCGCCCGGTGAGCTTCTGCATTTCTCTGAGGGTCTTTGGTCGACTCATGTCTTCGACTGCCTTGACCTTCTCCGGGGTAGCCTCGATGCCCCTGTGGGATATGGGGAAGCCCAAAAGCTTGCCCGAGGGAATTCCAAATACGCACTTCTCCGTGTTGAGCCGCAGATCCACTTCACGGAGGCTCGCAAAGGTTTCTTCCAGGTCCTGTATCAGGGTTTTCGCCTCCCGAGAATTTACCACAATGTCATTGACGTAGGCCTCGGCGTTCCTCCTGAGCTGCCGGCCCAAGGCGATGTGCATCAGTCGCTGAAAGGTCGCGCCTGCATTGTGCAACCCGAATGGCATACAGGTATAGCAGTATACTCCACACGGGATCAGGAGGGCTGTTTTCTCCACATCTTCTACCACCATCTTGATCTGGTGATAGCCCGAGAAGGCATCTAGGAAGCACAATATGTCACACTCGATGGTAGAATCACCGATCTGGTCGATGCGAGGGAGCGGGAATGGATCCTGTGGGCAGGCCTTGTTGAGGTTGGTGAAGTCGACACACATACGTTCCTTTCCTCCCTTTTTCGTCACAACGACTATGTTGGCCCGCCATTCAGGGTAGCGCACCTTGTGAATGACGCCTGCTGCCTCTAACATGCGGGTTTCTTGGACGATGAAGGCCTGCTTTTCAGTGGATTGTCGCCTTGCCTTCTGCTTCACGGGGCGCACGTTGGGGCACACATTGAAATGATGTTTAATCACATCCCTTGGGACCCCTGCCAGTTGATTAGGTTCCCACGCAAACACCTTTTTGTTTGCACGCAGGAACTTCACCAAGGCCCCCTCCTTCTCAGGATCGAGGTTGGAGCCTATGGTGAAGGTGGCGCCAGAGGGTCCATCCTCGTCGACCGGTACCAGCTTGGTCTCCGCCTTGTCTTGGGTGAACAGCTGCTTCTTCTTGGCTGGTGCAGCCCCCTTGGGCTCAATGGTATCTGCGCTGGCAGGCTGTGCCACCGCAGCCGTCCTGAAAGCGAGCTTGAGCACCTGCAGTCCATCCCTTGTGTCTCCGGACACGGTAAGGACGCCGCTGCTCCCGGGCATCTTCATGAGGTTGTACGCCGGGTGAGTCACTGCCATGAACTGAGCCAAGGCTGGGTAGCCGAGGATGGCATTGTACGGGAGGCCGATAGGGCGATGTCGAAGTCGACCAGCTCTGTGCGGAAGTTGTCGTGGGTGCCGAAGGTCACCGGGAGCCGGCTCTGCCCCAGAGAGCCGGTGGAACTGCCCCCAATGCCCGAGAAGGGCTTGCTAGGCTGGAGCCGCTCTAGCGGCACGTGGAGGAGGCTGAAGGCCTCCACCAAGAGCATGTTGAGGCTGGCACCGCCGTTGATGAGGGTCCTGGTGACGGCCACCTGGCAGATGGTGGGGGTACATAGCATTGGGAGTGCGCCCGAGAAGGCGGCGTTAGAGGGGTGATCGTCCGAGCTGAAGGTCAAATCAGCCTTGGGTACCACCCAGCCCGGGGGGCTTCTCGGTGCTTGAGGACGGCGCCGATCTGGCGAGTGAACGGCTTGACGTGATAGCTTGAAGGTGGTGCCTGCGATCCGCCCAGGATGGCTGCGACAACTGGGGGTGCCGGCGCAGTATGATGGGCGAGGAAGAGGTCGTGCAACTCCTCCCAGGAGGCCACAAAAGCCACTGGTAAGTGGAGCAGCCACATGCGCGGGACGCCGGTGAGGGCCAAGGGCAGCCAGTTTGCTATGTCCTTGACGTCGCCTTCGACCTTGAGGACGGCTTCTTCGTATGCCAGCAGAAAGGCCAGTGGGTCGGTTGAGGGAGTCCTGGATTAGGGGGTGTCCGGACAGCCGGACTATATACTTCGTTCGCACTATTGGCGCGTGAAGATACAAGACTCAAGACTTCGTCCCGTGTCCGGATGGGACTCTCCTTTGCTTGGAAGACAAGCTTGGTGATCCGGATATTATATTTCCTTCCTTGTAACCGACTCCATGTAAACCCTAGCCCTCTCCGATGTCTAAATAAACCGGAGGGGTTGGTCCTTAGAAGACCGATCACAATCATAATCATCATAGGCTAGCTTCTAGGGTTTAGCCTCTACAATCTCGTGGTAGATCTACTCTTGTACTACTCATATCATAAATATCAATCAAGCAGGAAGTAGGGTTTTACCTCCATCGAGAGGGCCCAAACCTGGGTAAACATTGTGTCCCTTGCCTCCTGTTAACATCAGCCTAAGACGCACAGATCGGGACCCCCTACCCGAGATCCGCCGGTTTTGACACCGACATTGGTGCTTTCATTGAGAGTTCCTCTGTGTCATCGCTGCAAGGCTCGATGGCTCCTTCAATCATTGTCAACAACACGATCCAGGGTGAGGCTTTTCTCCCCGGACAGATCTTCCTGTTCGCCGACTTCGCACTGCGGGCCAATTTGCTTGGCCAACTAGAGCAGATTGACAGCTACGCCACTGGCCACCAGGTCAGATTCGGAAACCTGAACTTCAGTGCCGATATCCACAGAGACTTGATCTTAAACGGGTTCGGGCTTGCGCCAGGAGCGCCAGACAATCACGATGAGCACGGCCTAGACCTGCTGTCGGATAATGCTCGGTATATCACCCTACAATGGCCCCGGACCTAAATCCGGAGCAGACCACGTTGCCCAAGGACAGGTGGGTGGACCCCGCCCCGCGGGCCGCACACTCATCGGTGGTAGAGCCAAACACAGGCCTCACCCCTAAAGAAGCCTGTGACGCTGGACCCCCGGACTCGTTTCCAGCTGTAGGTCCCAGTCCGCGCGCTCTCGAGCCCGCCGAGCCTGGTTAGGCTCCTGTAATGGAGTTCACCACTACGGATATCTTCCAGCACTTGCTCTTTGGCGACATGCTGAACTCGTTGGAGTCTCTCTCTTTGTCAGGAGACTCTCGGCCGAACTATGTCTAGCTTGAGTGGGAAGCAGGCGCCGATGGAATTCGTTTCCCACCCACCACCCACTTCATTGCCATGGTTGATGATTTAACTAATGTGCTTGACTTCGACTCCGAAGACATCGACGGTATGGACGACGATGCAGGAGAAGATTCAGAATCACTGGGGCGCTGGACTACCACCTCGTCATACGATATATCCATGGTAGATACGCCCAAGAAGGACGACAGCGACAATCCGGAGGATAAAACCCCTGGGCAAAAGCCAAAACAACGGCGCAGACGCCGCTCCAAGTCCAGCAACAGTAAAAATAGCGACAAGAGCGCCAGAAAGATCGACACCCTAGTCAACTCCAAAGGCAACAACGACCATATGGACCCAGCAATGGAGCAGGATGAGCCAGGTCACGCCGAACACATGTCGGACCAGACGACCGATCACAATGATCCCGAGGGATGAATTAATCAAACTGCCACGGGACAAGAACATAGTCCGGATGATGATGCATTCATCATCTCGGAAACACGCGTGGAACGAGGCAACCTCCACAGAAGGCTTATGGCCACTGCGAAGCAACGGCTAAAGGCTGCACAGGAAACGCTCAATCATAGATGGAATAAAGTGCTAGACACTGAAGAAAACTACGGCGACGATCGTCATACAAAGAGCTACCCAAAACGCAAGTTGCTACCAGAATTCGACGACGAGGCCGTTCCACCAAAGAATAACACGGCCAAGAGGCCGGATAAACCACTTCATAACCGCAACAGAGCAGCTGCCGACGCCGAACACGATTTATGCCAGCTCCTAGATAAGAAAGCCGGTGCGGCTAGGACCATCTACGGATCTAAAGGACACACCCCGGCGCGGGACTATGGTCACCAAAATGATCATACCGATTGGATACCTGTTCGGAATAAAAACCGGACACAACAACAGCTGACGGCATGCCACAACACGTCCAGATACAGAGGGGCTGCTCACCCCCTGTGCTTCACCGAAGAAGTACTGGACCATGAATTTCCACAGGGTTTTAAACCTGTGAACATAGAGGCATACGACGGAACGACAGACCCAGGGGTCTGGATCGAGGATTTTATCCTGCATATACACATGGCTCGTGGGGATGACCTCCACGCCATCAAATACCTTCCCCTCAAGTTGAAGGGACCAGCTCGACACTGGTTGAAAAGCCTCCCCGAAAATTCTATTGGGAGTTGGGAGGAACTCGAGGACGCTTTCAGGGCCAATTTTCAAGGGACTTATGTCCGGCCTCCATATGCGGATGATTTAAGTCACATAATCCAACAGCCCGGAGAGTCCGCCCGCAAGCTTTGGAACAGATTCCTCACTAAGAAGAATCAAATTGTCAACTGTTCGGATGCCGAAGCCTTAGCAGCGTTCAAACACAGCATCCGGGACGAGTGGCTCGCCAGACACCTTGGCCAAGAAAAGCCAAGGACAATGGCATCCTTAAGAAGCCTTATGACACGCTTTTGCGCGGGTGAATATAGTTGGTTGGCCCGTCAAGGCACCAGCGACCCAAGTACATCCGAAACAAGGGATGGAAACGGGAAGCCACGGCGCAAGAAAAACAAACGTCAAAACAAGGAAGAGAGCCCGGACAACACAATGGTCAATGCCGGATTCAGGGGCTCTCAACCCGGCCAAAACCAGAAGCCATTTAAAGGTAGCAAAGAACGACCGTCCGGTCTGAACAGAGTCCTGGACACACTGTGCCAAATTCATTGCACCCTCGACAAACCTGTGAACCACACTCACAGAGAATGCTGGGTCTTCAAGCAGGCCGGCAAATTAAATGCCGAACACAAGGGAAGGGAAACAGCAAGTGAAGACGAGGATGAGCCTCGTCAGCCGAACATTGGGGGACAGAAAAAATTCCCAACAGAGGTAAAAACAGTAAACATGATCCACGCGACTCACACATCCACGAGAAGGCACGAATGCGCGCTCAGAGACGCATACACTATAGAACCCATCGTACCCACACCTAACTACTGGTTGGCTTGTCCGATCACCTTCGATCACACGGACTGCCTGACTAATATTCGGCGCGGAGATCAGAGGCCTTGGTGCTTGACCCAATAATCAACGGATACCATCTTACCCACGTCCTCATGGACGGCGGCAGTAGTTTCAATTTAATATACCGGGACAGTGTCCGCAGGATGGGGATAGACCCATCCAGAATTAGTCAAAGCAACACTACCTTTGAAAGGGTGATACCAGGCGTTGAAGCCTACGGCAGGGGCTCTGTCGTACTGAAGGTAACATTCGGCTCCCCAGGCAACTCCAGAAGTGAAGAACTACTCTTCACCATCACACTCTTCCAAAGTGGCTATCATGCATTGCTTGGAAGAACGGCCTTCGCCAGCTTCAACGTAGTACCGCATTATGCCTACCTTACACTCAAGATGCCCGGTCCACGCGGCGTCATTACCATTAACGAAAACACAGAGCGCTCTTCACGCGCGGAGGAATACGCGACGGCTATAGCGGCCAGACTTTAAGCGGCCTCCAATACCAGAAAGCATGACTGGTCGTTAAGACCACGAACACGGTTAGACGAGTCCGGCTGCCTGGATAAAAATGAGCCAGGGTGCCGTATATGTAATCCCATAGAGGACACCAGATGCTATAAATATTTAATAAAGCCTCATCGTTGGCCTGGCCTTATTTACAGGCCAATGCCTTACACTTTTACTACCCATCGCACGCTTACGTTGTACTCTTCTACACGAGTTTTTCTTTTTTACAGACACAATGCGTGCGATACCATTCCAGGAAATGGCACAACGGAGACAAAGGTGCAGACGTGCAGCAGGGCCCCGCTCAAAAGTTTCTCTTTAGATTAAGCCCCTGTGTAAACCATTTCTATTGCCTCTTGTTGTTTACACATCCCATGGGTACTATACCCACAAGGGATACTACCGTTATTGGCACTTCGCCGTGACAGACTAATGCACGTACCTGGAAATACAGGGTTTATAATGAAAGGGCATTCTTCATCCCATTTTCTGTTATAAAGTCCGAATACCTTCGGGAGTGTTCGGCGTCACGAGTTTGGCCTTATATGCATCAGCTCCGAATCATGACTTTGGTCAAATGTTGGGTTTTCCCGACTCCTGGGTTGCCTCCTTATGTTCCGTTCTTATCGGCTAAGGCAGCCAAAGGAGAACTACTGCGATTGTGCCCTGGTTATTCCAGATGAGCACCTCAGTAGAGAAAGCCGAAAATTGACTGTCATGATACATCGAGAGACTGTTCAATCACTCGAAGACTTACCGGAATCTTTAGGATTCCTCCGCATTAACGAAGGGCCGTTTCCCGGTCATGTACATACATGCCCGTATTCGGATGCACGCAAAAGTACTAGGGGCTACATAGTAGCCCCATCGTCAAACTCCTATGGCTAAGCGAAAGTGTTACAGCTATATAGTCTGGTTGCCTAGTTCGACGTGTGATCACCTCCTTAATGGACCAAGACGTTGGATCAAGTGTGATCATGCATATTTTTCGTGAACACCCCCGCGTTGAATGTGTGGGGGCTGAAGCCAATGACTGCTAACTTTTAGATTACATGTATACATAAAAACGACCGCACAGGAGGCACAAGAATGCTTTCGGGCACAAAGTATAAATATAGCCTCATAATCAAAATTACATCGTTTTTACAACGAACGACTTGTCACTCGAACATGACTTTCTTCGAGCACTGAGCCTCTATTAAGCGAGCACCATCTGTTACCTGCTCCGAGTAGTGCTCGGCCGGATCCTGGCCTCCCGCCGGATTCTGGGTCGCAATGATGGTGGCTCCATATCTGTCCAATATGCTTTAACACGGGCAAGTGCCACCGTGCACCCTCTATACACGCCGACCTCCTCATGGCATCGATCTGAGATACGGCTCCAAGGAATTGTTGCACCAAACCAAAATAACTGTCCGTATTAGGCCCCCTCAGCCAAAGATGGTCTATTACAGACCGCATGGCAAGCCCGGACAGCCTATTAAGCTCTTCAAAAGCAGCCATCTTCTCACTCAACGGCAATGGATGTGTGGGAGCATTGAATTGGGACCAGAACAGCTTCTCCACTTCTTTATCACCTTGATCCTCAAAAAACTTGGCGGCATCAGCTGTACTCCTCGCCAAGTCTGCATAAGCGTCTGCAGGACTCCAGCATCGAACCAGGAGAGCATACTTCGGATCCAAAAACTTCATCCGCAACAAGTAGGGGCTCCCAGCCGCGATTTTTCCGGCCTATCGAAGCTCCTCCCGCACATCCCTGATTTTGGTCCGCATCTCCTTGGCCACATTAAGTGCCTTGTTCAGGTCAGCCTAATTAACCTGATTCTCCTTTTCAAGGAGCTCATACCAGTCGGCAGCATTTTTCAACTCAACAGCCATTTCAGCTATCTTGTCTTCGCTTCGGCGATGAGCAGCCTATTCGGCTCTCAAGTCTTCGGCCGCCCTTAGGGAGGCCGCATTGCTAGCCCGAGCTTCTTCCTTGGCCTGAGCAAGTTTCGCCCTCAGGGCTTCCATGGCAGCAGCACCGTCTGCAATCCACGCATGTCGCATTAATATTATGACCCTCTCATATTTTCCTATACAACATAATAAGGAAGGTAGAGCACATACCTTGTGACTCGTTCAGCCGCTCGTTCACTAGTGTGATATCAGCACCAATAGATCCAATCTGCCTTCTTAGTTTGGCAACTTCAACGGACTGGTCGGCTGCCGGATCCTTAGATACCTGCGCATATGTATAGCACAATCATTACTTACACAATATGCTCCTCCGTTTGCCGCCTAGGGCGGGCAACCAGAGTCTCAGGGGCTACTATCCATATGGAGCACACCTAGCGTGTGCCTCACTGCCAAAAAATTGTGTATTCTTCACTACATACCTCAAAGCCTCTGATCAGGCTCGTAAATGCTTCATTCAAACCACTTGTGGCGGATGAAATCTTCTTGAGCACCGTGCTCATTAATGAGTGGTGCTCCTCCGAAAGCGCAGCTCACGCCAGAAGGCCCGTCAGTATGTCCAGCCGGACACCGAACTGTGCCAGACCCTTCTCATCGCCCCCCGTGGGAGCCAAACGGTCTGGCCTCAGGGCGGCTGAAGGATTAGCTTCTGGCTTCGGCAAATCCGGACTCCTCCGTGACGACACCATGGTGTCGCCCGCCTCATGAGGCGGAGAGGCTGGTGGGGTCTCACTCTCCATCATCTTCGGAGGGAGATCCCTCGAAGACGAACTCTGTTGAGAAGAGCTGCTAGCCAGACTGCAAAGAATGGATCCTGGTTAGTGTACTCGGAGAAAAGTAGTACCTTCGAATTTACGGTTAACTTACAGCTCGGTGGAGGGATGGCCCGTTGGCCGGCATGACGCAGTGAGGGCGCCCGTCGGGGCAGAGCCCCCTGGTGATACCTTTTTCCCCTGCTTGGGCATCTCCGTCTCCAAGTCTTCAGAGGCGGTCCTCTTCTTCCTGCGTAGGGAGGAGGCTTTAGACTCCTCTTCCCGACTATCCTCCTCAGGGGAGGTAGCAATTCCCCCGGTTTGGATGCGCAGTGTGTGAAGTTCGGCTTCTCTGTTCTTCCCTTCATCTTTCCCCGAGGGCATTTTGCTGAGCACCCGGCCAAGCATCTTGGCAATGGTTGGACTAGGCGAGCCTTCGGGAAGTGGCGCCGGACACCTGATTCTCTCCGCCTTGCTGAGCCATTCCTGGCCACGGAGGATTTTCAGAATAATGACTATGACAAGTATAAACGAAGTGTCCGGCTTCAAAGTTACTTACTTGGGTATCTAGGCGATTGCAGCTTAGGCCCGCATCCTCGGTGGTGTCCAGACACTTTACTTGTGGTCCGAAGAATAATTTACACATCCCTTCGAGCTTCAGTCCGAAGAAGTGCTTAATAGTCCACGGACCCTCTGGATTGAACTCCCACATCCGGAGAGGCCGCCGTTTGCACGGCAACATCCGTCGGATTAGCATTACTTGAATTATGCTGACAAGGTTAATGTCCCTCTCAAGAAGCTCCCGGATACGGCTCTGTAGTATTGGTACATCACTAGTGGGCCCCTAATTCCGTCATACGTCGGTCCATGACGCGAGTTGTGACGGAGGGCCCGAGCGGAAGTCGGGGGCAGCCACCCACTTTGTGCCTCTAGGAGCCATGACGTAAAATCACCTCCGCTGCCATACATCGGATACTTCTGGGAAAGAACCCTCTGGCCATGAGGGATCGGCGTTCCTTCTTATCAGGGCACCTCCGCACTCCGCATGTCGCCCCTCGATCATCTTCGGCTTCACATTGAAGGTCTTGAGCCATAAGCCGAAGTGTGGAGTGACGTGGATAAAGGCCTCGCACACAATGATGAACGACGAGATATGGAGGATAGCGTCCGGGGCTAGATCGTGAAAATCTAACCGGTAATAGAACATGAGCCCCCTCACAAAAGGATCAAGGGTGAGGCCCAAGCTGCGGAGGAAGTGAGGAACAAATATGACGCTCTCGTTAGGCTTTGGAGTCGGGATGACCTGCCCTGGAGCAGGAAGCCTGTGCTGGATATCGGCAGTCATATACCCGACCTTCCTAAGCCTCGCAATGTCTCCCTCTTTGAACGAGGAGGCCACCCACCAGTCTTGAGCGTTTGATCCGGACATATTGGAGGATCTGGGGTGTTTGAGCTTGGGTCTCGGGTGTTAGAACTCGAGATGTGAAAAGGCGCAAGGGTGGCAGAAAAGAGGCATAGGCTTCGGCCCCTTTATAAGGGGGGTGAATATGAAGAGTCCTCGGTGTGACCGCTTGAGACTTATCCAAAAACACACGGAGACATGCCAATAGTTGTCGTGGGGTTGCGCATGCCCGTATTGATGGAAGATCCCGCAATAAGGGGACACGATCTCTGCTATGGCAAAACATGCAGAGGAAACCGCCTCGCAATATGCACTGAGCCTGGTTGTGGGAAAACGGTTCGAATAATGACTTGACCATGGCGACATGTCATGTTGTCTAAAAAATTGCCAGCAGATCAGATTTATGTTATGCCCCCTATGGTGGTATGTGAAGATCATCTTGCAGATCCGGACACGGTCTAAGTGTTCGATAATTACGTTGGAGTATTTGGATATGGAACCCGCCTTGCAATGCCGAAGACAAAACTGCACACCGGACTCATTGTCATTGAAGCCTGGTTCAGGGGCTACTGAGGGAGTCCTGGATTAGGGGGTGTCCAGACAGCCGGACTATATACTTCGTCCGGACTATTGGAGCGTGAAGATACAAGACTCAAGACTCCGTCCCGTGTCCAGATGGGACTCTCCTTTGCGTGGAAGACAAGCTTGGTGATCCGGATATTATATTTCCTTCCTTGTAACCGACTCCATGTAAACCCTAGCCTTCTCCGGTGTCTATATAAACCGGAGGGGTTGGTCCTTAGCAGACCGATCACAATCATAATCATCATAGGCTAGCTTCTAGGGTTTAGCCTCTATGATCTCGTGGTAGATCTACTCTTGTACTACTCATATCATCAATATCAATCAAGAAGGAAGTAGGGTTTTACCTCCATCAAGAGAGCCCGAACCTGGGTAAACATTGTGTCCCTTTCCTCCTGTTACCATCAGCCTAAGACGCACAGATCGGGACCCTCTACCCGAGATCCGCCGGTTTTGACACCGACATCGGCCACGCCGTCGTACCACGGTGGCATGTCCGGCTTGAACTTCTTCGACCACCGCACCTGTCGCAAGGCGGGGGCCAGGGCTCGGAGTCCCCTGGTTTCCATGCCGGCATCGACAGCCGGAGCAGACAGTGCGTCGGCCGCCATGAGGGCAGAGCGCGGTGCTGATGGGGAGTGGGTCGACGGAATGGAGAGCTCCGGCGCACCCCTACCTGGCGCGCCAAATGTCGGATGTTGGGTTCCAGCAGACCCTTGAGGTTCGAACTCTGGGGTGCGCACGAAGATCTCTCCCCTACCGACCTACGTCCGATCATCTCGTGAGATCTAGGCTAAAAAGGATGAACAACACGAGGGACACAAGGTTTATACTAGTTTGGGCCACCGATCTGGTGTAATACCCTACTCCAGTTTGTGATGTGGTGGATTGCCTCAGGGGCTGATGATGAACAGTACAAGGGAAGAACAGCCTCGCAAGAGGTGTTCTTGAGCTGGTGCGATGAACTGCTTGGGTGAGTTTGATCGCCTCTCTCTCTCTAATGAGCTCTTGGTGAGTCCATCCTCCTCCTCTGTGGTGGCTGGCCCTATTTATAGAGGCCCTAGCCCTCTTCCTAAATATTGAGCAGGAAGGGCGCCAACAACGGCCATTTCGAAGGGGAACATCTAGTACAAGTTACCCTGACTAAAGTTGGTCTTCGGCTGTTAAAAGCACTGGTGATGACGCCGTCTTGGGCTCCACGGTGACCTCCATCCTGCCGCTCTGCTGGTCTTGGTCTCGTTGCACTGAAATGGCAACCTTTGCCTGATGCCTCAGTACTCCACGCCTGTGCTTGCCCCCTTTGCACCAAAGAGAAAACAAGGACACTACATAGGTTGGGGCCCGCCTGGCGCCCGCCTGGTCTCGAACGTCATGGCTTGCGACATAAGAACCTCGCGAGGTACCCCGCCTTGATCTCTCCGCCTCCTCGCGAGCCTGCCTGGCGAGGCCGTTCTTGACGTAGCCTTGCGTCGTCCGCCCCGCGAGGCTTGGCCCCTTGCGAGGGTCTTGAGTCTTGTGCTGATGAACATGGGTCGTACTGGGCCTCTACTTAAGCCACGCCGCAGGCCGCAGGCAGGCAAGTCTGGGGACCCCCGTTCCCAGAACGCCGACAGAAGTCCTGGCTCGGATAGGCCTCATTGTAGGCAACCCCTTCGACCTCCAGAAGAATCGGCTGCTGCCCTCTCGTCAGGCTTCAATGTTGACCCTGGCAGGAGCCATAGTACATCCATCATACCGTAAACTAGAGAAACCTCATTACACGTTTCATCGTCATGCATGGCAGCAGAATGTACTAGATATAGACCACATCCACTACGCTGCAATGGATGGATACCTTTGTTTCAATGTCTACAAGGGTTGGATGAAGGGTTGGACGAAGTCGAGGACGTGGACGAGGACTCCGAGTGAGTAAGGTGTCAGTATCGTTGCTCATGGTGGTTCTAATGCAGTGTCTACCGGATTAGTTGCATAGTTTAATTTCAGGTGTGCTTAGTTTAATTTGAGGGGTGTATTGTGATGAGCCCCCAGCAGAACTATGTTGTGTTTATTCTCGTTACTTTAACTCTTCAGTATGTACATACTACTAGTATTTCTTTAATAGAATTTAGCACCCCAATTAAGCATGTACTAGCTTTTTTAATAGTACTATATGCATAATTTGGCGACGATCGCTCTCTATATGTATCACCTTTTTTTAATTTCAATTTTTGCTCCATGGTGCAATCCATCGATACTACTACTGTACAAAAGTATACATTTTTTAAAAGGCTAGAGTACTGTTCATCACATATATAGCCAGTTAAATTCTCAACCTAGAACGACGTGCATGCCATGTAGTAAACCGATACGGAGGAAGTATAGTAAAAATGAGGTGATTTTACCGAGCGATCGGCGGGGGGGCATGGCCTGTCATGCGGTCCCACGTGTCATGATGTACCAAGGCGATGTGCGTGTCCCTCTTGAGGCAGAAGCAATACTACGTGGTTTGAGATGATGGTGAACCGAAGTGTGCAATAATGGTTGCTTCGTCCGTCTGGGAAGGTGCGGCATTGTGATTTGACATCTCATTGCTCATTACTACTACTGGGCCGGTACGAGTGGGGTGCGTCCCCCTGCTATTCTGCACTGTTATTTGGTGCTTAGCACATCGACCCGGTTGCTATATGTCCCACATGTCGGTGATAGGAAGTACAGAATTCATGAAAAGCAGCATCGACGGAGGAGTATACTATAGAATTCATGAAAGGAAGCGACTTAGTTTTCGAAATATCTGTTTTTATGGAGTACGTACCCACTAGGGTTTATAGGGCTCATCTAAAAAACATTCGTTTTTCCGTTTGATAAGTCTCAATTCTACTACTAGTAGTAGTACCATTACATGTTGGATTTCGAGGTGCGTTAGATCACCCGACGCAAGCAGTGTCAAGAGGAAACTAACCAATGCATGTAGAAGTTCATGGAAATTTAGTGGTCTTTCATGCATTCGTTATAATTAATGCCTCGGTAAACATAAATTCTTGAGAAAAACGAGCATACTAATTACTTGTGCAAACTACGAAATTAATTCGACCACTCACCGTCTACCTTGGTTGCAGAGATTTTGAAATTGAGCCATAAACTGGAAAGGAGGGAGTAGTAACTTTTGTCTCGATTACTATTTGTGGCCTTGTATAGATGCAAAAATGTATTTTTTTATAGTGGCCTTGTATAAGTAAATGGAGGGAGTACTAAGGGCATCCACAGCGTGTAGAGGCAACATGGCCTCTAAGCTAGGGTCCACTTACCTGCCTCTAAGATTTTTCTAAGGTCGCGCAGTGTATCAAATTTAATCTGGCCTCTAAGATGGAGCCCACTGCGTGCAGCATACACATAAAGAATACCTTTTTTCAACGGCCATGCTAGCATGCAGTATGCACTACTGAGTATGACTAGTGGGGACGCCGAATTATTTTAGTAGGGAGAGAACTTGGAGGCCGCCTCTTGGCTTAGAGGCGACGCCAGCCACTTTAGCTTAGAGGCGATCCCTTGTAATGTATGGAGCCAGTCTCCAAGTCGCTAGATGCGGGCTTAGAGGCGAGAAAAGAGCACACTATGGATGCTCTAAAGGACATATATATTACAAACAATATGATAATCTCTCTAACCAAGGTACGTAGTAGGGACGAGGAGTAAACAGATGGAGTAGTAAAATTTTCTCCTCGTGCTGTGAGCCACCGCGCGCGTGGGCGAGGGAGCGGGTGTAAGGCATATAGTAGTAGGAGTACTACTACTACTACTCGTAAGCAAGCTTCACCTCATCCTGCGAGCCACCGCGCCCGTGGGCGGGGGAAACGGCGTACTAAGCAAGCTTCTCCTCGTTCTGCGAGTTGACGGGACACATCAAAAGTACTCCAGTGTATAGAGCCTTGCCTCTAAGGTAGCCCCCACATGGTTTGCCTCTTTTTAAACATAACACGTCAAGTCGCAATTTGTTTGTTCACCCGTGGTAGACGATCCTCCCTCCACCAAGTGGACAACCGGTACATGTGTCAAATTACCACGTGGGCTGCCTTTTCATACAGAAATGAGCTCCAACGTGTACCCGCGCGGGTGTGGTTGGGAAAGAGACAGGAGTACGTGCGCCGTGCGTGCACCTCTTCTGTTCGTGCACGTCCCCCACCTACGTGTGTGTGTGTAAGAGAGAGAGATACAAACCTAGACATAATTCGCCGTCCATCCCCATGCCTCCGCCCAGTCCGACCACCAGTCACCACCACGCCCCACTCCTCCTCACCTTATCTCTCATCTTTCTCCCTCATTTTTTATATACAAGGGGCCACAATCAAAATTACAATTTGCAGATATACAAGGCCACTAACACTAATCGGTGCAATATTAATGGTGTTTTCCTCGTGGTACTAGCAAAGGAGGACATTAATTATCCCTTGCATGCATGCGGGAGTTTGTAAAAAATGCATCTTGATGTTCCGTGCAATGCATGGGGATCTTGCTAGTCCAAGAAAACAACACATGGAAAAATTACACGGCGAATGAGGGATTTGAATCTGTTGGGAGGGGCTGTTTGGACCTTGCCCGTGGTAGCCAAAATATTGGCAACCCTTTTGTCCACCAGTGCCTTTGCCACCGATGAACGAGGAATGGCTCGGGTGCTCATGCTGTCATGCATCCTCCAGTGCGCACGTTGGAGACGAGCTCGGACGAGCTGTGTTTTTTTGTCCCACGACATCGCCCGAGCCGCCCGCAGACCGACCGGTGACCCGCAAATTACGCCATCCAACCGTAGCCGCACACATTATGACAGCAACTCAACCAACCGGACGAAATTCACGCAAACACGTAGACAAACTGATATTTCATATAAACAATGACGGAAATCATATAAAATACCAGATTTTTATACAAACATGATGGATTTCATTACATTCAAATTAACTACGTGGTGCTAGTTCTGGACAACACAGGTATATAATACCTGGCCTAAATGGTCGCCCGCCGATCGATTTGTGTTCCTCATGTACGGTAGCACGATCACCGGACTGCCGGGAGCCCCGGAGGTATATGCTTCAGCGCAAATGACGGCTCGCTTCCCCACTGCCCAACTGTTATCATTGGCTGATGCCGAAGATGATGGTGGCCTGCACCGGTTTGAGTTCATCACCGGCCACTACTTCGCCATAGCCGGCACCGGCTCGAGTTCATCCTAACATTCCCCTCTCCCGTGGAGCCCACGCGGGGTCGATGAATGTCCTAGCAACAAAAGAATCCGGCAAGACACCTGCTGTATACGCTGGCGTCGCCTCCACGGTGGCCTTCATGGGACCCAAGCGGCGGCGGCCTCCCATGTTCTACTTCTCCTTGATGATGATGGCGGACGCGGAGGCGCTGGCCACCGACTCATCGCTCTCCGCGCACCCGGCTTCTGTCGCTGCTTGCATGGCGCGGCCGCCGGCATGGGAGTCTTGGCCATAGAAATGGGAGATGCGGTACGAGGCGGCGGCATGGATGGCAGCAATGACGCCCATGCGCTGCTCCTCGTCGAGCTGGCCTGGAGCGGCGAGTTGCTAAACCGCGCGTCGGCTTGGGGTGGCAACTGGCTCCATCAGGCGAGGGGAGGGAGGTGGATCAGCGAGCTGCATAGCTCGTATCCCGCAGGCTACCCAGCCGGCTTGCATGCGGAATAACTACTCTTCGTAAGCCATTGTAAGAGTGGACAAAATGGTGAAGGAGGAGATAGGGGAGCAGCGGAGGTGTGCGATTCTTGGCTGGCGTTTGGCCTCGTTTAAATGGGAGATTAAATAGACGGCAGACGGGAGGAGCTCGGCCGGCGTTGTGTTTAATGCCGGCCCAGTAATGAATGGACGTGTGTCCAGAGTGGGTTTCTTGTCTTCCACACGGGCGGGTTTCATGGAGGCGTTTGAATGCGGCAAGGAGGCGTGTTCAGCCGAGCGTGCAACGAGTGGCGCCCTCGACTCTGACCTAGGACACCGCGCCGTTCTTCCACTGACGTGTGGGCTCTTTGGGTAGATGGCCTGCATGTTAGTGACCCAACGCAGGCAGCGCATAGTAGAGGAACCTTTTGTGGGCCAGGGCGGTCAGAAGTGTGACGTCATCTTTTTGCATGTAGATAAGCCTACTTTGTTGATAGCCCGTTCGATACGTTGTGATTCATAAAGACCACTGCAAACATCAATGTTCTGCTTATCACAGATAAGATTGATTAATACCCGTAACAGTCCATGTCCTTAACAAAGGGTGCATGCACGTATAGGTTGAGCGTGTGTCTTGCATCGTGTGATGTGTGCATGCAGGCATGCGAGTGTTGCGTGCGTGCAAGGGTACGTTTCAGTGTTGCATGCATGGGTGCGTACATGCATGTGTTCGTGAGTGTATGTGTACATGTCAGTCTTGCACACCAGCATGCGTGCGTGTGTACGTTATGTGTACGTGTCAGTGTTGCACGCCTGCATGCGTGCGTGTCTTGCGTGCGTGCATGTGTACTTGCGGGGTGAGGCTACACGTCAGTCGACTGACTTTTTCATCTCTGGTCATTAGATTTTCCAGCCGTTGGATACGAAATCAAGGGCCTCGAGTTTATCATCAAACTCCACCCCCCTGAGCCGCCAACCACCACCGGCCGAACCGCCAGCCCCCGCCGCCCATGGCCGGCCCGCGCCACCACGCCGTCCCGCCCTCCCAGAAACCACTCCCCACCATCGGTCCGCCGCCGCACCGACCATCCCTCTAGGCCCCCCGGCGCCGAGCTTTTTCTCCGGCGATCCCCACCCCACCGCCCAATCAACTCCCCCCAACCGCCGGCGACTGCCAACCAGAGGTCTCACGACTTCGAATACCCACCAAGCACTAATTCATTACCATTTTTGTCCTTCATATACGCGCTGACGGGTGGGCCCTATGGTAATGTGCGCTGCTGAATGTGGATCGTTTGACTGGTCAATTGATCATGTTATCAACAAATTACGGAGCTGTATGGTGAGCCAGTGACCGTATGATCACCCTAAAATGTACTCCTATTTTATGAACATAGTACAGACTCAAACTACCATTTCTTTCTTTCATATATGGGCTGACAGGTGGGCCCCACGGTTAAGCGCCCCGATGGTGCAACACTAGTTGCCCCGCGTGGAACGTTTGACTGGTCAATTGATTGTGTCATCAACAAAATACGGAGTTGTACGGGTGAGCCAGTGACTATATAATCATGACATGTATTTGTTTAACACGATACAGACACAAGAGCTCATATATAGGCACAAGCACTCACCGCTATAAGCGCACACACGCGAACCCTACCCCTATGAGCACCTTCGAGAGAGTGGGCCAACATATATGATCTTGAGATTTTACGAAGTCACCAAAGGTGCCTCATAGTCGAGTGGAATGTCTCCTCCCATTGAACGCACATCACCAGAAAATACTGAAATTAACACAAGATGAATGCGAGCACCGGGACTTTAACCTTGGTGGGCTCGAGAAACAACTGTCCTCCTAACCATCCAAGCACATGTTGGTTAGCATGACAAAATGTATGTGGTGACCGTGATGAGCTTATTCTGAAGTCCATTGACCATATCATGCTTTCGCTTCAAATACAATGACCGTATGTGTCGTCAACAAAATACAAAGCACGCATTGAATGCAAAGTCCGTCAGTGTCATCAACAAAATATGGAGAAGTATCATGAGCGAGATACCATTGTACTATTGTATATGCTTATTTTCTTAGTGGCCGATTGCGTGTGTGGTGTGGTGGGCACATCATTTCTAGTTGTGGTGGGTCAACATGAAGACTCATGGGTCGGTTCCATCCTGCGCCACATATAGGTTGGACCGACGTGTGTTATACGAAGACCCATGTGGAGGACTCGGCGTACAACATGAAGCTACCAGAGTTGCAGAGGACTCTATCCCCACTTGTGATAAACCGACTATATATGATTTGTAACCCTAGGCCCCCAGTATGTTATAGAATCTTGGGGGCTAGTTCGCCGATAGTATACACACACGCACAATGCTTGGTATTCACGTGTACTTTGTACACACCCCTATCACTAATATACAGTACCAGGAGTAGGCTCTTTCTTCAACTGCAAGGGTCCGATCTGAACTAGGGTAAAACTTTGCCTCATATTACCATCCAGCCTAATAGCTAGGGATATCCTACCGAATGATATGATGAAATCATATCTGCCAAATACTAAGAGAGAGGTGTGTCTGGGGGGGCAATGTGTGCGAGAGAGGCCTAAAGATAATGTGCATGCGAGAGACACGTAGGCACATATACGTGCGTATAAAGGGCTAGTAGAGACCGTGCGTGTGTATATATGCATGTGAGAGAAATAGTGTTTTCCAACTGAGATTAGTGAAAAGAGTGCTACATAGTAATCAGAAAGAGAGAGAGAGAAACAAAGAGAGCATGTGCATGAGACACCCCGACACCCTGAGAGAGATTGTGAGCATGTGTGAAAGAGAAATGCCGATGCATATAAAGTGTGTGCACTTATGCGTTAGATAGAGAGATATATAACGCGTTTGTGAGAACGGGCCGAGGCATAGTGCATCTACGTGTAAAAGGCGGTTCTACGCATTAAATTAAAATATAAATGGCATTATTATTTTTGGATGAGATCATGAATTTTGCAAATTGTGTATGGATGAAAATCGTCTATCAGACACCCATACTCTATTGAATTCTAGCATGTGCATGTGTTTATTTCATATTATTGGTCCATAGAGTGAGAGCGATTCGAAATTGTCACACCCTGATTTTCATGGCACAACACTTAAGATGATAAATCATGATAAAATGTGGTTTGACAAAAACTTTTGAGTGGTTTGGACTTTGCCTTGATTGGATTTTGTCTGTTGTTTGCAAGTGCTCTAAAACAAAAATAAATCCTCCAACTCTTATACTCCTTCTCCTTGATCCAAAAAAAACCTTTCCCAATGATCATGCCATGTTTATAGGGCAACATAGTATTTTCTTACAAAAATAATTTGGCCAAATAGTATTTTCAAAAATTAGTTTTTCAAAAACCCCTGAGTTGAGGTTTGCACTACAAGTACTTGACTTGGGGTGTGCAAAATTATTCAAAAGGTATATTTGAATCCTATTAGAGGTAGGACTCCCATAAACCACAAAAAAGTAATTTTAAAAGTTATTTTCCTATTTTATTTAAAAGCTTTTTCTAAAGGCCAGAAATGGTCTTTATTAGGGAAAAATCATTTTATTGTTTCAAAAATATTTGACAAAAACCTAGGGAAACTCAGTGGACATATATTGTCCATATATAAGAGTTTCAACACCTGGTCATGTTCAAAATATGGGTCAAATCCCTCAAAAACCCTTTCTGGATATTTCAAGCTTTTGAAATATTTACAAAGGAAATATTCTCCAACAATTCCAAGAAAATTCTAGAATGTCACATATGACATATTAGATGATGTTGACAAGTCTCATGACTTGGAGAACAATATAACATCATCAAATCCCCTCCAAACCATTTCTGTCGATTTTGAAGTTTGAGCAACTTTACATTGCCAAACATTTCCAAATGTTCTCAAACCTTGTGAACATGCTCAAATCTTCTAATTATTCATCTAGACCAAGTGGCACAAGTTGGAGAAGAAGTTAACTTGATCAAAGTGCCCCAAAACCATTCCTGTCCAGAACCAAGTTTGAGCAACTCTACATTGGAAACTTTCTCCTTTTGATCTCAACTTTTGAGGACATGTTCAGAACCTCAAATGATGACACTACACCAAGTGGTGTATCAAGGAGAATAGGTTTGCATGACTAAATCTTGGGAAGTCCATTTCTGTTGATTTCTAGGGTTTACAAAAGTTGCATTGGCAACTTTGCCCAAATGGACTCAATATTGGTGGAACCTATTATTTTATCATACCATATGACCCTGTCAAGCCTCATGACAGGAGGAGTTCATATTCTTGCCCAAACCACCATCAAACACCTTCTGGAAGAAATTAAAAATATATGTTTTGTCCACTTCCACTAATCTCCATGAGTTATTCTTTTTACCACAACCCCTCCTAGTCCCCATCTACCTCTGGTGTGCTTCCCTGCCCGAGAGGCAATGATGAAGGGGGGCAGGGATCCATTTTTCTTCTCTGGACATCCACTTTTTCCTCCCTTTCTCATCTCTCTCTCACTCCTGGCAAGTTCCAGAGCATCCAAAGACTCCAACCCTCTTGTTTATTCCCCCTTCAGACCCCAGACACAAGTGGACACGCGAGTGCGCGCGGAAAAGCCGCGGATGCCGGCCATTTGCACGCTCTGGAGCGCGATACAGTGCGCTCCTGCACTATAGCCGCCCCCTGCCAAGCACCTCCGGCCACCTCGGGCCGCCCCAGCGCGCTAGTCGAGGTGCCTCGACGTCCGCAACACGCCACCGTGTTGTCCCCCTCCTTTCCCTCTCTCTCTCACCCCCTGAGGCGCGCGCCAGACGCCGCCCAGCTCGGCCAATGCATGCGCCCACGCCAGGGACCCCCTCGAGCTCGCATCGCTCCTCCTCTCTCTTCCCGGCGCCCTAGACCACCCCCATGAGCACCAAAGACAACCCCTCGCTCTCTCCCCTGGCTGCCCGAGCCGTTGCCACGGCCCCCGTGCGCCGCATCCACGGTGAGCCATGGGACGACTATTTAAGGCCACCCCCGAGCCCCCTCTCTACTCCTTTGGCTCCCTCTCCCTCTCGTGCAACCCTGGACAAACCCACACCTCTCCTGTGTCTTCCGTTCACCGCAATGGCCGGAGCGCCGCCGTCGGGCTCTGCCTAAATCCGGTCCATCCCGAGCCTCTCCTCTCTCCCTAGCCACTCCAGTATCCTCATACCACCACCTCGAGGCCCTCCATCACCGTCGTTCATCCCCGGGAATGCCACGGGCTTGTGGCCGAAGATGGCCGACAGCCTCCTCCGCGGCCGTCCAAGCCGTCGCTGCTACGACCCTTGTCGACGTGCGAAAAGCACCCAGGTGGATGCGGTGCGGTCTCCTGAGCTCATCCATAGCCATAGCGTCGCCGGAGGTGCCCCGTAGCGCCGGCAGTCGTCGTCGGGGCTCTCTGCTCCCTCGGCCAGGCGAACGCGCGGGAGGAAGAGCAAGACGAAGGCCCTACAAGTGGGCCCCGCTCGTCAGTGGCCAGCCACCGGGCCACGCTGGCAAGTGGAGGCGGGTTGCGCCTGGTCGCCTTCGACGTCGCCCGTCGCCCGCATGGCCGAGCCGCTGGGCCGGCCCAGTGTGCTGCGTTGCTAAACTATGCCCTGTGCACAGTTTAGGTATAACCCAAATATTCTCCTTTTTCTTTTTCAGTGAACTTCAAAAATCCATAAACAAATCAAATTAGCTCCAAATTGATGATTCAAATTTCCAGAGACTCCATAAATCCAGATCTATTTAATGAGGCATAGTGAACATTTTTACTGTGCTTGGTTTTTACTAGATGCAATAAATAGGTCATTTATCCACATAAGCTCACTTAAAAAATCCCTAGAATATTCATTTGAACTCCAAATCCAGTGAAACCAATTTCTAAATGTTTCTAAAATCATGCCTAAATTAATGGGTACTTTTACTCATTTTTATAAAATGGCATTCTATGGACAACTTGTGGATCCATCAAATCCATTGATTCCATCATATCAAAATGTTCAGAAGTATCCACTGACCCAATTCGAATGAAACCACTCTGGTTATTTTTCATATAATCAAAGATGTCCTAGAAAAATCAAATTAATATTTTTAGAGCACTTTTATTTTCTGCCTTGTTGCGTTGCTTACTATGATTCTTTCCAACGTTAGTTGACGAAGTAGACGAAATACTCGGAGATGGACCAGAAGGGTTGAAGACTCTGATGAACCAGGCAAGCAGCCCTTTGACCATGTCTATGAAACCATTTTATGCATGTCATATAGCACCATATTGTTGTTGCAACAGATTCATGATGAGGTAGTAACCACTTTGATGGTTTGCCACCGTACTTCCTCATTGATACTTGCATTGTGCATGATCCTACCTTCTTATGAGGGTTATGCCGGTGGGAGTAGATAGGATGCTAAAGTAGATGCTACGCAAAAGGGACGAGAATATGCATGATGAAGGAGACAATGTGTTTTCGAAGGACTTTTCGAAAACCACATCGGTTGCCACTTATGCCCGAGGGAGATGATGAGAGGGTAACCACTTGATGACGAAGTGGTGTACCGAGGAAAGTGTGTGTTGTTTTCAAAACGGATTGGTTTAAGTTGCGACCGTTATTCCAACCTTACATGCGCAACCACTCTACCCTTATATGGGAAAGGGCATTATTGATTACCTAGAACGATACTAGCTTGGAGCCCGCATTACTAGTGACGAGAGAGTTGTTGGTGCGCTCTCTCGGGACGGGGTCGTGCCAGGTAGGGCTGCCAAGAACATTTTTATGGGGCACCAAACACACCGTTGGTACCCCGTGCCAGTATGTGATGAATATGGGAGCGATGCTCCATAATTTTAAGATGTGAAAAGTTGGGCACGGGGGTTACTACCAATCGAGTGGACTCCATGTTAGTGTTGTCTAGGGAAAGGTAGTGATCGAGTGCTTACCCCAGGTACTTGAGGTATCGCGGGTCGTGGATGACATGGAAGTTCCCCGGATCTTGTGGGTAAAGTGTTCAACCTCTGCAGAGTGTAAAACTATTCGAATAGTCGTGTCCATGGTCAAGGACAGTTGGGTAGCTGCTCTTGGGCTACGTCCATATGTTTACAAACCAGTGTGTGTGTTTGGATAAGTGGGAAGACCTACTTGGGTCAAGTCAAAGGACTTGACATGAGTGAGTTGGGTTGATGCCCACTCTATTTATGTTGATATCTGTATCCTGTTCCTCATGGTTACTTGAGTTCTCCTCATGCATGTCTTACAAGTTTATGAACATGTCATTGCACTCAAAACTAGCTTTCTGCAAAAAATTACCTATGTCATGCATTGTTGTATCTTGAACCAAAACATGGGTTGCTTGCGAGTACATTCAAAGTACTCATTGGCTTGCCACTGGTTATTTTATTGGCCAGGCATGAAAGAATAGGATATAATGAAGAGTACCTTGGTGACGAACAAGCGAGCTAGGACGCTTCCCAGTCAGAATGCCTGTAGGGTTAAGGCAGATGGCATGGGTCCAAGTTATCGACGAAGATTTCCGCTGCGATGATATACTCAAGACTTGACCATAATGGTCCTACATGTGTAAAACAGTATGTATGGATGTAAGACTCTTGTTATTCAGCTTCTGTGTGTTCATTGAGCATTGATCTCTGGGATCAATGTACACGTGCATTCGGTGATCCCGACCTATGAGTCAGGGTCCCCACAGAAATACAGGCAATGGATGCTTTCGCAATTCATATATAAACATTAATTAGAGCACTCCATGTTGTTAGTGTGAAGCACTTTATACATTTGTCACTTGCATGGATACATTCCAAATTGCTAGCTACGAAATAGAATACATGTCGAATTCAACATAAAGGGGGTTTTGAAGATTCGAATTCATAGGAAGTGCATTCATCTATTTGAACCCTTGATAATGGCATTTGTAAATCATATGTACAAGGGGGCATCAATCTTTGTTGTGAGTTTGCACATGCTATATATATTCATACGCATATCAAACTTTTTTTTTGCAACCAAGGAGATTATATCTGGAACCATGCATGAACTGAGGTAAGTTGCATATTTTTTAATATATACTTGTGTACAATGTATATTCAAATGTACCCCCTCCATTCCAAAATAATCGTAGCTTTAGGATTTCCAAGAGTAAAGATTTGTGAAGTTTGACAAATCCTGAAAGTTCAATTCAAGAGAACCGAAAACATTAATGCTTCTGCTCCCAAATATTGAACAAAGCGCCAAATAGGCCTCTGGTCACCTGAAACCGCGCGAGACTAATGTTTGGTGGTAGGAAATTACTGTCCTGACTCTGGCCCGTGTAGCCTATCGACACGATATCCAAAGGTCTAAACCGGGGTAGGTTTGTAACTTCACCAAGACGCCTGTCTCAACCGCCTCCGAGAAGCATTCATACGCCATGGGCGCCTAAACACCCATGCGCTCGGCCGAAATCTATCCCGCCCACATTTGGGACACCTGACATGACTGTCCTACCCCCAACCCGCAATATGTCTGAAATTTTAGATGGGGGCAAAGTTTGTAACTTTCCCCAAATTTCAAACAAGCGTGTCTCAAACTGAAACATTGTTCCCCCTTAGTTCCCGCCTCCACCAGCCGCAAAAACCCAGCCTCCTCCCTCCTCCACCCCATAGCGGCCAATCCACCGACGCCCTCCTCCATCACGCCGGAGCCGGTACCCCGACGTTGTCATCCAATGCAACCGCAACCACAACACCCTGAAGGACTTAGCAGCTGAAGCCAAGGCAGAGCTGCCTCCACAACGCCGATGCCGACGTGCGCCGTACTAGAACCACTCCGACCACGCCGTCCTGCGCCTCACTGCTGCCGCTCCACTATCACAACCGTCCACCGCACCGGAGCTGTTCCCGCTATGCCGTTGTTCGCCGCCTCGGATCTGGTTCCCCGCCGCTGACAGACGGCCACCACACCACACTCAACAACTTGGGCATGGGTTCGTACAAGGCTCCACCGTCCTCCACAACTTCTCATTTCCAGCGAACCACAAGAAGATCGTTGGAAAAACAGAAGGAGGACATAGCACTGCTAGCAGAAAGAGGTACTCCTCTTCCCTTATTCGTGCAAATCTTACGTCTCCGCTCACACCGTATTCATCCCACGAAAGAAACTTGTTGAGCGTTCTTACCGCATCTTCTTCGTGATACTAAATGCACAAGGTTTCCTCCCTTTTACTCTTTCACCATTGCTAGAGGTCAGTAGCCCTCTTTGATTTCAATTCAGGGTCAGTTGAACCACAATTAAAAGAAGCAGCACCAGCTTAGGCGCGCGGAGCACCTAGTCCACCTATTCCCCGGGGTAGCGGCGCATCAATGTCTATCATAGGGGTGTGGGGTGCAGGAGCTGCTTGCGCCCGATCTGGATGTCGGCGTGGCTTGACTGGATGGCCGGGGGTGGTGCCAAGCACGGCGGTGTGGTGAGGTCGAGGGGAGGGTTGGGCCGATGGTCGCTGGCATTGGTGCCAAGCATGCAGGGGAGTAATACTGGGCCGATGGTCACTGGCGTTTTGAGGAAGATCATCAACACTGACTGGCTGGAGGTAGATGAAGGCGATCTGCCCGTTCTTTGTACATCGAACAGTGCAGAAAAAATGGACTAACCTATTTGCTTTCAGTCGACTGTTATTTTCATAGAATCCTGTAGTAATTTAGTGTGCAATGCATGTTGTAGAGCTATCATATGTCTCCCGTCATTTATTTCTCACCGACCTGCTATCTGCTACCTTTACACTGTACTAATTGTGTGCGCACTTCACCCATACTCACACTGTTGTTCTTTTATGCATGTGTATTTCAGACTTTGACGCAGTCTTGATGAATGCAGAAAAGAAAAGACAGAAGTCGCTCCAGTGTAATTCATACATAACCCCTAAGCATTTCAGTGCTCTAATGGGTCCAGTGTCAGCAGTTGAAGACAGTAAATGTAGCTCTGCAGTTGATGATCTCAATTGCCACACACAACCATCCCAGGTGCTTGCTTTAACTTCGCGCTGTCAAATGTGGTTGCATGTTGCATATGGTGTCTAGCTTGTATTGCTTCCAATTTGGTTAAATTGCATCTCCTTACTTTACACATTATATCTTTGATAATGACATGCCTTCTTGTTTTTGATACATACTACATATGTCTAGTAACCATGTTTGTACATCAAACTAATGCTCTTTTGTATCCCTCGTCAATCACTTATGATGAGACAGTCACCCGACTGGATTACTGTGAGACGCCCTACTCATTTAAAGAGTGCAGTGTCATCCTCCCCACATGATTCTCAAGAAACAGCAACGCTAAATGAAGATAGTCAACGTAGCTCTCTAGTTGATCGCCGCAATTCCCCCACACCACCATCGCAGGTGCTTTCTCTTACTTGGTAGTGTGATATGTGGTTGCATGTTGCATATGGTGTCTACCTTGTAATGCTTCTAATTAGGGTAAATTGCATCTACTTTGTTAACACATTGTACCTGTGAATATGACATGCCTTCCTGTTTTTGGTACATACTACGTCTCTCTATTAACCATGTTCTTACATCAAACTACTTTTCTTGTGTATCCCTCATCAATGTTCCTAATTTCTTAAATTGCATCTCCTTAGCTTACACATTATACATGTGAATATGACACGCCTTCCTGTTTTTGGTACATACTACATCTGCCTATCACACCATGTTCTTACATCAAACTACTGTTCTTGTGTATCCTGCATCTATCGCTTATGATGAGACAGTCACGCGCGTGGGTTAATATGAGACGCAATACTCTTATAAAGAATGCAATTTCATCCTCTCCACATGATTCTCAAGAAACAACAAGCCTAAATGAATATATTGAACATAGCTCTGTACTTGAAGACCGCACATCCCCTACACCACCATCACAGGAGCTTGCTCTAACTTCAAAGTGTGATATGTGGTTGCATGTTGCATAAGGTGTCTAGCTTGTATTGCTTTTAATTAGGGTAAATTTCATCTGCTTAGTTTACACACTTTACCTATGAATATGACATGCCTTCCTATTTTTGGTACACACTACATCTATGTGTTAACCTTGTTCTTACATGAAACTACCTCTCTTCCGTATCTTGCATCAATCACTTACGACGAGTCACCTTTATTCATTGCATATTGCATATTATTTCTAACCTGTTGCCATGTATTGCTTCTAATTTGGTCAAATACACTTGTTAGGGCACCCTTTTAAGTTGGCAGAGTGATCTTGGTTTCATCTTTCATATGGTTTCGAGCTTGCATTGATTCTAACAAGTTCAACGACCTTGTGCTTAGTTTACACTTTATACATCATACATGTCACTATGTCACGCCGTCCTATTTTTCATACATATTCCATCATCCTATCATGCGGCTGCCTTACATGAGAGTAGTGTTCGTCAGTATCATGCATCAATGAGTTCTGAAGAGCAAATTTTATTCCTTTTTCTTGTGGGTTTGACTTGACAAGGCAAAATCAAGAAAGAGGAAGGAAAAGAGTAAGGAAGGCGATGATGGTGGTCCTCTGCAGCAACGTAAACGGAGCATCTGTACCGATTCTCCTTGTACTGATAGTGCATTACAAGGTCCAAGTCTCCGCTCCCCTACTCCACCATCCAAGGTGCTTGCTCTAACTTGGCACTGTGATATCTGGTTGCATGTTGCATATGGTGTCTAGCTCGTATTGCTCCTAATTAGTGTAAACTGCATATGCTTAGCTTACACATGATATATGTGAATATGACACGCTTTCCTGTTTTTGGTACATACTATATCTGTCTATCACACCATGTTCTTACATGAAACTACTCGTCTTGTGTATCCTGCATCGGTCACTTATGATGGGACACCTTTAAGTTGGCAGTGTGATATTGGTTTGTGCCTTGAATATGATTTCTAGCATGTATTTCTTCTAGTTTGATGAACGCCACCTATGACGAGACAGTTTTAACTTGGCAGAGTGATATTGATTGCACCTTCCATATGGTGTCCTGCAATGTTTCTAATTTGTTGAAGTGCCTTCTTCTTAGTTACCACATCATAGGTGTGAATATGTCAAGTCTTCTATTTTTTCGTACATATTCCATCCTCATATCATGACTTTGCCTTTCATCAGAGTAGTGTTCATCAGTATCATGCATGAATGAGTTCTGAAGAGCAAATTATATTCCTTTTTCTTGTCGGTATGACCTCACAATGCAAAGTCAATAAAGCTGAAGGAAATTGGCAAGGCATTGGATGATGGTGGTCCTTTTGAGCAACTGAAACGGAGGTTCTCTACAGATTCTACTCCGCCATCCTCCCAACAAGATTCCCAAGACAACACAAGGCTAGACAGTCAATGTAGCTGTGTAGATGATGAGCACATCTCCCCTACTCCACCATCACAGGTGCTTTCTCTAACTTGGCACTATTATATGTGGTTGAATGTTGCGTATGATGTCTACCTTGTATTGCTTCCAACTTTGTTGAATTGAATCTGCTTACTTTACACATAATGCCCGTGAATATGACATGTGTTCTTGTTTCTACATCAGACTCTGTTCTTGCATATCCCACATCAGTCACTTATGATAAGGCATCTTTAAGTCACCACTGTGATGTTGGTTGTGTCTTGCATATGATTTCTAGCATGTACTGGTTCTAATTTGTTGAAACGCCATACAGTTTGAACTTGGCAGAGTGATATTGGTTGCATCTTTCACATGGTGTCTAGCTTGTAGTGCTTCTAATTTGTTGAAATGCCTTCTGCTTGGTTACCACATCATAGGTGTGAATATGTCATGCCATCCTGTTTTTCATACATATTCCATCCTCGCATCATGTGTTTGCCTTTCATCCAAGTAGTGTTCGTTAGTATCATGCATGAATGAGTTCTGAAGAGCGAATTTTATTCCTTTTTCTTATTAGTTTGACTTCACAATGCAAAATCATTACAGACGAAGGAAATTAGTCCGGTAGTGGATGATGGTGGTCCTTTGGAGCAACTCAAAGAGGGGGTCTCTACAGATTCTACTCTGCCATCCTCCCAACAAGTTTCGCAAGACAACACAAGGCTGGACAATCAACGTAGCTATGTAGATGATGAGCACATCTCCCCTACTCCACCATCACAGGTGGTTGCTCTAAGTTGGCACTATTATATGTGGTTGCATGTTGCGTATGATGTCTAGCTTGTATTGCTTCTAACTTGAATTGCATCTGCTTACTTTACACATAATGCCTGTGAATATGACACGTGCTCCTGTTTCTAGAACATACATGTACATGATGAGCACATCTCCCCTACTCCACCATCACAGGTGCTTGCTCTTACTTGGAACTGTTATATGTGGTTGCGTTTTCCGTATGATGTCTAGTTTGTATTGCTTCTGATTATGTTGACTTGCATTTGCATAGCTTACGACTTATACCTGCAATGATCACTTACCCATAAGACACATTTAACTTGGGACTGTGATGTAGGTTGCATCTTGCATTGTCTTCTAGCTTGTACTACTTCTAATTTCTTGAAATGGCACTGACGATGAGACACTTTTTTACCTGATAGAGTGATATTGGTTGCTTGTTCATATGGTGCCTAGCTTTCATTTCTTCTAATTTTATTGAAATGCCTTTCACTTACTGTTTTTTCATACATATTCCATCCTCCTATCGTACGTGTGAATATGAAATGCTGTCTTTTTTTCTATATATTCCATCCTCCTATCCTGCGCTTGCATTAAATCAAAGTAGTGTTCGTCTGTATCATGCATCAACTAGTTATGCAGAGCTAATTTTATTCATCTTCTTGTGGTTTTGACTTCATAAGGCAATATCAGAAAATAGGAAGGAAAAGAGTAAGTTAGGGGATGTTGGTGGTCCTCCGCACCGACGCAAACAGAGACTCTCTAGATTTGCCACTGCTACTTCTAATGAAGTTGAAGTCCCAAGTCTACATGATGAGTTCATCTCCCGTACTCCACCATCGCACGTGCTTGCTCTAAGTTGACAGTGTGATAATTGGTTTCATGTTGCATATGTTGTCTAGCCTGTATTTCTTCTATTTTGATTAAATTGCACCTGCTGAGTTTATACGTTATACATGTGCATATGACATGGCTTTCTGTGTCTAGAATACACTTCATCTATCTATCATACCATGTTCTTACATCAAAGTACTGTTGTTGTGTATCCCGCATCAGTCACTCATTATTGGACGCTTTTAACATGGCAGTTTGATAGTGGTTGCATCTTGCATTGATTTCTACATTGTAATGCTTCTAATTTTTCGAATTGCCACTTATGACAAGACACTTTTAACTTGGCAGAGTAATATTGGTTGCATCTTTCATATGGTGTGTAGCTTGCATTACTTCTATTTTCTTGAAAATCCTTCTGCTTAGTTTGCACATCGTAGCTGTGAATATGTCATGCCGTCCTATTTTTCTTACATATTCCATCCTCATACAGTTGTCTTACATCAAAGTATTGCTTGTCTGTATCATGCATCAATGAGTTCTGAAGAGTGATTTTATTCTTTTGTGTTGTGGGTACATCTTGACATGGCAAAGTAAAAAAGAGCAAGGAAAATAATATAGTAGGGAGTGCTGTTACTCGTCGGGTGAAACGAAAAAGGATCTGCCGTCGAGATTCTGCTGGTACTTATAGTGCAGTAGAAGGTCCAAGTCCACCGGCTAAATCTACAAACACAGTATCACCTGCTCCACCAGCTGCAGCATCCGCTTCAACTGTACCAGCATCTCAACGAGTTACTCGTTCGTTTGCTCCAGAACTGGCCAGTTCCCAAGTTGCCTTCACACCTAACATACTTCCGAAGCACTACTGACACAACAAGACTTGGCAAGATCAGATGAACCTCATGAGCATCAACACCAAGACGGTACCTGACCGAGTCAAGTTGCAGTTGCATGCTCCTTTATATGTACTCTCATAGTTTGATGTACACTAACACTTTCCATATTCGTTGTTGAACTAGCACCACGACGCAAGCGGAAAACAGACATTAGGGCTAATGCTTGATAGATTAACAAAGTATAAAGGAGGAAGAATGGAGATCCATTTTGAGGCAGGTTTAAAAAGGCCATGTGATGCTACAGAGTTAGCCAAGTTAGTATCAGAGGCAGCCGTTGCCGTTAGGTGTCATGCACGTATCCTCCCAACGTGGATCCAGTACAGGAATGAGAAAGACAATACCCAGTTTAACACCTTTCTTGACCATTTATCTGTAAGTAATGTTATTCATCGCAATTAGTAATATTGTCTTGCTCTGTCCCATACTTTCTAGCTTCCTCCTAATAAGACTCACATTCTTTTTTCAACAGATGACGTTCAAGTTGGATCCAAAAGATGATGCAACTAAACAAGCATGCACTCATGTTTTACAGTCTGCTCTGCGACAGTATCGGTACCACCTTAGAATATCTCACTTTGAAGGCAAGGCTAACAATGAAATCTCCCAAACATCTCCAGTGGAATATATTACAGATGAAGACTGGACAGCCCTCGTTATACACTAGTCTGATCCAAAGTGTCAGGTAGGCTATATGTATTTTATCAGACCACATATTGAACTTGTATTTATGTATGTTCCTTACAAGTGTATCTTCTTCTAGGCTAACTGCTTGAAGAACAAAACCAACCGTTCTAAAGTGAAATTCCAACAGACAACAGGATCTCGTAGCTATATTGCACACTGCGAGGCTCTTGTAAATAGCTGCTACTTTCTTCATTTTTTTGTGCCATATTATCGTATCTATATTGACTTGTTCCAAATACAGAGGAAAGCCCGTGCAGACCAAAAAGAACTTCAACCGAATGGTGTGCAAATCTTCAAGGATTGCCACACCAGCAAGATGAAGGGCATGAGCACACCAGTTCAAGACGCAGTTGTAAGTCCTTACTCCTCCTGCCTTGAACTGATTGGTACTGTGATGTGTTCATTTTACTACTTGGTTTGCAACCAATGTCAGTTACTCTGTTCACTTTTATACACAGTTGTCTTAACGTATCATTTCACCTTACATGGCTTAAAAGAGATGAAGGATATTCTTTTGGTATTGATCTGTAATCTAGTTGTTATGTTCACGCGCGCACACAATGATAAAATAGCCTGTTTGTTTTATATCTGTTTGCCCATGATATGAATGATGTCATACTATGTTCATCCTAATTTAAACCATGTCCCTTTATCCTTAGATGTCAATGAATGTGAGGAAATAGACAATACAATAGGCATGCTACATGGACATATGTTCTGAAAGTGATTTTATTATGTAGTTGGCACTACAATACATGCTAATGTATTCCAGTAGTTCACCAAAATAAGTTATGTATAAACATTTAACCTACTTTGTTTTTTTTCTCATTAGTAACTTGTCTGGTACACTAATCTACAAGTTCAAACTTTCAGGAAGCTATGGAACAAATGATTGAGAAACCACAACCACCTGAAGGTGATGAGGCTACCACAGGCACAATGTCACCTCTTGCTGCAGTGCGTCAGTATCTCTCCACTAATAGTGCAAAAAGCACCTTCCTGCGTAATTCTGGGTTGGTTGTCAAGGTAACCTCGTCCAAATCGCCTACTGAATAAAGTCTTCCTGCTAGACAGAGTGATATATCTGTGCTCCAGACACAAGTCCAATCTCTAATGGACGTTGTTTTGGAAACAAGAATCGTGGTTGAGAAATGTCGTCAAGATATGAATGGTTTTGATACCAGACTATCAGACATTCTCTTCGTTGTTCAAGAGCAATGGCGGAAAAAAGGTGGAGATCGTGCTGCTCCATCAGATTCTACAACCTAAAACATTAGCACTCAGGTCAAATGATATGTGCTTCTATACATCTGATGGTGCTTTTATCTGGAAGGACTGTAAATTTATGCCAACAGGCCTATTGTTGTATGGTTGGAATTTATTTTGTTGTGATACAACATTATGATGCTGCCACAGGCTGCAGTAATTACGATGCTTTTTTGTATAGTGTAGGTTTATCTTAGTAATGTATTCGACAGAAAGCATCGTAGGAGCCCAAAATGCCAACATTCGTCGGGCCCATTCCAATTGGGCTAAAAACGATTACGGGCCGAAATTGGCATCTAGCCCACTAAAAATATCTTGGCCTAAATCAGCATAAGCTTTCATATTTTCTGGTAGGTCTGTGCCATTAGTGGGCCTTTAACAGGCCTAAACGTAATTTGGGCCCTCAGTAAAAATAGGCCGTTTATAGGTGTAAATATCTCGAGCCCATAAAAAACATGGGCCTTTAATAGACCGAAAGTGAGATTGGGCCCTGATTGTGCCAAATAACCCACTGGTCTTAGCAGGCCGAAATGGTGGCCCATTTACGATGCAGATCTTTGACAGGCCGAAATTCGGACGGGCCGTAAATGCGCCGACCTAATACACGGGCCTTTAACAGGCCGGAACTTCGGTCGGGCTAGATTATCATCATTTTTTATGGGCCGTTAATGGGCCCGATATGACATTGGGCCACATATGGCCCATGGTTTTCGTCCGACGTTAACAGGCCGAAAATGACAACAGGCCGAAAGTGGCCCAAATCTATAGTGGGCTTCTAACAGGCCACAGGTCAGACATGGCCGAATATGACCCAAATCCTTCACGGTCGTTTATGGGCTGAAAGTTTTGATGACCTGTAAATGGGCCCAAATGAAGCAGGACCTTTAACAAGCCCGAAATACACCAGGCCGTAATTCGGCCCAATTACTTAGCAGACTGTTAACGGGCCAGTAGTGACCATGGGCCGCGTTGATGACAAGTTTAGAACAGGCCGTTGATGGGCCGATTTGACAGAGACTGTTGGGCCTTTAGCTAGCCTGGCCCATTATGGTCTGTAGAATCTTGTGGGCCTTTAGCTGGGCCGGCCCATTGTGGTCCGCAAAATCTTGTGGGCCTTTAGTTGGGCCAGCCCATTATGGTCTGCAAAATCGTGTGGGCCTTTAGCTGGGCCGGCCCATTATGGTCCGCTAAATTTTGTGGGCCTTTAGCTGGGCCGGCCCATTATGGTCTACAAAATCTTGTGGTCCTTTAGCTGGGCCGGCCCATTATGGTCCGCTAAATCTTATGGGCCTTTGGTTGGGCCGGCCCATTTAAACTTTTTGGGCCACTTTTGGGCTGGTCCACATGTCAACAATCATAGGCCCATCTTGACCGTTGGATGAGTGACACCTATGCCAACGCGTAGCTGACACGTGGATCTGTCAGCCAATGAGAATTTTACACATGGAAAATAGTCATTGGTTGTGGCTGTTAGCGGGTTATCGGATCCACAAAACGGACCCGATAGGTTAACGGCGGTTAACGGCGTCCCTTTACGGTGGATGCCACGTGTCGGTCACCCTTGACGAAAGCACTTCTATGATGCGCAATTTATCTTCATGGAAGTGGACACTTCCGTGATGATAATTTTGGTAATGTCATGGAACACTTCTACGACAGCACAGGTATGACTATCTTGATTCTGTCATAAAATCGTCATGGATGTACATGCATGACAGAAAACGCGACCTACTATGACAAACACGTATCATCACAGAAGTGTATTTTTTTTGTAGTGTCCCACAACGGCCAATTTTATAAGGGGACACGGAGTACATCTTATCCTGATGAAAGGTGGTCTTCGCCTGCAAAGCTTCTGGCCAAGACGCAGCGGTGAGCTCGGCGATAACATCCGTCCTGCTAAGCTCGTGGTCTTGGTCTCGTTGCACAAGAATGGAAAGCTTTGGGGCCTTCATCGGGAACCTGCGCCTGCCCTTGCTCCCTTAGCACCAAAGAGGAAGCCGTCCCCTCTGCGCCCGCTGGCGCCCGCCTGGCCTTGGTCATCATGGCTCACGTCATCACAACCTCATGAGGCAGGAGGCTTGCATAGAGCTCTCTGCCCCTTAGGAGGTAGGCTCGGCGAGCTTCTCCTCCGGTGGTCTTGGCGTCGTCCACCTCGCGAGGCCAGGGGTGGTCTTGTCCTAGAGGCGTTGCTGCTGGGCCGTACCAGGCCGTCGATGAGCCTGTGAACTGGGCCGCAGGCAGACAAGTCTGGGTACCCCCAATCCCAGAATGCCGACAACCACCCAAAACTTCTGCAACCTAACCCATTTTGGTTCCCATTGTATTTGTGGTTGTTTGAGTTGTGATTTAAGTCTCCTAAGGTGCTTCGGCTACTTAAGGATAGTTACTTCTTCATCAACCACTGTAAGATTGTATTGTTCCATCGACTACATCAACCATCAAAGTTTGACATCAATGATAGCTATCCATCCTTTGAGGCCATCTTCAACCAGAAGCAAGGCCAGTGACCCCCAACTTCGTGAAAGGTTAAGTGCGACGAAGGTATCCATTCCGTCATACACTTTTCCTTCCTTGCTATTTCCCATTGATAGCCCCACAATCATTGCAAATACCTTCATACCTATTGAGACTAGCATTCTGAGTGTTGTCGCGCTTTGCAAAACTTGAGCACCATAGTGTCGGTACTAAAACTGGCAGATCTCGAGTAGGGTTCCCGAGCTATGGACCTGGAAACGATGGGTAACAGGAGATGATGGACACAATGTTTACCTAGGTTCATGACCTCTCGAAGAGGTAAACTACTACGTCCTGCTTTTATTGTATTAATGATGAAGTATCGAGTATAGGATGATCTACCTTGAGATCGTGTGTTGTGGTCTAAACCTAAGGCTGGTAATTATGATTGCGTCTCTATGGACTAAACCCTCTGGCTTATATAGGCACAAGGGCTATCTAGGGTTACATATGGTCGGTTGCCAACTAGGAATAAACACACTGACAGTTGGAGTTGTCCTTGATTTATAAGCCAAGCCTTCAGAAATGTTTGTCTCGATCACGCCTAGGTTCGAGGCCTCCAGAGTCCTTCCTTGTTGAGGTCGACGGGCCATAAGCTCAACCCATGGATTGTGGGCCAACTATGTTCGTACCCCCTTGTCTAGAACACCGTTAGTAGCCCCTGAACTTGTCTTCAAAGCTGTAGGATCAGAGAAGATAGGTCTAGAGGTGGGGTGAATACACTCTTAACCAACAAAAGGTGAAGTTTTTAGTTCTCTTGAAATCTAGGCAGATTTTGGCACGAGTTAAGATAACACCAAGACTTCCTACACATGCATATCTAGAGATAGGGCAGCGTAAATAGTAAAGCATGTATCAGTGTCCTGGATATGGGGGTATCCAGCCCTGCCTGCCTATCAACAACTCAAGGCCCTCACGAGGGGCCAAGCCTCATGAGGCGGATGACGCCAAGACCCCCGAGGGGATTGGCCTCCCCAGGCTGGCTCCCGAGGGGTGGAGAATTCTATACAAGGTTCGCCTCACAAGGCTTAGCTGACGTGAGCCATGACGACCAAGGCCAGGCGGGCACCAGGCGGGCGTAGAGCGTAGGTTTCCTCTTCGGTGCAAACGAGGCAAGCCATAGGCGCGGAGTCCCGAGGATTCAGCCAAAGGTTTCCATTCTGGTGCAACAAGACGAAGACCGCGAGGATGGCAGGACGGAGGTCATCGACGAGCCCACTGCAGCGTCATGAGGAGAGTCTTTTCGCAGGTGAAAACTACTTTTGTCAGGATAAGCTGTACTACTTGTCCCCTTTCAAATCCGGCCATTGTGGGATACCTTCCCGCCAACATTTGGGAAAGAGGACCAAGGCGACTATAAATAGGACTAGCCAGCACTATAGAACACAAGACAAGTCGAACTAGCCCACACCACACCAGCTCGAGAACACCTCACCTCCTGTGGCCAGTTCATACACTGTACTAGTTTATCCTCAGCCCTCCGAGGCAATCCACCAAAATGGTGGAGTAGGGTACTACACCGCAAGGTGGCCCGAACCAGGATAAACTGCTGTATATCTTTGTCTCTTTGAGCTTGACGTGCTAGGCTTAGGAGGATCACGAGTAGGTAGGCTAGGTAGGTTGAGATCTCCGCACGCACCCCAGAGTTCAAACCTCTCAAGGGTTTGAGGATCCCTTAATCCGACATTTGGCACACCAGGTAGGGGTGCGTCAGAAATCTTCTACCCCGACCGCCAAATGACGCCACAGGCTCCGATGGCGGGCGCTCCCCCGTTGGCCCAATGAGCGTGCGCTCCCGAAGAAGTGTCGGGGTTGCGCTACTTCGCCCTCTTCCTGCGGCAGGTGCACTGGCTGCCCAAGTTCCGATCAGAGATGCCGCCGCGTTATGACGGCGTGGCGGATCCGACCGCCTTTCTTCAAGCATACGAGGAGGCAGTCTAGGCGGCCGGCGGAGTTGACAAGGTGAAGGTCAACTGGCTCCCCATGGCCCTTGTAGGCGCGTCGCGCGCCTGGTTTCTCAACCTGCCGGCATCCTCTGTGGCCTCTTGGAAAGAGCTACGCGACCTCTTCCTCGCCCACTAGGTGACACTGACGCCCCCCCTCATCGCAGCTCTCCTAGGTGGCTCGTAGGCACCAGCCTCCGACCGCCACATCAAGCAGTTCTATCGGCGAGTAGGCGCCACCTAGGCGGGCTCGGGGGCTCCCCCGAGGTGGGCGGCGCCCAAGGCTGACCTCACCTTCGGCCCCGAGGATCATCCTACCGCCACGACAGGGGAGGCGCGCTCCCGATGCTTTGCACCCCCACCGTCTGCCATGTGACGGTCACCAGAACCCTCATCGACGGTGGAGCCGGCCTCAACATGCTCTCCTCGGATGCGTTCGGCCTGCTGCACGTGCCGCCAAGCCTGCTCCGCCCCTCCAAGCCTTTCTCCGGGGTTGGCGGTGGCTCCACCAGCCCCCTGGGGCAGATCCGTCTCCCTGTCTCCTTCGGGACACGCGAGAACTACCGCACCGAGCTCATCGACTTCGACATCGCCAGGATCGACCTGCTATACAAGGCTATTCTGGAGTACCCGGCCTTGGCCCAGTTAATGGATGCGAACAACCTTGCGTACTACCTCATGAAGATGCCCGGCAGCAACGGTGTCCACACGGTGGAGGGGGACACCAAAGGTGCACCGCAGGCCCTCAAGTTCGCCCTCAGGTCAGCCGCTTCCGTGCTGCCTAATGAGAAGGCGGGTCAGGAGGCCCCAGAAGCAACGCTGACCAAGAATAAGCAGTTGTTCTCCCAAGACCGGGCCGAGGCGAAGCAAGTGCTGGTCAGTGAGGATGGGGCGGCCAGCACTACCTTCACCATAGGGGCTGGCCTCCCTCGTGACCAAGAGGAGGCATTGATCAACTTCTTGCGAGCCAACAAGGATGTATTCGCTTGGGAACCCAAACACCTGGATGGGATCCCAAGGGGGATAATCGAGCATCACCTGAGGGTATTCCAAAAAGTGCGGCCAGTGAAGCAAAAGGCTCGCCGCCAGTCCATCGAGAAGCAGGCCTTCATCGTCCAGGAAACCTGTAAGCTACAAGCCGCAGGGGTCATCAGAGGGGTACGATACCCGGAGTGGCTAGCGAACCCATCATCATCCCCAAGAAACGAGGAAAGGAGCGCATGTGTGTCGACTTCACCAACCTCAACAAGGCCTGCCCGCAGATCCTTTCCCGCTCCCTCGCATCAACCAGATCGTCGACTCCACCGTCGAATGCGACCTATTGTGCTTCTTGGATGTGTCGGTGGGAAACGACACCTATGGGATCACTAGAATCCCTACTACGGTTGCGGGGCGCGGGGATCGTGAGAAGAGGGGGACTAGTAGACAACACAAAGGGGGTTTACCCAGGTTCAGGCCGCAAAGATGCGTAAAACCCTACGATCCTGCTTTGGTGGATGTATTAGTGTTCTAGAGCTCTTGAACTAGCTCTGGGTGCTGCTAGGTTCGAAAGAGCCGAATCCCTCTCAAGTGTGCCATGGGCCTCCTTTTATAGGCGAAAGTGGCTGCCACAGTGGCACACAGGAGGTGGAAAGTGCTACAGCATTGTGAGCTTATCACTGGTATTACAGGACAAAGCATATTTAATGCGAGGCTTAGGTGTCCCTTCACATTATGGGGGGCGGGAGCCAGGCCCGTCCTGTCCGTCGCCGCTACTCCTCGCTTCGACACGTGCCCTGGCCAGCGGTGCATGCGGTGCCATGTAGGCAGGCAGGCAGCTGAGGTGGCGCGGTGGTGGAGCCTCCACCAAGGGTTGCATGTTGCCACGCAGGTGCCTGCCCAGCAGGTTGGGTCGGCAGCTGCATGCGAATGGCGGCGAAGACTTGGCAGGCGCGGGCCTGGCGATGGCCCCGCTGGCGCGCTTGGCGAGGGCCTGGCCGGGTGGCCCGGCAAGGGTCTTGCCACGGCACGCAGGCGTCCCCGACAAGGATCTTGCCGGGGGTCTTGTAGGTTTCTTCGGTGATGATGATTGCCTTTCTATCCTCATTTGATCTTGACTATTCTTTGTCTTCACAAAGATCTGCATGCCACCACAGAGGTGCCTCCCGAGCCTTGTCCCAATGCATTTGTTTAGCGTTGGTGGGTTCAAAGGTGGCTCACTCAGCTGGCGTGGGCAAGCTGCCCCGGAAAGGGTCTTACCGGGGCCGCTAAGGCTGCCCCGGCAAGGGTGCTTGCCGGGGAAACCTGCTTCGCCCATCCGATCTTTGTGGCCATGGTCCTTGTCGTTGCTTCGTTTGTCTTGTGCCTTCGGCTTCTCTCCGGCTTCCCTTTCCTGTCCTATTATACGTGGTCGTGGCGGGAGGCTCTGACTGCCCGTGCACAAGTAAAGGGGTCAAAAGGAGAGCCCCTTCTTTTGTACACCGAAAGGAGCCCCCGGGCCTGGGCCATACATAAGCGCAACACGTTGTTGGGCCAGGCCCAGAACGGTGTGCGGGCAGTTGGGGCGGATTTCACCGCGGTAACTGCTCCGTCCGCTGCGCTTCTCCACGACCCACGTTGAACGCACGACGTGAGGGTCGTGCGCGCGGATGATGGAAGCATGCTGGTGTCATCCCGTGGTGGATAGTAAAGAGGTGGTTTGCGTGTCCCTTTGAGACCGCGGGGCCGCTGCTCATTTACTGCCCTCGCTTGGGAACCGTCGCTCCATGCGTCCCACTGCGCCTATCCCTCGCGCCATGTTCGCTGCATGCACGACGCTGGGCGCATGACAGGCACGCGGGATGTGGAAAGTCGTGCGCGTGCGTGGGTCAATTCCCACATGCCTTCAATGGAGCGGGGAGGGCGGTCGACGACCCTGCTTGCTGTCACTTCAACGGGCCGGATTGGCGGAGAGGGGGCGGCCGGGCCTCGCCCCCGCCCCTTTATAAAGAGGGGAGCGGGAGGGACGGTGCCTCTCAACCCTTCGCCACCTGCCTCTCCCCATTCCCGCTTCCTCATTTCTTCTGCCATGGCGAGGGGGCGTGGCGACACTTCATCGGTGGCGGCGAGGGTTTCGGCCAGACCGCGCATCGCTCCTCCCCAAGAGTTCGCAGCAGCGGAGCTGGCTGCTAGAGGAAGGGGGAGGGGTCGAGGCCGTCATGGTGCTCGAGGGAGAGGAGGACGGGGCGGAAGATCGACTTCGCCTCCGCCAGCGGCCCCTCCCCCGGTGGAGGGCCACGTCGGGGACAACCCTTGTGAGTTCTTCATCAGGCTGCGCCAGCCACCGCCTCGCCGTCTTCGCCTCCTGACTCCGTTTGTGTGGGAGATGGAGCTGGATTCGCCGCAGTCGAGTTGCCCGCCCCTCACATCATGTATCTCCATCGAGGGTGGAAGACCTTCGCTCGCATCCACAACTTGACGGAGGGGCTCACTCTCCATTTCAAACTAATGGAGGGTGGCCTCCTCTCCGTCAAGATCTTCGGGCACCTCAGGAATCGTGCGAGGTGCTGGGTGCTGAGCTCCTCTGACGATGAAGATACCTCCACGAGCAAGGGTGACGAGGAGGACAGAGGCAGCAACGACGAGCGCAGCGGGCGGCAGGATGACGGGTCCGACTAGGCGTCGGGCGCCACTCCGGGCGGCACGGGAGACCCCATCATCTGCGTCGCCGGCTCCTTGATCTTCTCAGGGTCACCTCCTTGGGCGGCTAGCGTGGGGAGGCTGCGGAAGAGGAAGAGGGCGGGCGGCAAGGCCGTCAAGTCATAGTACGTGGGCACCGACGCCTTCGTCGCGTATTGACGTCCTGCCGCCTCGTCTTCGAGCTCTGCCTCCAGCGCCGCCATCACCATCCAGCCCTTGGATGGCCACCGAGATGTTTTCTTGGTGTCTTCTCCCACTCGTAGCTCGCCTAGGCGCCCCTTTTGCCCTTCTGCGCTCTTGTTCCATTTCCTGAGGAGAGGGACAAGAAAGGGATTACGGGCACCTTATCTCTTTTTAGTCTTGTAAGCCTTCGGGCCTTTGTTAATTTTAGAACTTGTAATCCCCTTGCTCATGTTTTTCATTTCGTATGAACTGTACCTGTACGGGATGTTTTTTAATGAAAAAGGGATGTTTGCCGGGTTTCTTGTTCGCGGGTGGAACCCACGACAAGGAGTGAATCCTCGTTATCTTTAGGATAAACGTTTTTCCGCCCGGCAACAGGCCTTGCCCTCCCCCCACTTTGCTCGACACTTCTCACGCGCTTGGCGGAGGCAAGGATGAGGTGGGCTTAGGCTCCTCGTTTTATTTCCTTGCTGCCGTGACTACGACCAAACTCGGCCCCAGGAGATGAGTCCTAGGGGCCGGAATGAGGGGAGCACGGTAGCCTAAGGATAAAACAATGTTTCACATACCTCAGTCCATAAGAAAGCGCATGACAGATGATAGAAGACTTATCTGGATCTGCAACCCCCGGCAACCTTGGCTCGCCACGGATGGATCCTTGCTCTTGTAGCCCCCGGCAACTTTGGCTTGTCGGGGCATGGATGCTGGTCCATCCCCTTTCTTCCAACATAGCTTGGCAAGGATATTTATGCGCCTTGCGAACCAAAGAAGACAAAGAAGAATAGAGATACGTGCACTCGACCTCTAAGCTAGGGGTTAGCCACCGCTGAGCACTATCAACCCTAACCAAGGAAGAGACTCAATCTAGCATGCATGGTATAACTTACGGTGCCAGCGCTTCGTTTATTTATGCTCAGGGTCTGCGCCTGGCTTTGTACAAAGGGTTACATGCCTTGCCGGCAAGGCTTGTACAAAAGGGTGGCTTGCCGGAGGCCCGACAGCCGCGCCTTATGGGTAAAACTTGCGGAGATGCTCGATGTTCTAGGAGTTGCTCACTGGAATGGCATCTTCAGTCTCTAGCCAGACTGCGCCGGGCCTGGTGACTCGTGTTACCCGATAAGGGCCTTCCCACTTCGGTGTCAACTTGTTGGAATTCTTGGTCGACTGAACGTGCCGAAGAAAAAGGTCACCTTCCTCAAAGCTCCGGGCATGAACCTTGCGGCTATGGTAGCTGCGCAAGGCTTGGTGGTAGCGTGCTGCTCTCACAGCCGCCCGGAGAGGATCTTCCTCAAGGAGCGTTGCGTCCTCTTGCTGCAACCGCTCTTGCTCAAGCTCATCATAAGCGAGCACTCGAGGTGACCCGTATATGAGTTCTGTGGGGAGAACTGCTTCTACTCCGTAAACCAGGGCAAAGGGTGTCTGGCCGGTGGCTCGATTTGGCGTCGTTCTGATCGACCAAAGAACCGCTGGCAACTCATCAATCCAGCGCCTTCCACTCTTGTGCAGCCTATCAAAAGTCTTCGTTCTTAAGCCTCGCGGGACTTCAGCATTTGCTCTCTCCGCTTGGCCGTTGCTCCGTGGATGTGCCACGGAAGCAAAACAGACCCTGCTGCCGAGATACTCAATGTACTGCATGAAGGCATGGCTTGTGAACTATGTGCCATTGTCGGTGATGATCCTGTTGGGCACCCCAAAATGGCACACTAGTCCCTTGAAGATCTTGATGGCTGACTGCGCTCTCACCTTCCTCATTGCTTCCACCTCTGGCCACTTGGTGAACTTGTCGATTGCAACGTACAAGTACTCAAAGCCCCCGACAGCACGGGGGAAAGGGCCCAATATGTCGAGCCCCCAGACCAAGAAGGGCCAGTAGAGAGGGATAGTTTGAAGGGATTGAGGTGGTTGATGGAGCTTCTTCGAATGGAACTGGCATGCTTCACACTTGGTTACTAGTGCCGTCGCATCCTGGAGGGCGGTGGGCCAGAAGAAACCTTGCCGGAAAGCCTTACCGGCAAGGTCCCTCGACCCTAGTGGGAGCCACATATGCCTCCATGTATCTCTCCCAACAGCTTTAGTCCTTCCTCCCGGGAGATGCACTTTGTAACACCCCGGATGTAACTTTCCATCTTTGTATCTCCAACTCTTGCCATTTTCGGCTATGTAATATGATATTCCCTCCGTGGTTGGGTTTTGTCTTTTGTTTTTCATTTTATTCATGTCATGCATTTCATATCATGTCATCATGTGCATCTCATTTGCATGTGTGTTCGTCTCATGCATCTGAGCATTTTCCCCGTTGTCCGTTTCGCAATCCGACACTCCCACATGCACCGGCGCACACCTATTGTCTATTTTCGTGTGCGGGTGTTGAACGTTCTCGGAATGGACCGAGCCTTGCCAAGTGGCCCTGGTATAGCACCGGTAGACCGCCTGTCAAGTTTCGGGTCATTTGGAGGTCGTTTGATACTCCAACGGTTAACTGCATAACCGCAAAGGCCTCTTTTGAGTTGCAGCCCAACACCCCTACAAAACAGCCCAATAACCCATCTAAGTCACTTCCATGCTCTCCATCGTCGGATCACGATCGTGTGGGCGAAAACCACACCTCATTTGGAGCTTCCTAGCTCCTTCTACCTATAAAAACACCCCCTTCCCCGAAATCCCGGATCATTTTCCTACCCTAACCCTAGCCCCGCTCCTCTTCGCGCGCTGGACACCATCCGCCGGCGCCGGACAACGTCCGCCCCGCCGCCTGAGCCAACCAGGGGCTGCCACGTGGGCAGCCGCGCCCACATCGCCGCTGCCTCCCGCGCAGGCCCGCCGGGCCCAGGCGGGGCCCTCCCGGCCCACGCGCCCAGGCCGCGGCCGCCGCCTCGTCCTCCGCCGCCGGCCGCATCCGCCCCCGCGACCCGCCGCCGT
>NC_041391.1:307105312-307147930 GCF_002162155.2 Triticum dicoccoides
CGGTCGCCGCGTCGTCCCCGCGCCGCCGCGCCGTCCCCGCGCCGCCGCGCCGGAGCTCCGCCGCCCGAGCCCCCTCCCCGAGCTCCTCGTCCTCTCTGGCAACGCCTCGGCGTCCGTGCGGTCGGACCCGGGTCAGATCCGATCTGGATAAGTTGACCTCTCCTCCCCCCATTTTCGTCTAAGTCTTTTCTGTCATTAATTTTTGTCGCATGTTCATCGCCACATAACTTTGCACCCGTGGCTCCGTTTTGGGCGTGTAGCATACCTAATTGTTCGTCTCGATGAGTACATCATTTCATCTCATTGCATCATTTTCATTTGAGCTCATCTTGATTCCCGAAATGCTGTTGGAATAGTGCTTCATAATGTTAGTTTCAGATTCTTATCAGAACATGCACTTTTGTCATTTTTGCCATGATTGATGTGTGCATCCTATGTACTTGAGCCCTACATGTGAGTTGAACTATGCCATGTCTTATTTGCAGAGGTACTTGCCATGTATTTTTGTGATCAATGTGGTGACTAGCACAAGCATGCAAACTAGGCTTCGTGATATTGCTGATTTTAGTCCCTGTTCTGCTGATATTTTGATGCCATGTAAACATGTTGCTATAGAGAGATCCATGCATATTTTAAGATACTTCAGTAAGGGTGTTTTGAACATATGGTTATGCTCTATCCATCCATGGCCCTGGTAGAAATTATGGAGTAGTCTAGCATGTCATTTTCGTGCTCTACTTTTGCTTCAGAATGTTTCCTGGCAGATTGTTTACATGTTATTCAATTTTGCCAAGGTTGTTGTAGTTGATCCGTGTACGCTATGATGTTGTTCTTGCCATGTATAGCTTCTATGCCATGTCTTCTTGATGGATGTATGATTAGTTTATCATGAAGTGCTCTGTAGTGAGTGCATCGAGCTCACGAAGGTGCCTTCGTAATTCTGTCAATGCCATGCTTTGTTTGCTGAATCTGTTAACGAAACTTGCTATGTTCACATGGGTGCCATCATATTTTCTGATCCCTTGTGGCTTATGGTCAGTAAGGGACTTTTGATCTATGCTTTGAGTAGACTCATGTCATGCCTTGTTTTGCTATTATAAGTTCCTGTAGCATGTTGATATCTTGCTCTGAACATTGCTTCGTGATGCTGTTTATGCCATGTCCAACCTGATATTTTTTGCACTTTCACCATGCTTGTTTGAACCTGTTATGATGTGATTTAGCCGTAGCTCAGTGTTCCTCTTTTGTTAAGCATCTCCTATAGATCACTGCCATATGTTTTGTTTTCATGTTGGGGTGCTGTAGCGTAGTTTCTTGTTGCATGCTAAGTAGCATCGCGCTGTTAATCGCAGATTTGCGCCATTCTTGTTTTGCTTGCCATTTGCAAACCGTGCATCCGTTTCCGGCGATCTTCATATCGATTTCAACCGAAATCATCTCATCTTTCCAGCGGCATACTTGGTTTGCGAAGTTGATGCCTTGTTCATCCTTTTTCCTCCCGAAGCACGCATATGCATTGCATATCACATCTCGCATATCATGACATGTATTGCATCATGTTGGTTGTGCATTGAACCGTGTTTTATTGTGGTTACTTTGCTTGTGTTCTTGCTTTGGGTAGAGCCGGGAGACGAGTACGTGCACGAGGAACCTGTTGAGCACGCTAACGAGGATCAAGCCTTCGACAACTCTGAGAACCTTGCAGGCAAGATGACCATACCTTCGATATCACTTCTATCTTTGCTTGCTAGTACTCGCTCTATCGCTATGTTAGCTCTACCTTGCCATTGTTTATCATGCCTCCCTATTGCCATGTCAAACCTCTAACCATCTTGTCCTAGCAAACCGTTGTTTTCCTATGTCACCGCTTTTGCTAATCCCCTCTTATAGCGTTTCTAGTAGCAGGTGAAGATGAAGTTTGTTCCTGGTCGGAACATGGATATTTTGGGATATCACAATATGTCTTGTTTAATTAATGCACCTTATATACTTGGTAAAGGGTGGAAGGCTCGGCCTTATGCCTGGTGACTGGTTCCACTCTTGCCGCCCTAGTTTCTGTCATACCGGTGTTATGTTGCTTGATTTTGCGTTCCTTACATGGTTGGGTGATTTATGGGACCCCCTTGACAGTTCGCTTTGAATAAAAATCCTCCAGCAAGGCCCAAACTTGGTTTTACCATTTGCCACCTAAGCCCTTTTCTCTTGGGTTTTTGCGAGCCCAAGGGTCATCTTTATTTACCCCCCCCCCCCGGGCCAGTGCTCCTCCGAGTGTTGGTCCAAACTAGAGCACCGTGCGGGACCATTCCTTGGCAACTTGGATTCGTTGGTTCCTGTACGCTTCACTTATCCGGTGTGCCCTGAGAATGAGATATGTGCAGCTCATATCGGGATTTTTCGGCACTTCGGGCAGCTTTGCTGGTCTTGTTTTACCATTGTCGAAATGTTTTGCGAACCGGGATTCCGAGACTGATCGGGTCTTCCCGGGAGAAGGTTTATCCTTCGTTGACCGTGAGAGCTTATGATGGGCTAAGTTGGGACACCCCTGCAGGGTATATTATCTTTCGAAAGCCGTGCCCGCGGTTATGAGGCAGATGGGAATTTGTTAATGTCCGGTTGTAGATAACTTGACACTTGACTTCATTAAAATGCATCAACCGTGTGTGTAGCCGTGATGGCCTCTTCTCGGCGGAGTCCGGGAAGTGAACACGGTTTGAGTTATGCTTGACGTAAGTAGTTTCAGGATCACTTCTTGATCACTTCTAGCTTATCGACCGACGCGTTGCTTCTCTTCTCGCTCTCACTTGCGTATGTTAGCCACCATATATGCTTAGTGCTTGCCGCAGCTCCACCATATTACCCCTTTACCTACCTATGAGCTTAAATAGTCTTGATCTCGCGGGTGTGAGATTGCTGAGTCCTCGTGACTCACAGATTCTACCAAAACAGATGCAGGTGCCGAGGATACCAGCGCAGATGGCGCAACTGAGCTGAAGTGGGAATTTGATGAGGTCCTTGGTCGTTACTATGTATCGTTTCCAGATGATCAGTAGAGGAGCCCAGTCGGGACGATCGGGGATTTAGCACTTGGGGTTGCCTTCTTTTCATTTGAACTTGACCATAGCCGGTCTATGAGTGTATTTGAATGATGTATGATCTTAATTATGTATTGTGTGAAGTGACGATTGTAAGCCAACTCTCTTTATCCCATTCTTGTTCATTACATGGGATTGTGTGAAGATGACCCTTCTTGCGACAAAACCACCATGCGGTTAAGCCTATAAGTCGTGCTTCGACACGTGGGAGATATAGCCGCATCGTGGGTGTTACACACTTCAATTTCACCCCATTTGGTCTTTTTCTGTACAATACGTTATCAACGAATTGGTACAGAGCAGACCGGCGGGCTACTCTTTCGGCCTCTTCCTGCTCCTCAGGAAGCTCTCCTTTTTCAAGGAATCAGACGGTAGGTTGCGCCCATGCCGGAGTCTGTGGCTCGACGACAAGGACCAAAGGCATCTCTTCTGCCACGGGAGCAGCCGCCTCCATGGCCATGACCTGAGGACCTGCCGGAGTCGGTTGCCCCACGGCAGGATTGGCATCCATGGCAACATCTTCGCCGGCGGCCCCGCGGAGCTCGGTGGGGAAGTACTTGCCGGGGCCTAGCTTCGTCCGCTTGCTCCGCCCGGTCGACGACTCAACGGATGGTTGAGTTAACTGAAGCACAAAAGTACCTGGTTCCACAGGTAGCTTGAGGGCAGCGCGCTTTGACAGGTAGTCGGCGATGTCGTTCTCCGCCCGGGGGACATGCTCCGCTTGTATACCGTCAAAGCGCTCCTCCAGTTTCCTCACCTCATCTACGTAAGCTTCCATCAACGGGCTTTGATAATCTTTGTTGATCTGCCTGACGATGAGCTATGAGTCGCCCCTGACGATGAGCTTTTTAACTTCGAGGTCTGCCATGATCCTGAGACCGGCAAGCAAACACTCGTACTCGATGGTGTTGTTGGTTGACATCTCCCATGGGAAGTGCATCTGGATGACATACTTGAGGTGCTCTCCGGTGGGTGCGATAAGCAGCACACCAGCACCGGCGCCTTGCAGCGAGAAGGCACCATCAAAGTACATGATCCAGTTGCGGCTCATTTCCTCGCCGGGGAGAGTGGTCTCATGTACCTCTTCGTCGGGCGTCGAGGTCCATTATACAACAAACTCTGCCAAGACTCTGCTCTAAATCGTCCAGGTACTTTCAAACTTCAAACCAAAGCTTGACAGCTCCAGGGCCCATTCCACGATCCTCCCCGTTGCATCTGGATTATGCAGTAACAGCAGCAATGGGAGGCGGGTGACCACCATGATCTCGTGCGCTTGGAAGTAATGGCGCAGCTTCCTCAAAGCCATAAGGAGGTCGAAGAGCAGCTTTTGCACACCTGAGTACCTCGACCTAGCCCCTGCAAGAGGGAGCTGACGAAGTAAACTGGGTGTTGTACCATTTTCTTCTTCTGCGCCTCTTCAACCGGTTGTGCGGGTCCTGTTGTACTGGCGCCAGTCTTGCCGGGACCGAGCCATGCCGGGGACTCAGTATCGCCGGGACCGAGCCCTGCCGGGGATGGTTCTGGCCCGCCAACCGTTGACTCTGTTGCTGCTGCTGTCTCCTCATCGACCTCTCTCTGCGCCACTAGTGCGGCGCTAACCACCTGATTCGTTGCCGCTAGATAAAGCAGCAAAGGTTCTTGCGGTTTGGGCGCAACCAGCACTGGGGTAGAGGAGAGGTATTTCTTCAAATCCTGCAGTGCCGCCTCGGCCTCCGGGGTCCTCTCCACTGGCCCTGCTTTCTTCAAGATCTTGAAAAAAGGAAGGGCACGCTTCGCGGACTTGGAGATGAACCGGCTCATGGAAGCAACGCAGCCAGTGATCCATAGCACATCCTTGATCCATTTGGGTGCCTCAATCTGCTCGATGGCCTTGATCTTATCTGGGTTTGCTTCGGTCCCGCGCTGGGACACAAAGAACCCGAGAAGTTTGCTGGACGGGACACCGAAGACACACTTCTAAGGGTTCAACTTGAGGTTGATCTTGCACAGGTTTGCAAATGTTTCCTCCAGATCTTGCACAAGGGTCGCTTTGTCCTTGGTATTGACCACTATGTCATCCATATAAGCTTCCATATTTCTATGTAGCTGGGGCTCAAAACCAATTTGGACTGCTCTTGCAAAGGTTGAGCCAGCACTCTTCAACCCGAAAGGCATCCGTAAAAAGCAATACGTACCACATGGGGTGATGAATGTCGTCTTCTCCTCGTCTTCTTTTGTCATGAAGATCTGGTGGTATCCTGAATAGGTGTCAAGGAATGATAACAGGTCACACCCAGCCGTGGAGTCAACAATCTGGTCGATGCGTGGTAACGGGAAGGGATCCTTTGGACATGCCTTATTGATGTCCGTGTAGTCAATACATAGCCTCCACTTCCCATTTGCCTTGCGCACCACTACCGGATTGGCCAACCACGTCGGATGGAGTACTCCTCTCACCAAGCCTGCCGCCTCTAGCTTTCTGGTTTCCTCCATGATGAACTCCTGCCTCTCTAGAGCTTGCTTCCTGACCTTCTGCTTGACGGGCCACGCATGAGGACAAACAACAAGGTGGTGCTCAATCACTTCCCTGAGAATGCCGGGGATGTCGGAGGCTTGCCATGCAAACACATCGACATTCGCCCGCAGGAAGGTGACGAGCTCGCTTTCCTATTTGCCGTCGAGGGTAGAGCTTATGGTAAAAGATCCCCCCATACCGTCCTCCTTGCTGGGCACCTTCTTACTATCTGGTGGCGTGGCTCTGGACTTCTTGCTCTTGCCGGCGGAGCTCTCTGGCATGTTCTCAACGGAAGCACAACACCCCCGAAGAGGTGCGCTTGCCGGAGTGGGTGCGAGGGGTCTCCCCGGTCTTCTTCCCCCCCGGGGCTCCGTCGGCAGGAGCAGGTGCCTTAGTGGTAGCTGCTGCAACTGGTTCCCGGTAGAGTTGGTCGGCACAGATCAGCTTATCTTTCTTTTCGGAGGGGACGGTGATGATGTTCATCGGCCTGGGCATCTTCAGCATCTTGTAGGCGTAGTGTGAAGCCGCCATGAACTTGGCTAGTGCCGGGCGGCCGAGGATCCCGTTGTAAGGCTAGGGGATCTTGGCTACATCGAAAACAATCCTCTCTGTCCTGTGGTTTAGCTCGCCTCTGAATGTCACGGGCAGTGTGACCTTTCCCTTTGGCTGGCTCCTCCCCGGGTTAACCCCTTGGAACGTGCTTGTCTCCTCGAGGTCTGCATCGGGGATCTGCAGCCTTTTGACCACAACAGGCAAGATAAAGTTCAGGCCGGCCTCGCCGTCAACCAACATCTTTGTCACCTTGAGGTTGCGGATTGTTGGTGAAACCAACAACGGCAAGCACCTGACCGCAGTAGTGCGGTCAGGGTGGTCCTCGGTGTCGAAGATGATGGGCATGCTGGACCATTTCAGCGACTTCCGTGCGTCGAACGACGGCTCCACCGCCGTGATCTCACGTGCCACTGCTTCAGTTGGCGGTGGGACGTATGCAGCGAGGCGCCACCATCGACGCACATGGCCTCTATGGCTTTCTGAAACTCGTGGTCGTCGGACTCATCATCCTCGTCATGATCATCGTCTTCCTGCTTCTTGTCGCGGCCTCGAGCGGGCCTCTCCTACTGATTATCCTTGCCGCGGCAGCCTCCTTGGCCGCCACGTTTCTTGCCGGATCCCTCGGCACCATCTGGGCCTTTCTCCTTGACCCGCCACTCATACTCAGCTTTCTGCTTCTCAGCGAGCAGCTCTACCTGCCGGCAGTTTTGGAGATCATGGCCCTTGGTGCGGTGGATCTTACAATACTGCTTGTCGGAGCCCCCTGGCTTGTCGGCAGCCGCCAAGGCCCGGCAAGCGGCACATCCGGCAACCTCCTTGCCAGGGTCACTTGCCTTGGGTTTCTTGTTGGCGCCGGTATCGTCGGATCCCTCGACGGCAAGCACGGTCTTGCTCCTGCGCTTCCTGTTATGGCACCGGACCTTCTTCACCGGGGTGGCGGTATCATCCGTGGAGTCGGTTTGTGCACCGGCGTCTTCACTGGGGTACTTCCTTCCCTCTTCAGCACGAGCGCACCGATCGGCCAGAACATAAAGTTCGGCCACATCTCTGACCTTGTTCTTCGCCAGCTCTTCACACATCTTACAATTGCGCACATTCTGATGGAATGCACTGATGACGGTGGCAGGATGAACGTCGGGGATGTTGTACTGCACTCGGCTGAATCTTTGGATGTACTTGCACAAGTTCTCCCCTTCCTTCTGGGGGATGATGTGTAAATCACTCGCCTGGCCATGACCCTGGTGACCCCCGGTAAAGGTGCCAACAAACTCATGGCACAGATCCGCCCAAGAAGAGATGGAATCCACCGGCAAGTGCATCAACCATGACATAACATTAGGCTTGAGTGACAACGGGAAGTAATTGGCAACCACCTTATCATCGCGGGCCCCAGCAGCTTGCATCATGATGGTGTAGATGCTGAGGAACTCCAACGGGTGAGTCTTGCAGTTGTACTTTTCGCCAACATCAGGCTTGAACGTATGGTGGGAGGGCCACTGGAACTGCAGGAGCTCACGAGTGAAAGCCGGACAACCCACCTCATAGGGTAGGCCGCCGTAGCCTCCCAGCGCTGGGTGGTCCGTAGCAGGCCCTGCCTGCCTGTCCGATTGGTGGCGCGCGTCTCGCCAGCGCTCAATGGTAGTTTGAGCATCCTCATGAACCCGCTCCCGAAGGACTTGACACTGATCGCGGTTGGTTCGCGGGTCGGACGACGCGATGGAGATACCGTCTCGAGCGTCGTCGTGACGAACCAACGCCCGGGGTGGCCAGGACGGAGGAGGGGAATGCACCGTGGTTGCATCGCGTCCGGCACGGTCTCCGCTGGCGTGCGGTGGCCTGGTGGAGCGACGGCCTACGGGTCTCGCCGGCCGCAACTCAGCATTGTTGGCGATGCCGTCATGGCTCCGGACGGTGGCCCTCCATTCGTCGAGCTTCTCCGCAGCGGGAGGAAAATCGAGGAGCAGCTGCGCGCGCTAAGGCTTCCGCTGGTGTGGCTGGCGGCGAGAGCTGGGTGGACCGCGATGCGCCTCGACTTCTAACCACGTTAGAAGGAGCTGCATCACGGCCCCGCAGCCGTTCGCCACCTCCGTCGGCACCTCGGCGCGCATGCTGGCCCTCCTCATCATGTGATGGGTGCATGGGTCTCTTCCCAGGGTGGCGCGCAGGGTCACCAGCAGGGTGACGCTGCTCATCATGCACAACCTGGGAAGAGCGCGCCGTGGGCGCCGGTGTTGGTGTCTTGCAGGCCACTGTGCCGCCGTCTGGCAGGATGGAGGCTCCCCTGGAGGGCCCCGCGCCGCCTACAGGGGGCCCGACTTCGTCTCTGGAGCCCGCGACTGGTGGCTCGTCGCCTGGCGTGCGAACGACGCCTCTCGCCAGGCCCGGACCGCTAGTGTGGTGTGGATGTTCGCGGGACGCGCCACGGGTTCTCTCCACGACTGGCCCGCTACTGGTCCGCGCCGGTACTGGCAACCAGGTCCCGGACGAACCGATCACCGTGGTCGTCTACTTCTTAGGAGCCATGGCGATGAGGAACAACTAGGTCAAGTGCTAGACCAAATTCTCACAATTGCGCACCCCCTACCTGGCGCGCCAAAGATGTCGGTGGGAAACGATACCTATGGGATCACTGGAATCCCTACTACAGTTACAGGGCGCGGGGATCCTGAAAAGAGCAGGACTAGTAGACAACACAAAGGGGACTTACCCAGGTTCGGGCCGCAAAGATGCGTAAAACCCTACGATCCTGCTTTGGTGGATGTATTTAGTGTTCTGGAGCTCTTGAACTAGCTATGGGTGCTGCTAGGTTCGAAAGAGCCAAATCCATCTCCAGTGTGCCATGGGCCTCCTTTTACAGGCGAAAGGGGCTGCCACAGTGGCACACATGAGGTGGAAAGTGCTACAGTGTTGTGAGCTTATCGCTGGTATTACAGGACAAAGCATATTTAATGCGAGGCTTAGGTGTCCCTTCACTTTATCGGGGGCGGGAGCGAGGCCCGTATCGTCCGTCGCCGCTCCTCCTTGCTTCGACACGCGCCCTGGCCAGCGGTGCATGCGGTGCCATGTAGGCAGGCAGGCAGCTGAGGTGGCGCGGTGGTGGAGCCTCCACGAAGGCTGCATGTTGCCATGCAGGTGCCTACCCAGCTGGTTGGGTCAGCAGCTGCGTGCAAACAGCGGCAGAGACTTGGCAGGCGCGGTCCTGGCGGTGGCCCCGCTGGCGCGCTTGGCGAGGGCCTTGCCGGGTGGCCCGGCAAGGGTCTGGCCGGGTGGCCCGGCAAGGGTCTTGCCGCGGCGCGCAGGCGTCCCCGGCAAGGATCTTGTCGGGGGTCTTGTAGGTTTCTTCGGTGATGATGGTTGCCTTTCTATCCTCATTTGATCTTGACTATTCTTTGTCTTCAAAAGATCTGCATGCCACCATGGAGGTGCCTCCCGAGCCTTGTCCCAATACATTTGTTTAGCGTTGGTGGGCTCAAAGGTGGCTCACTTAGCTCCCGTGGGCGAGCTGCCCCAGCAAGGGTCTTGCGGGGGCCGCTGAGGCTGCCCCGGCAAGGGTGCTTGCCGGGGGAACCTGCTTTGCCCATTCGATCTTTGTGGCCTTGGTACTTGTCATTGCTTCCTTTGTCTTGTGCCTTCGGCTTCTCTCTGGCTTCCCTTTCCTGTCCTGTTATGCGTGGCCGTGGCGGGAGGCTCTGACTGTCCGTGCTCAAGTAAAAGGGTCAAAAGGAGAGCCCCTTCTTTTGTACACCGACAGGATGCCTTCTCAGGCTACCACCAGATAAAGATGGTCGTGGAGGACGTGGAGAAAATGACATTCCTCACCCCCTGTAGGGTGTACTGCTACACCTGCATGCCCTTTGGACTGCGTAATGCCGGGGCAACCTTCCAGTGACTGATGCATATCACCCTGGGTTCGCAGCTCGGGAGGAACACAGAGGCCTATGTTGACGATATAGTGGTGAAGTCTTAGGAGGCCAGGACCTTGATAGAAGGTCTGGAGGAGACGTTTGCCAGCCTACGCAAGGTGGATCTTCGGCTTAATCCCGAGAAGTGTGTCTTCGGGGTTCCCTCCGGCAAGCTGCTGGGCTTCCTGGTGTCACACAGAGGGATCGAGGCCAACCCAGAGAAGGTCAAGGCGATAGAGGACATGAGCCCCCCACAGACCCTGAAGGAGATGTAGAAGCTGACGGGCTACGTAACCTCGCTAGGGTACTTCATTTCCATGCCGGGGGGCGCCCTCCTGTTCTTCAAGCTAATGAAGAGGAAGGAGCCATCTGAGTGGACGCCAGAGGCGGACGCAGCCTTTCAAGACCTCAAGAGATATTTGACTAGCCCGCTAGTGATGGTGGCACCACGCCCTCTCGAGCCCTTGGTGCTCTATCTGGCAGCCACCCCTCACTCAGCCTGCCCCGCCCTGGTGGCACTAAGGAAGGAACGCCCATCCAAGAAGCCTCAGCAGGATGCACAACCACCGAGCAAGGCACAACACCCTCAGGACGGAACATCCAGGGCCTCGACCGACCCGATGGTCTACATTCCTCCTGAAGCCATGATCGACCCCGCGGCCACCGAGGCTCCAGAGGGTGGGCCTCATGAAGCCATGGAGAACCCGCGCCCTCACGAAGAACAAGACTCCGCTCATGCCTCCCCCCTCGTCGAGCACACTGTCTACTTTGTCAGCACGGTGCTGAGGGAGGCCCGAGCGTGCTACCCCATGCCTCAAAAACTCTTGCTCGCGCTCCTGGTCGCCTCCAGAAAACTGCGCCACTACTTTTAAGGCCAACCCATCAAGGTTGTTTCAGCGTACCCGCTTGAGAGGGTGCTCCGGAGCCCGAATGCCGCCGGGCGAGTTGTTGAATGGAAGATCGCGCTTCAGGCGTTCAATCTCGAGTTCAGCACCACCAGGGTCATCAAGGGTGCGGCCCTCACGGACTGCATGGCCGAGTGGACTGGTGCTCCCGACCGTGGAGTAGGAAAGGACCGCTCCCTCCTGCCAGGAGATGAGTTGCCGGATGGATGGATCATGTACTCTGACGGGGCGTTTGCGCGGCAAGGCACAGGAGCGGGGGCCATCCTCATCTCACCCACCAAGGACAAGCTCTGTTACGCGGTGCAACTCTGCTTTCAGCAGGGCGAGAAGGTATCCAACAACATCACAGAGTTCAAAGGCTTGCTCACCGGACTCAGGGCCGCGGCACGCCGGGTGTGAAGCACCTCACCATGAAGGGCGACTCTCAGCTTCTCGTCAACTTCTCCAACAAGTAGTACACGCCTATGGACGAGCACATGTAAGCATACCTAGAAGAGGTGCGCAAGATGGAGAAGCGGTTCATGGGCGTGGAGTTGCATTACGTGCCGCGCAGAACGAACAAGGAAGCTGGCCACATCACCAAGAGAGCCTCCCGCAGGCTCCCTCAGGAGCCGGGGGTGTTTGAGGAGCGGCTCTTGAAGCCGTCTACGACCCCCACGCCACGACTCTAGCACCGCCTCAGGAGGACTTGCCACAGGCACCCGAGACGGGCGCCCCAGCTTGTGGCCACCCCTCGGGAGCCCGCCTGGTGCTTGCGCTCGAGCCTCGGGAGGGGTGCTGGACCGAAGAGTTCAAGACGTACTTACTTCAAGGGACCCTGCCAGAGAAGGAGGAGGACGCCGAGCGCGTGGCCCGCCCAGCCACCGCGTACTGCATCAAGGATGGTGAGTTATATCGCAAGAGGCCCAATGGTGTTTTGTTGTGGTGCATCTCCAGGGAGCAGGGGCTCGAGCTGCTAGCGGATATACATGGTGGGGACTACGGGGATCATTCCTCGTCATGCACTCTGGTGGGCAACGCGTTCCATAGCGGCTTTTACTGTCCCACCGCGCTCAACGACGCCATAGAGTTGGTGCGCTCTTGTGAAGCATGCCAGTTCCACGCCAAGCAGATCCACCAGCCCGCGTAGGGCCTCCAAACAATATCTCGCACATGGCCGTTCGCGGTCTGGGGACTAGACATCTTGGGGTCGTTCCCTCGGGTGCCAGGGGACTACCAGTACCTCTATGTTGCCATTGACAAGTTCATCAAGCGGGCGGTGGTAGAAGCCGTGCGCACCATCCCTAGATCGGCCATCAAGTTCATCGAGGGAATCATGAGCCGGTTTGGGGTCCCCAACCACTTCATCACCGATAATGGCTCGTAGTTCACCAACAACCTTTTCAAAACATACTTTGCTAACCTTAGAACCCAGGTATGCTACGCCTCAGTGGCACACCCACGGAGCAACGGCCAGGCCGAGCGGGCCAACGCAGAAGTCCTGAGGGGGCTCAAGACCACGACCTTCGAGAAGAAGCTCGAGGTCTGCGGCACAGGCTGGCTCGACGAGCTGCAGTCCGTGCTATGGTCCATCCGCAGCACCGTGACCAAGCCAGCGGGAGAGACATCATTACTCCTTGTCTACGGAGCAGAAGTGGTTCTCCCTCACGAGGTCAAGCATCGCTCCATGCGGGGCCTGGCATTCGACGAGGCACGCTAGGACGCCACGCGGGGGACGGATCTCATGCTAGTGGAGGAACACTATCGACAAGCCTCGCTGCGGGCGGCAAGGTACCAGCAGGCGCTGTGGCGGTACCACTGCCGCAGCATCCGCTCCAGGACGTTAGAGGTGGGCGATCTCGTCCTGAGGCGGGTGCTCTCCAGGGAGGGGCTACACAAGCTCTCTCCCATGTGGGAGGGCCCATTCAGGATTGCCCGTGTCGCCAGGCCTGGTGCCGCGTGCCTGGAGACACAGGACGGGGTCCCCATCCAGAACGCTTGGAACATCCAGCACCTCCGGAAGTTCTACCGTTGAAGAAATGCTCCGGCTTGTGAAGCAAGGCTCCGGCATGTGAAGGTCTCCGCTCGTGACACTCTCACGTAATAATAAGTGGGGCTGTACACGCCCCGGAGTCTCCTGAGAGACGCCCTGGGGCCTCATGGGGGCTCCCTCCCGCGTCTTAGTGGCATCACTTAGCTCCGTGCTGGTGAGAAGAATAAATTAGGTGCCGGACGCTATCGGTGTCAAAACCAGCGAATCTCAGGTAGGGGGTCCCGAACTGTGCGTCTAAGGCTAATGGTAATAGGAGGCGGGGGACACAATGTTTACCCAGGTTCATGCCCTCTCTATGGAGGTAATACCCTACTTCCTCCTTGAATGATCTTGATGAATATGAGTATTACAAGAGTTGATCTACCATGAGATCGTAATGGCTAAACCCTAGAAGTCTAGCCTATGAGATTACGATTCTTGTCTTATGGACTAAACCCTCCGGTTTATATAGACACCGGAGGGGGCTAGGGTTACACCAAGTCGGTTACAGAGAAATGAATCTACATATCCGAATCACCAAGCTTGCCTTCCACGCAAAGGAGAGTCCCATCCTGACACGGGAAGAAGTCTTCTATATTGTATCTTCATAGCCCAACAGTCCGGCCCAAGTATATAGGCCGGCTGTCCGAGGACCCCTTAGTCGAGGACTCCCTCAGTAGCCCCTGAACCAGGCTTCAATGACGATGAGTCTGGCGCGCAGATTGTCTTCGGCATTCCAAGGCGGGTTCCTCTCTGAATACTTCAAAGTAGATTTTGAACACAAGAATCGTGTCCGGCTCTGCAAAACAAGTTCCACACACAATCGTAGAGAGTATAATATTTTCACGAGTCCAATCCACTGACAACTTTTTGTAGCGTGACATTACGCCACTACCCGGTCATTATTCAAACCATTTTTAGCCTGCCGCTCCGTATTTCGAGGTACGGTTTCATTGGCACGTCTTGTCAAAGCAAAGATCATGTCCCCTTATCACAGGATTCTCAACAATACAGGCATGGGTAACCTAACCGTGTCATCTGCATGGCCCTTGGGGAATAGGCGAATTTTTAGGTGAGCACGGAGGCACATAACTTTTACTGCCTTTATAAAGGGACAATGATTCATCCTTGTTCACCCACGCCTTCTCCTTCCTCTGCCTATCCATTCTCGAGCTCTAGCGCCCAAGCTCTCGCCTTCTCCGCCCAAACAAGCACTCCAATCATGTCCGGATCCGGAGCAGGAGGCAAGTGGATGGCCTCCTCCGTCAAGGAAAAGGACATCAAGAAGCTCCGGGAGGTCGGGTACCTAGCCAAGGAAATCGCTCACCGACTTCCAGCTAAGGGACAGATCGTCCCCACCCCGAAGCCCCAGGAGAGGGTGGTATTCCTCACACACTTCGTCCGTGGGCTGGGATTCCCCCTCCACCTGTTCGCCCGCGGACTAATGTTTTACTACGAGTTAGATTTCCATGATTTGGCCCCCAACTCTATCCTCAACATCTCGACATTTATTGTCATGTGCGAGGCCTTCCTCCGCATCCCACCTCACTTCGGCCTATGGCTGAAGACCTCCAATGTGAAGCCGAAGGTGGTGAGCGGCCAACAAGCAGAGTGCGGAGGCGCCATGGTGGGCAAGATGCCCAACGTCACCTGGCCCGAAGGCTCCTTCGTGGAGACTATAAAAGGGTGGCAGTCAGGGTGGTTCTACATCACCGAGCGCGCGACACCAATTGGGCGGCGGCCCCTGCATTCTGATCCGGAGTCCCGATGCGGCTCACTTCCTGGCAAGAGAAAGGCCTTGCCTGGGGCTCTTCGGGCGAGCTGACAGGGCTCCAGACATGCGTCCAGAACATGATAAAAAAGAGAATCAAGCTTGTCAACGTGATCCAGGTGATGCTCATTCGCCGGATCCTTCCGTGCCAACGCCAGACTTGCTATTTGTGGGAGTTCGATCTGGCCAAGCACTAGACGCTACTAGAGCTCTTCGGCACGACGCATGAAGATATCTCGGAGGTGCTTTTCAAGGTCGGCAAGACACCACCGCCCACGACCGAGGATCATGGGCATAGATTAACTCGCCAGACTAACCCGGTAAGTTCTTTCATGTTTTCAAGGTATACCTTTTACTGGCATATTCGAGGAAGGAATCTAAACCTCCCTATCAATTTTTTCAGGCCTGGATAGCGGAGGCGGAGCGGATTAACTGTCCGGATCCGCTGCCCGAAGGCCCAGAAATCCCGCGTCTAACGAAGATGCTGGTTTTGCCACCTTATTAAGTGCTGGAGAAGAAGGCCAAGGGGACCAGAGATGGTCTCCGTCGGAAGGGCGCTTCAGACGCAATGTCCAAAGACACCGAGGATCACTCCTCCGTTGCCGAAGACAACGTGAAAGAGGAGGAGGAAGAAGAAGAAATCCATTGCCCCCTGCAGGGGGGAGAAAGAAGAGGACAACTCCGCAGCGGCCACCAACAGCACCTGGGAGTGGGAGCCCAAGGACAAGCCCCTGGCCAAATTGTAAGTGTCCCGACACGGTAATATATCCGGCCTTTTTACTTTATTGTTTTTAATGTGCTGGATCATGCACTTGCAATCCGGCTCGGTCCAACATCGAGCTATCCTCCTCTTCGGAAGGGTCGCTGGACCCGTCGGCGATGGACATCGGGTCCCTTCCGATGGCCTCCTCACCCAAGGCCGTGGACAACACTGAGGTGTTGTCTCGAAGGATCCCAGGCCAGGGAGAGGCTCAAGAGGCCATCCCGGTGGTGCCGAAGGGAGAAACCTTAGTTGCCGAACACATGGGGGAGCAAACCCCCATGGACACTGACGATGGGGGCCGTATCCAATTCGGCCCCCAGCTGAATACAGCTCCGGAGGCCCATGTGGCTCCGGACTCAGGCAGGCCGCCTCTTTAGAAAGAGCGGTGTGAGCCAACTCCACCGGTGACCTCTGTCCATCCAGAGGCACCGGATAGATTGCTGGAAGCGATGCAAGGCGCTTCCATTGTTGAAAAACACAGTACCCTTATGGGTACGGTGATTGAGAAGATCCTGTCCACGGAAAGCTGACTTAACAAAGCGTGCACGAGCCTTCTAACAGGCTTTGAGGTAAGCAACGTAATTATAAAAAGAACGTCACATTATAGACAGTAGCCCCTGATGCTCTGTCCGGTGTTTGGAAAGAAAAGCCGAACAGAGGATCAAATAATTTTCGTAGGAGTCTAATCTAAAATGTCTATGGGAACAAGTAGGCATCACTGCTAGCTGCGTCTGCTCATACTGTGGAAGTCTCCGGACTGAAGCAGAATCTAGAGCGGGCCGAGGAAGAGCTTGGCCACGTGAAGAAGCAGCTGGAGGACAGTCAAGGTATGCAGTAACCTGTGTATATATAAGGAAGGATGAATGATTCATGCTGACTAAAGTGTCATGAACTTTATTAGGGGCAACTACCGAAGTAGCAGCCCTCAAGATGGCCCTGGCCGAGGCTGATGACAAAGCGGCCAAAGAACGGGCCGCGCACGAGAAGTAGGAGGCCCGGGTCTGTGAGGTTCAGCAAGAGCTCTAGGACGCTGTCAAGAAGTGCGAGTCCTTGGAGCACGAATTTAAGGAGCAAGAGTCCAAACTTGACAAGGCCCACCAGAGCGCACAAGATGCCCGGGCCGAAGCCCAGGGCGCCCTCTAGGAAATCCAGGCGGCCAAGAAGATCACGGCGGGTAATGCTTTCATTCTATAGAGCAGATATGTGAAGGAAAGGTTCCTTTTACTTACTCGGATTTGGAGTTCTCCAGGGGCGTTTGTGGATCTGCTGTGCAGCGTGTCAGATGCTGCAGAATTCTATCGAGCCGAAGAGGCGAGCTCAATAGAGAAGCTGTTCTGGTCGCAATACCTTGGACCAGAACATCTAGTGCCCTTTAGCGATCAGCTAAGACGGCTGGTCGAGCTGCAGAGGGCAGCCGAACTAGCGATGAAGGATTTGATAATCTGGCTATGGCGTGCCGAAGCCATTCCCAGCAGCTACTTCGGACTCGTGAAGCGGCTTGTCAGCGCCTGCCCTAGGCTTGAAGCCATAAACCAGTTGGTCTGTATTGAAGGCGCGCGAATGGCCTTTGCCCGTGCCAAGATGCACTGGGCGAAGATGGATGCCATGAAGCTGATGACCGAGAGGCCGCCTGAGGGCAAGGAGCACCACCGACCCCAACTGTATTTTGACAGTGTCCTGGAGGGATCCCACCTTGTGGTGGAGCAATGTGCTAAGGATATTATATTCCCATGAACGCACTCATGTTATCCTGTCCTATAATATGAAATAGATTTGTTATGTAATATAATGTCTGTTATTTAAATTTTTACCTCCTGTGCGGCCATTTTGTTAAATCTGAGAGTTGGCCAGTCGTCGGCTTCTGCCCGCACGTAGGTAGTACGGGGGTGTTCGGGATAAAATAAACACTCTTTACTCCAGAGTTTGGTCCTTAAAGGAGGTTTTTAGCGCAACAAACAACGCAATCGGACTATATAGCTTTATCACCCTCACTTAGCCATAGGAGTTTCACAACAAAAATTTAGGTGCAGCCCCTAGTGTTCGGAAGTCCGGACTTGGGATGCTGTAAACACATGATCGGATAAAAACCGATTCCTCGCATAATGCGGAAAAAATCTCTAAGGATTTGAAACCACTCGAACAGCTGACCAGCTCTCGCTGCATCATGACAGTCAGTTTTCGGCTTTCTCTACTGAGGTGCTCGTCCGGAAGAACCGGGACACAATCGCAGTAGTTCTCCCTTTACTACCCTAGCCGATATAGCGGAACGTAGGGTAGTAAGCACAGGAGCCGGGCAACCCAACTATTGACCAAAGACATGATTCAGAGCCGATGCATATAATGCTATAAGCTCGGGGTGCCGAACTGTACTATAAAAGTGTTCAGACTTTATTGCCGTGTTATGGCGTATGATGAAGCCTCTGGTGAATTAAGGCGTACCAGGTGCAATAGATAAGAATATAAAGAAAAGGAAAAATCAAGTAATATGCTGACACCGCAAATATTGAGCCACAAATTATTTTCCATTGTAATTTGAGTAATACGTCAAGGCGTATTTGTACAAGTAATGCGATAAGCAAAGAAGGCTATTTGACATGCCATGACCAAGGGCGAGCTGTGTGCGGGTTTGTAAAACAGGTAAAACGATCGTTAGCAGAGACCACCTGGGGTTTCCCTCATACATGAAAGCTTTTTGCCTTCTTGGTGTATCCGTCCCTTGATAGGTGCGATGATAAGGTTATCAAAAAAAGCCTCGGAAAGAGAAAAACATAAAATAAAAAGAAAAAGTAAAGGTATGCGGGTCCAGGGCGGTTGAGCCGCATTACAGACCGTGGTCTAGCTGTGCCTTCGTCCATGCCCATGGTATTTTAAGTGTGTAGTTATGTACGCGCGACACAAGCATCGCCGCCTTGTTGGGACTGGGACGGAGGCCAAATTGCTAGTCAAGCTCTGGATGAGTAGGATTGTCCTGCTGCAGAGTAGTCCGGACTCGCTTGACGGTGTCCGGGAGCTTGGCTATTGAATTGCGCCTGAAAAGGCCGCTCTGTACTTCTGCTGCAAGGGCCGCGATATGCTCCTCAGTATGGAGAGAGCATTCCGTGTTTCCATTGATTGTTATAACACTGCGTGGTCCGGCTATCTTGAGCTTTAGGTAAGCATAGTGCGGCACCGCATTGAATCGAGCGAATGTGGTTCGTCTGAGCAGCGCATGATAGCCACTGCGAAAGGGGACGATGTCGAAGATCAACTCTTTGCTTCGGAAATTATCCGGGGATCCGAAGACCATTTCCAGTGTGATTGAGACCGTACAGCAGGCCTCTACACCTGGTATGACACCTTTAAAGGTGGTTTTTGTGGGCTTGTTCCTTGAGGGATCGATGCCCATTTTGCGCACTATATCCTGATAGATGAGGTTCAGGCTACTGCCGCCGTCCATGAGGACTCGCATAAGGTGGAATCCATCAATGATTGGGTCAAGGACCAGTGCGGCTGAACCTCCATGACGGATACTAGTCGGGTGGTCCCTGCAATCGAAGGTGATCGGACAGGCTCCATCGCGTAGACGTCCCTGAGTGCGCACTTGCGTTCCCTCTTGGGGATATGTGTAGCGTATATCATGTTCACCATTTTGACTTGGGGAGGAAACTTCTTCTATCCCCCTGTGTTCAGTGGCCGGGGTTCCTCATCATCGTCCTCTCTTTGCGACCCCTTCTCCTTGTTCTCAGTGTTTAACTTGCCGGCCTGTTTAAAAACCCAACATTCTCTACTGGTATGATTGGCTGGTTTATCAAGAGTGCTGTGGATTTGGCATGGACGATCGAGTATGCGGTACAAACTGGATGGGCCCGGGTTGTTTGTCTTAAATGGCTTCTTCCGCTGACTGGACTTAGAGCCACTAAATCCGGCATTGACTGTTGTGTCTTCAGTGTTGTCATCGTGGTTTCGACGCTTATGTCTATTGTGTCGGGGCTTGCCGTTGCTATTTCTGGCTTTAGAAGTGCCAGGTTTGCTTGTATTGTTGTTGCTACAGGCTAGCCAGCTATCTTCACCCGCACAGAGGCGGGTCATGAGTGTCGTAAGGGCTGACATGGAATTTGGGTTTTCCTGGCTGAGGTGTCTGGATAGCCATTCGCCGTGGATGCTGTGCTTAAAGGCCGCTAGGGCTTCGGCGTCCGGACAGTCGATGATCTGTCGGTGTTCTGGGAATGGGGGTCCCCAGACTTGCCTGCCTACAGCCTGCGGTGTGGCTCAGGTAGTGGCACAGTACGGCCCATCTTCATCAACACAAGACTCAAGACCCTCGCGAGGGGCAAAGCCTCGCGGGCGGACGACATAAGGCTTCCTCCGGAACGACCTCGCTAGGCAGGCTCGCGAGGAGGCGGAGAGATCAAGGTAGGGTACCTCGCGAGGTGCTCATGACACAAGCCATGACGATCGAGACCAGGCGGGCGCCAGGCGGGTGCCGGCCTGCGCAGAGTCCTTGCTTCCTCTTCGGTGCAAAGGGGGCAAGCGCAGGCGTGGAGTATCGAGGCATCAGGCAAAGGTTGCCATTTCAGTGCAACGATACCAATACCAGCAGAGCGGCGGGATGGAGGTCATCGTGGAGCCCAAGAAGGCGTCATCGCCAGTGCCTTTGGCAGCCGAAGAACAACTTTAGTCATGATAACTTGTACCAGATATTCCCCTTCGAAATGGCCGTTGTTGGCGCCCTTCCCACTCAATATTTGGGAAGAGGACCAGGGCCTCTATAAATAGGACTATCCACCAAAGAGGAAAGGGGGGATTCATTGAGTGCTCATTAGACAAAGGGAGGCGATCGAACTCACGCAAGCAGTTCATCGCACCAGCTCAAGAACACCTCTCGCGAGGCTGTTCACCCTTTGTACTGTTCATCATCAGCCTCTGAGGCAATCCACCACACCACACACTGGAGTAGGGTATTACACCACAACGGTGGCCCGAACCAGTATAAATCTCGTGTCCCTTGTGTTGTTCATCGTTTTAGCTTAGATCTCACGAGGCGATCGGACGTAGATTGGTAGGGGAAAGATCTTCGTGCGCACCCCAGAGTTCGAACCTTAAGGGTCTGCCGGAACCCAACATCCGACATTTGGCGTGCCAGGTAGGGGTGCACCGGAATCTTTCTTCCGCCGTTTCGCGTCGATCTTCCGTCGAGTCCATGGCAGATGCTCGCCGGGCTCGTGTCGAGCATCGGGCTGCTCTCACCGCTCGCGTCGCCCAGATGGCTCCCGTCAGCGGGTGTCCCCGTCGCCTGCCGCCAATGCCGCCACCAGCCCGGCGGGGAATGAGCAGTAGGCCTCATCGCTGCATCCTTCGATGCGGCGGGAAGGCCGCACCTCCACTCCGTTGTTGACTCCAGCCGGTTTGTCATCCCACGCCCATCGCGCCCCCACGGACGCGCATGCCGCGTTGCTCCTGGCGCGTGAGCTCCTGCACTATCGTCCCGTCGACGACCTCTACGAGGAGTGGCTCGCTCGCATCACCGAGCTCATCAGCGCCGCAGGGGGCTCCCCTGCGCCGTCCCTCTCGCTGCCTCGCCCTCCGTCCTGCGAAGAAAGTGCATATCAGGAGGTGCCTCCGCCACCTCCTCCCCAAGAAGGCGCCCTGGCTCCAAGGCGCGCAGCCCCAGGACAAGATCCACTACGTCTGGCGCCAGTGCGACAACCAAGGAGCTGCCAAGAAATCCCTCGTCCCCAAGAAGGTGCACGCGTGCTCCCGGAACCGGTGCTCGACGACCGCATCCCTGCTCCAGCACGTCAAGACCTCGCGCTGCTCCAGGCAGCGGCGTGCCGGAATCTCCATGAGCAAGCCCCGCATCAGCAGAGAGCTCCGGTGGTCACCGCAGGCTATCGCGCCTTCACCACCGAGCTACGCAGTGTCGCCTGGCCGGGCAAGTTCAAGCCTGACCTGCCTCCTCACTACGACGGCATGCAGACCCCGCAGAGTTCCTACAGCTCTACGAGCTGGGGATCGAAGGCGCCAACGGGGACGAAAAGGTCACGGCGAATTGGTTTCCCATGGCACTCAAGGACGGCGCCCGCACCTAGCTCCTGAACCTGCTACTACGTCTTGAGCTTGCGTTGTTTTCCTCGAAGAGGAGAGGGTGATGCAGCAATAGTAGCGTAAGTTTTCCCTCAGTTTTTGAGAACCAAGGTATCAATCCAGTAGGAGGCTCTTCAAAAGTCCCATGCACCTACACAAACAAACTGAGAACTCGCAACCAACGCAATAAAGGGGTTGTCAATCCCTTCACGACCACTTGCGAAAGTGAGATCTAATAAAGATAGTATGATAAGACAAATATATTTTTGGTATATTATAATATAGATGCAAAAAGTAAAGATGCAAATAAAAGTAGATGGGAAGCAGATATGATAAGAGATAGACCCGGGGGCCATAGGTTTCACTAGAGGCTTCTCTCAAGATAGCATAAGTATTACGGTGGGTGAACAAATTACTGTCGAGCAATTGATAGAAAAGCGCATAGTTATGAGATTATCTAGGCATGATTGATGTCTACTACACAACCTTCTTCTTGTAGACGTTGTTGGGCCTGCAAGTGCACAGGTTTGTAGGACAGTAGCAAATTTCCCTCAAGTGGATGACCTAAGGTTTATTAATCCTTAGTAGGAGTAGGACGAAGATGGTCTCTCTCAAGCAACTCTGCAACCAAATAACAAAAAGTCTCTTGTGTGCCCAACACACCCAATACTATGGTAAATTGTATAGGTGCACTAATTCGGCGAAGAGATGGTGATACAAGTGCAAAATAGATAGTAGATATGGGTTTTTGTAATCTGAAAATATAAAAACAACAAGGTAACAAGTGGTAGAAGTGAGCGTAAATGGTATTGCAATGGTAGGAAACAAGGCCTAGGGTTCATACTTTCACTAGTGCAAGTTCTCTCAACAATAATAACATAGATAGAACATATGACAAACCCTCAACGTGCAACAAAGAGTCACTCCGAAGCCACTAATAGCGGAGAACAAATGTAGACATTATGGTCGGGTACGAAACCACCACAAAGCAATTCTTTCGGATCAATCTATAGAAGAGTTCGTACTAGAATAACACCTTAAGATACAAATCAACCAAAACCCTAATGTCACCTAGATACTCCATTGTCACCTCAAGTATCCGTGGGCATGATTATACCATATGCATCACACAATCTCAGATTCATCCAACCAACATAGAAGTACTTCAAAGAGTGCCCCAAAGTTTCTACCGGAGAGTCAAGAACGCGTGCCAACCCCTATGCATAGGTTCCCAAGTGTCACGAAACCCGCAAGTTGATCACCAAAACATACATCAAGTGGCACATGATATCCCATTGTCACCACAGATAATCACGGCAAGACATACATCAAGTATTCTCATAAAGACTCAATCCGATAAGAAAACTTCAAAGGGGAAACTCAATTCATCACAAGAGAGTAGATGGGGAAACATCATAAGATCCAACTACAATAGCAAATCTCGGGATACATCAAGATCGTGCCATAGAGGAACACAAGAGAGAACACTAGAGAGAGAGATCAAAAACATAGCTACTGGTACATACCCTCAGCCCCGAGGGTGAACTACTCCCTCCTCGTCATGGATCCCCCTCCATGACGATGGCCACCGGTGAAGGGATCCCCCTCCGGCAGGGTGCCGGAACAGGGTCCCGATTGGTTTTTGGTGGCTACAGAGGCTTGCGGCGGCAGAACTCCCGATCTATTTTTTTTGTTCTGGAAGTTTTAGGGTACATAGGTATATATGGGTGCAGGGGGTACGTCGGTGGACCTCCGGGATGCTCATGAGGTAGGGGGCCGTGCCCAGGGGGAGGGCGCGCCCTCCACCCTCGTGGGTAGCCCGGGACTCCCCTGGCATGCACTCCAAGCCCATCAGGTTGGTTTCCTTCCAAAATTAACTTCTCCAGTTGATTTCGTTCCGTTTTGACTCCGTCTGATATTCCTTTTCCTCGAAACACTGAAATAGGCATAAAACAACAAATCTGGGCTGGGCCTCCGGTTAATAGGTTAGTCCCAAAAATAATATAAAAGTGGATAATAAAGCCCAATATTGCCTAAAACTGTAGATAAAGTAGCATGGAGCAATCAAAAATTATAGATACGTTGGAGACGTATCAAGCATCCCGAAGCTTAATTCCTGCTCGTCCTCGAGTAGGTAAATGATAAAAAAGAATTTTTGATGCAGAGTGATACTTTGGCATAATTTAAATGTAATTCTTCTTAATTGTGATATGAATATTCAGACCCGAAAGATTCAAGACAAAAGTTCATATTGACACAAAAATAATAATACTTCAAGCATACTAATCAAAGCAATCATGTCTTCTCAAAACAACATGGCCAAAGAAAGTTCATCCCTACAAAATCATATAGTTAGGCTATGCTTCATTTTCGTCACACAAAGATGTTCCCAACTTCTATACCCCCGATGACAAGCCAAGCAATTGTTTCATACTTAAATAATCTCAAAAAAATTCAACCTTCACGCAATACATGAGCGTGAGCCATGGATATAGCACTATGGGTGGAATAGAATATGATGATGGGGATTGTGTGGACAAGACAAAAAAGGATAAAGTCTCATGTTGACGAGGCTAATCAACGGGCTATGGAGATGCCCATCAATTGATGTCAACATGAGGAGTAGGGATTGCCATGCAACAGATGCACTAGAGCTATGAATGCTCAACAAAATAAAACTAGTGGGTGTGCATCCAACTTGCTTGCTCATGAAGACCTAGGGCATTTGAGGAAGCCCATCGTAGGAATATACAAGCCAAGTTCTATAATGAAAAATTCCCACTATATAAAAAGACAACTTATGAGACTCACTACATGAAGAACAAGGTGCTACTTTGAAGCACAATATGTGAGACTCACTACATGAGGAACAAGGTGCTACTTTGAAGCACAAGTGTGGAAAAAGAGATAGTAGCATTGCCCTTTTCTTTTCTTTTTTTTGGGCCTTTCTTTTTTTTGGCCTTTCTCTTTTTTTGGGCCTTTCTTTTTTTTGGCCTTTTTTTGGGGCAATGCTCTAATAATGATGATCATCACACTTCTATTGATTACAACATAAGGATTACAACCATAAACTTAGAGCAAGATATGACTCTATATGAATGCCTCTGGCGGTGTACCGGGATGGTGCAATGAATCAAGAGTGACATGTATGAAAAATAATGCATGGTGGCTTTGCCACAAATACGATGTCAACTACATGATCATGCAATGGCAATATGACAAAAGTAATGTATGTCATGATGATGATGATGGAAGTTGCATGGCAATATATCTCAGAATGGCTATGAAAATGCCATAATAGGTAGGTATGGTGGCTGTTTTGAGGAAGATATAAGGAGGCTTATGGGTGATAGAGTGTATCGTATCACGGGGTTTGGATGCACCGGCGAAGTTTGCACCAACTCTCAAGGTGAGAAAGGGCAATGCACGACACCGAAGAGGCTAGCAAAGGCAGAAAGGTGAGAGTGCGTATAATCCATGGACTCAACATTAGTAAAAAGAACTCATATACTTATTGCAAAAAATTAGAAGTCATCAAAAATCAAGTACTACGCGCATGCTCCTAGGGGGATAGATTGGTAGTAAAAGACCATCGCTCGTCCCCGACCGCCACTTATAAGGATGCACAAGCCAGGTACACTTCATGTTTCAAATTTGTTACACAACTTTAACCATACGTGCATGCTACGGGACTTGCAAACTTCAACACAAGTATTTCTCAAATTCATAATCACCCAACTAGCACGACTTTGATATTATCACCTCCATATCTCAAAACAATTATCAAGCATCAAACTTATCTTAGTATTCAACGCACTCATAAGAAAGTTTCACATATCTTGAACACCAAGTATATTAACATTAAGCAAATTACCATGCTATTAACGACTCTCAAAATAATCTAAGTGAAGCATGAGAGATTAATAGTTTCTTTAAAACAAATCCACCACCGTGCTCTAAAAGATATAAGTGAAGTACTAGAGCAAAAGACAAACTACTCCAAAAGATATAAGTGAAGATCAATGAGTCGTCGAATAATTATGAAACTATGTGAAGACTCTCCCATTTAATAATCTCAGCTCTTGATAATTTATTCAAACAGAAAGCAAAGCTAAAGAAAACTACATTGCAAGGATAGCACAACTCATGTGAAGAAGCAAAAACTTAGGCTGAACCGTTACTAACCGATAGTTGTTGAAGAAGAAAGGTGGGATGCCTACCGGGGCATCCCCAAGCTTAGATGCTTGAGACTTCTTGAAATATTATCTTGGGGTGCCTTGGGAATCCCTAAGCTTGAGCTTTTGTGTCTCCTTAATTCCTCTCATATCATGGTTTCTCTTTTTATCAAAAGCTTCATTCACAACAAACTCAACAAGAACTCGTGAGATAGGTTAGTATAAACCAATGCAAAACATTATCATTTTCTACTGTAACAAATCACTTAAATAATTATTCAACATTGCATACTAAATGCCTCTGCATATTTAATACTCCTATCACCAAATAGAATCATTAAACAAGCAAACATATGCAAACAATGCAACCATAACAGCAATCTGCCAAAACAGTACAGTCTGTAAAGAATGCAAGAGTATCAATACTTCCCTGACTCCAAAAATTATGAACTAAAATTCCCACTGTAATAAATTTATCAGAGCTCAAAATTCAAAAATATTCAACGTTAGACCATGATCTGACTTTTCTAGGGAATTTTTGCAACAACGGTAAACTTTCTGTTTTCAAACAGCAACATGCAAACTAGCAAAATAAGCATGGCAAAGGCTATCCTTGACTTTTTTATTGAAACTAAAGAGGCAAAACACAATTATAACTAACAGCAAGAAAAAACTAACAAAAGAAATTGATGCTCCAAGCAAAACACATATCATGTGGCGAATAAAAATATAGCTCCAAGTAAAGTTACCGATGAACGAAGACGAAAGAGGGGATGCCTTCCGGGGCATCCCCAAGCTTAGTTGCTTGGTTTTCCTTGAATATTACCTTGGTGTGCCTTGGGAATCCCCAAGCTTAGGCTCTTTCCACTCCTTATTCCATTGTCCATCGAATCGTTAGCCAAAACTTGAAAACTTCAACCACACAAAACTCAAAACAAAACTCGTAAGCTCCGTTAGTATAAGAAAATAAAACCACCACTTAGGTACTGTAATGAACTCATTATAAATTCATATTGGTGTAATATCTACTGTACTCCAACTTATCTATGGTTCATACCTTCCGATACTACTTATAGATTCATCAAAATAAGCAAACAACACCTAGAAAACAGAATCTGTCAAAAACAGAACAGTCTGTAGTAATCTATAGAAAACGTATACTTCTGTAACCCCAAAAATTATGAAATAAATTGATGGACCTGAGAAATTTATCTATTAATCATCTTCAAAAAGAATCAACCTAAAATCACTCTCAGTAAAAAATGGCAGCTAATCTCGTGAGCTCTAAAGTTTCTGTTTTTCACAGCAAGATCACATAAACTTCACCCAAGTCTTCCCAAAGGTTCTATTTGGCACTTTATTGAAACAAAAGCTATAAACATGATTACTACAGTAGCATAATCATGTGGACACACAAAAACAGTAAGGATAAATATTGGGTTGTCTCCCAACAAGCGCTTTTCTTTAATGCCTTTTAGCTAGGCATGATGATGACAAAGATGCTCACATAAAAGATAAGAATTGAAACATAACGGGAGCATCATGAAGCATATGACTAGCACATTTAAGTCTAACCCACTTCCTATGCATAGGGATTTTTTGAGCAAACAACTGATGAGAACAATAATCAACTAGCATAAGAAGGTAACACAAGCATAGATTTAAGAATTTAAGCACATAGAGAGGAAACTTGATATTATCGCAATTCCTACAAGCATATGTTCCTCTCATAATAATTTTCGGTAGCATCATGAATGAATTCAACAATATAACCAGCACCTAAAGCATTCTTTTCATGATCTACAAGCATAGAAAATTTACTACTCTCAACATAAGCAAATTTCTTCTCATGAATAGTAGTGGGAGCAAACTCAACAAAATAACTATCATGTGATTGAAAATTAAGATCAAGATGACACGTTTCATGGTTATCATTATTCTTTAAAGCATACGTGTCATCACAATAATCATCATAGATAGGAGGCATGCTTTCATCATAGTAAATTTGCTCATCAAAGCTTGGGGGACAAAAAATATCATCTTCATCAAACATAGCTTCCCCAAGCTTGTGGCTTTGCATATCATTAGCATCATAGATATTCAAGGAATTCACACTAACAACAATGCAATCATGCTCATCATTCACATATTTAGTTCCAAACATTCTATAGATTTCTTCTTCTAGCACTTGAGCACAATAATACTTTCCATCATACTCACGAAAGATATTAAAAAGGTGAAGCGTATGAGACAAACTCAACTCCATTTTTTTGTAGTTTTCTTTTATAAACTAGATTAGTGCTAAAACAAGAAACAAAAAGATTCAATTGCAAGATCTAAAGATATACCTTCACTTACCTAGCCTCCCCGGCAACGGCGCCAGAAACTGCTTGATGTCTACTACACAACCTTCTTCTTGTAGACGTTGTTGGGCCTGCAAGTGCACAGGTTTGTAGGACAGTAGCAAATTTCCCTCAAGTGGATGACCTAAGGTTTATCAATCCGTAGGAGGCGTAGGATGAAAATGGCCTCTCTCAAGCAACCCTGCAACCAAATAACAAAAAGTCTCTTGTGTCCCCAACACACCCAATACAATGGTAAATTGTATAGGTGCACTAGTTCGGCGAAGAGATGGTGATACAAGTGCAAAATAGATAGTAGATATGGGTTTTTGTAATCTGAAAATATAAAAACAGAAAGGTAACAAGTGGTAGAAGTGAGCGTAAATGGTATCGCAATGGTAGGAAACAAGGCCTAGGGTTCATACTTTCACTAGTGCAAGTTCTCTCAACAATAATAACATAGATAGAACATATGACAAACCCTCAACATGCAACAAAGAGTCACTCTGAAGCCACTAATAGCGGAGAACAAACGTAGAGATTATGGTCGGGTACGAAACCACCACAAAGCTATTCTTTCAGATCGATCTATAGAAGAGTTCGTACTAGAATAACACCTTAAGATACAAATCAACCAAAACCCAAATGTCACCTAGATACTCCATTTTCACCTCAAGGATCCGTGGGCATGCTTATTCGATATGCATCACATAATCTCAGATTCATCCAACCAACATAGAAGTACTTCAAAGAGTGCCCCAAAGTTTCTATCGGAGAGTCAAGAACGCGTGCCAACCCCTATGCATAGGTTCCCAAGTGTCACGAAACCCGCAAGTTGATCACCAAAACATACATCAAGTGGCACATGATATCCCATTGTCACCACAGATAATCATGGCAAGACATACATCAAGTGTTCTCATAAAGACTCAATCCGATAAGAAAACTTCAAAGGGGAAACTCAATTCATCACAAGAGAGTAGAGGGGGAAACATCATAAGATCCAACTACAATAGCAAAGCTCGGGATACATCAAGATCGTGCCATAGAGGAACACGAGAGAGAACACGGGAGAGAGAGAGATCAAACACATAGCTACTGGTACATACCCTCAGCCCTGATGGTGAACTACTCCCTCCTCGTCATGGATAGCGCCGGGATGATGAAGATGGCCACCGATGATGGGATCCCCCCCCGGCAGGGTGACGGAACAGGGTCCCGATTGGTTTTTGGTGGCTACAGAGGTTTGCGGGGGCGGAACTCCCGATCTATATTTTCTGTTTTGGAAGTTTTAGGGTACGTAGGTATATATGGGTGCAGGGGGTACGTCGGTGGACCTCCGGGCTGCTCACGAGGTAGGGGGGCGCGCCCAGGGGGGAGGGCGCGCCCTCCACCCTCGTGGGCAGCCCGGGACTCCCCTGGCGTGCACTCCAAGCCAGGTTGGTTTCCTTCCAAAATTAACTTCTCTAGTTGATTTCGTTCCGTTTTGACTCTGTCTGATATTCCTTTTCCTCGAAACACTGAAATAAGCATAAAACGGCAAATCTGGGTTGGGCCTCCGGTTAATAGGTTAGTCCCAAAAATAATATAAAAGTGGATAATAAAGCCCAGTATTTCCGAAAACAGTAGATAAAGTAGCATGGAGCAATCAAAAATTATAGATACGTTGGAGACATATCAATGATCATGTATATAGGCATCACGTCCGTAACAAGTAGACCGACTCTTGCCTGCATCTACTACTATTACGCCACACATCGACCGACTCCTGCCTGCATCTAGAGTATTAAGTTCATAAGAACAGAGTAACGCATTAAGCAAGATGACATGATGTAGAGGGATAAACTCAAGCAATATGATATAAACCCCATCTTGCTATCTACGTGCCTTGCAACCCTTTCTATCACTGGGTAAGGACACCGCAGGATTGAACCCAAAGCTAAGCACTTCTCCCATGGCAAGAAAGATCGATCTAGTAGGCCAAACCAAAATGATAATTCGAAGAGACTTGCAAAGATAACTCAATCATACATAAAAGAATTCAGAAAAGATTCAAATATTATTCATAGATAAACTTGATCATAAACCAACAATTCATCGGATCTCGACAAACACACCACAAAAAGAGTTTACATTGAATAGATCTCCACAAGAGAGGGGGAGAACATTGTATTGAGATCCAAAAAGAGAGAAGAAGCCATCTAGCTAATAACTATGGACCCGTAGGTCTGTGGTAAACTACTCACAACTCATCGGAGGGGCAAGGATGTTGATGTAGAAGCTCTTCGTGGTCGATTCCCCCTCCGGCAGAGTGCCGGTGAAGGCTCCAAGATGGGATATCACATATACAGAAGGTTACGGTGGTGGAAATTGTGTTTCGTGGTGCCCCTGGATGTTTTCGGCGTACGTAGGTATATATAGGAGGAAGAAGTACGTCGGTAGCAGCCCGAGGGGCCCACGAGACAGGGTGCGTGCCCTACAGGGGGGCGGCCTCCTATCTCGTGGGGGCCTCGGCCACTTCTTGACTTGCACTCCAAGTCCTCTAGATCACGTTCGTTCCAAAAACCACGCTCCCGAAGGTTTCATTCCATTTGGACTCCGTTTGATATACCTTTTCTTCGAAATAATGAAATAGGCAAAAAAACAGCAATATTTGCTGGGCCTCCGGTTAGTAGGTTACTCCTAAAAATGATATAAATGTGTAAAATAATGCCCATAATCATCCAAAAGGGGTAATATAATAGAATGGAACAATCAAAAATCATAGATACGTTGGAGACATATCACCTGCCTCCCGGCACGATCACCTCCTAGGACGAGATGCGCACTCGCTTCATCGACAACTTCCAGGGTACTCGCGACCATCCACCGGCCGTGGGAGACCTGCGCCGCATCAAGCAGCAGCCCGGAGAGACCTTGTAGAAGTAGATCCAACGCTTCAACAACGCTCGCCTCAAGATTCCCAGGGTGACTGAGGAGGCCATCATCTTTGTGTTCTGTGATGGCGTTCGCGACGTCAAAATGAAGGAGGAACTGGCAATCCACGAAGATCTGTGTACGTCTCTGGAGATGTTCAACCTGGCGACCAAGTGCGCAAGGGCTGGGGAGGGACGCCTCTCCCTTCTCGAGCTCCCATCAGTAGACCCAGAAAGCCAAGGCCAAGGATGTGAAGCGGAATGGAGCAACTGTGCTCGCAGCAGAGCCAGACACAAAGCGCGACAGGGACCAGCCAGAGTCATCCAAGGGCAGCCGGTACTGTGTGTACCACGATCTCCACACCCACAACACCAACGAATTCCAAGAAATCAGGGCCATGCAAGAAGGCCGTGTCGGCTGACGCCCCGAGCGCAACGATCGGGGCTACGGCCGACGCGGAGCAAGAGGCGAAGGACAATGGGATGACCGTGGCCCTCGCCAAGGGTGGCATGACCGGCCTCGCGAGGACCGCTGGCAGGACCAACCTCGGAGGGAGCTTGGAGAGATCAGCCTCGTGAGGATCGCCCGCAAGGCAACGCAGGACTTCCTCCTCTGCCACCGCTGCCAAGAAGGAATGAAGACCATCATCAGGACGAGGGGGCTGGGGGCTTCCAGGAGCCGCGTGCAATCGCTTGCATCTTGGGCGGCGCTCAGGCCCCAGCCTCTCAGTGCATCTTCAAACAGTTTGATCGCGAGGTGAATGCAGTTCTCCCCAAGCTTGTGGCCACGCGCCCTCTCAGGTGGTCCGCGTGCGCCATCACGTTCAGCTCACCGGATCAACTCAAGTTTGCGGTAACGCTCGGTGTCCTCCTGATGCTCTGCTCCCCAGTCATCAGCAATGTGCAAGTTACCAGGACCCTCATCGACGGCGGGGCGGGGCTCAACGTTTTGTCCATTGATACATTCAACAATCTCCAAGTGTCATATGACCAGCTTCAACCAACAAAGCCTTTCTTAGGAGTCACTGATGGTTCCACTGTTCCGATAGGGCAGGTCCGCCTTCCTATCATTGACTTCGACGTCGCTCACATTCGCCTGCCATACAATGCCATCCTCGGGTATCCAGCGCTGGCCAAGTTCATGGCAGTGACTCACCATGGCTACAACGTCCTCAAGATGCTAGGAAGTGGTGGGGTCATCATGGTCCCCTATGAAGAGAAGGATGCGGTGTGCTCCCTCGAGCACGCCTTCCAAGCCGCGTCAATTGAGGACCCAGACAGTAAGAATGGAAACCTTCCTGGAGCAGCTCCCATGAAGAAGAAGACATCACCTGGTTCAAGGCCTCAAGAGGCAGGCTCCTCCGGAGGCGCCACATCCGGACATGCGCCCATCCAAGGGGCGCCACCCTCCGTCGCATAGCGTGCCCGGCGCCCTCCTTGGGCAAGGCTCGGGGGCTCTCTCCTAGGGAGCCACTGACTTTGCCAAGGTCACGAGGGAGGCGCTCGGGCACCACTTGGAGGCGTGCTTCACGGCACGTTTCCCTCAGGAAGGCGTGAGGCAAGGAGGGCCTAACCCTCAGGAGTTCATCACCAAGGTCGCTCAGGAGTTACAGGAATCGAGAGTCATGAGCGGAAACCGCCACCTACCCAGCGTAGCTCCCCATCCAGGTGAGGATGGCGGGCTGCGCATCTGCATCGACTACCCAGGACTCAATCGAGTCGCGTCTCAGGAGTGCTTCTGGCCATCGCGTGTGGGGCGTTGCACGGGACTGGCGCACAGCTACGTTCGCGTGCCCTTCGGCCTGCCGAACGCGGCTGCAGCCCACCAGCACCTGATGAGAAGCATCGTGGAAGCTCAGGTGGTCAAGCATCGTGCGTTCCTGGAGGAGATGGAGATGGACCTCACCGAGCCGCCCGGACCTCCTGAGTCTCCCGAGGCCCGGAGCCCCGAGGGCTCGTGAGGATTGGCTTCTTCACCTCACACCTTCAGCTGCTCCAACACTCGCTCTACAATGGTATCAGGTGACTTCTTTCAAGTTTTGTTGTAGCTGGGAGCACCCTCAGGGCTACATCACTCCCAGGCCATGTGGGTCTGTCCCTACGGCATGTATCCGTTTTGCTTTCATCTTCAGCTTACCTTGTTGGGGGCGCCCCTCGGGCTGCATCATCCCCAAGCCGCTCGGGCCAGACCCAGTGGCGTTCGCTTTTCTCTGCATCTATCTAAGTTGATTTGCTCCTTCATGCTTAACTTGCTCGAGATAATCGCCTGATCGATTGACACCTACCTTTGGAGCCGCTCACTCTGGCACGGCGCTTGCGCATGGGTCCGTCCCTGCAACGTGGACAAATCAGAGTGGTCGAGCTCTGGACGCGGCAGCCCCGCATAGCGCTACCTCACCAGGCCCTCAGTGCCTCAGTCACTCCCTCGGAGCAACCAATGGCCGGTTGACAACCGCAATGGCAGTCCTTGTTTTCCTTGTGATGGTATACAGGATCCACGTAAGGATTGGCGTGGGGGCGTCGCGAGCTCCCTCTTCCTCTCTCCCGCACGATCCGCTCTCGCATTAAAAGGGGGGCACCTGAGCATCGCGACTCATGGGCTCCTACTGGCTCTCCAGCCCTCACCCCTGGCCTTGACCCGCGGCAGCGCGACCTGTCATACCAGCGGCAGCTGAGCTCGCTCGAGGGCCTGGACCTGAGGACGTAGAGCATGAAGGAAAGTACAGGGAAGAGGGGAGAAGCTCACGAGGGCTGACCTAGCAATACCCCAGCTGCCGGCACACGGGCCAGGCACCTCGCCAAAGAACGTCTACAAGTTCACGAGATAAGTCACGCCCCTGCAGAAGCTAAACCAACGCAACACCAAACCCACTCCTAGTGCGGCTCTGTCACGGCAATGTTGCCTTCCTTTCTCGCCCAGCGGAGGCTGCTTGAGCGCCAAAGGGGACCTCCTGAGCATCGCGACCCAGGGGCTCTTACTGGACCTTGAGCCGCTCACCTCCTGGCCTTGACCACAGCATTGCGACCTGGCATACCTTAGGATAAGTTGTACTACTTGTCCCCTTTAAAATCCGGCCGTTATGGGATCCCTTCCCACCAACGTTTGGGAAGAGGACCAAGGCCACTATAAATAGGACTAGCCATCACCATAGAACACAAGACAAGTCAAACTAGCCCACACCACACCAGCTCAAGAACACCTCACCTCTTGAGGCCAGTTCATCCACTGTACTAGTTAATCCTCAGCCCTCCAAGGCAATCCACCAAAACACTGGAGTAGGGTATTACACCGCAAGGTGGCCCGAACCAGGATAAACTGCTGTGTCTCTTTTTCTCTTTGAGCTTGACGCGCTAGGCTTAGGAGGATCGCGAGTAGGCATGCTGGGTAGGTTGAGATCTCCACACGCACCCTAGAGTTCTCTCAAGGGTTTGCGGATCCCTTAATCTGATAGCATGCAATTGTGTGGAAAGTAAAGGGTAGAGATAGAAGATCAAACACAATGAAGACACAAAGATATTTGGCATGGTTTCGATATGTGGTTGATGAGGACATCACTACCACAGTTACACCCACAACCCGTACCGTTACATACACTGGACCAATTACTAGAGCTCGTGCACGCCAATTAAATGACCAGGTACTTTCATTTTTTGGTAATGATTCTAATTTTCATGAGAATATGATGTTGCCGAAATTGGATACATTTATTTTGCTTAGAAATGAAGGGACCAGCATGGACAAGAACGATGTACATTGGAGCGTCATCAAGCATGGAGAGGTTGGCATGCACAAGGGGAACTACAACAGAGTGTCTGGTGGAGTTTTCAACACTTTGGAGCCACCACGATGACATACAAGGACAAGGGTGAAATATTCAAGATGACTTTTCATAAATTCCGTCCATAGCTTAATATAGGTGCCGCGCCACCTTATTTTCGGGCCAGGCCCATGTAATTTTGATATACACTTTATAGGCTGTTTTAGAGTCCGTATTAATAGGGAAAACGACTTACGACAAAATTTAGTCCCACCTGCCAAGGGTGGACGAAATCCCCTCTGTGTCCCTATAAATACAACCTTTAGGGCGTCGTTTAGACTTGGGTTTTGTTTAGATTGAAGTTCGCCATAACTGCAACTCACGTTTGTCATTTGTGTTCAATGACCAGACCAAGATGTCACAGAACCCCACTTTCATCAATAAAACTTTCATCTTATATTCGCAATATCTAGATTGCAATCTCAGTTTGTTTCTTGTTCGCTTGCCTGCAGAAAATAGACCTTCATGGTCAGGTTGATCATGTTTTGGCATGGTCAATAACCTCTCAGAGTTGGTTTAGCAATTGCTAAGGCGCTATGTCTTTGCACGTTCCTAGTCAGATCATTAAAGTCTACTCCGCTAAAAATGATAGCCACCATCTCATGAAAAGATGGGCACCTTTGCCTCCATCAATTGGTATCAGAGATGTAGGTTGCTCTGTGAGATTTTACCAGTTTTCGTACTCTAGACTGCATCTGTTCTTCATACCAACAATGCATAATCTGTTGCATAATCTTTTTAGTATTTTTGCTTTTTTGAATTTGTGATTGCATTGTCGTGTCAAGTTGCTGGTCTTAGTGTCTATTCCTTTAGAGTTTTGATTTCTGTTCACAGATTGTCATGCCGCTACCGCACTATCATCGTCACCGCTGCCATATACCACCATCGTCATCACCGATGTCATATATCAGCATCGCATATTCGCCGCCAATCTGAGTCCATATACTCCACCACCTATCTATCGCCAATCTGAGTCCACCTCCATCATAGATTTGGCACCCGCTACATATATCCGCCACTAGTCCAAGTTCCACCAGATTCATCTCTGCCACCAATCCTATTTCGAGTCCAGTATTTCCTTCTCTGTTATTGATTTCCAGATCACGTACTAGTACGAGTTGTGGCCAAGTCAGATTCCCCAACTTCCGTGCCAACCGCAGAAGAAAAATAGTTCGAGTTAAAGAAAACTAAGTCTGGAAAATTCTGGCTAGGCAGTTTTTAGACGATTTGTAGACTTTTTCAAAAAAATTGTTGCAGAGTAAGAAAAAGAGGCAAAAGAGTGCAAAACAAGAGAGAGAAAAAGAGATTCAGAGTGTGCTCTTCCTTTATTTACATGCAACATCATGATTTTGTTAGTGCTGTAGGCTCGCGTCTCTAGCACGGTCTAGCTTAGAACCAGCACAATACCGTTGTTGAGTGTTTATTCAACTTTGCATATCTGAATTTATTATTACTGACCCTTTTTGCTACCATATATTAAAGCCTTCCCAGCTCCACATACATCTACACAATGCATTTGACACCACTTGGCAATCTCACTATCCAATCTTGGAGAGTCTTGACAACGGTTGCCGATCACCGCCTTTTGCTTGTTAAGAATTGGTAAGAGAATTTGAGATTCGCTTGACGAATTTGTGACTCACCACCACCACCACTTCCTAGTAGTCTGTAGGATCATATTATTGTGTGTTTCTCTTGCTGCTAACCATGCCAGGATCACAAGCGAATGAGCTAGACAGGGAGAACATGAAGAACAAGGGGCTCCATGATAAATTTCAGTAAGTGTTGGCTGAACAGGTGCAAGACGTGATGAGCAGCTTTGGAAAGGCTCTAAAGAGGATAGATGAAATTGAGAAGACAATTGACAACAAGTTGAATGCCAAGTTCGATGAAGTACACATGCGTCTACCACCACCTGTTGTATCTGTTGCACTGTTGCAACAACAACAACAAGCACCTCCACATCGCGATCCAGTAGGACGAGCAAAGTATGTTACTCTTGAGGAAGGCCAAAATTCTAGTGCCGCTGCTACTGCTGCTACTGCCATGGAGGGCACAATTATGAGGGTGAATATGAGGATGAGGTTGTGCCATATCAGAACTACGTGCAACCACCAGCACCACCAGGTCGTCCAGATGCATATAATCGCAACGGTAGGGCTGCACCACCATCTCAGGTATGAGATCATGACCGTGTTCCTAAACTAAAATTGAATATTCTGCCATTTGAGGGTAGATACGTTCCTAATGTATATCTTATTACTTGTGATTTAGAAACTGAACAATGTTCTACATGTTTACAATATACCAAGGATAAACGTGTTGCTGCTGTTATTTGTGCATTCACTAGTTTTGCTTGTGTTTGGTGGTCTGAACATCTATTATATACTTAAAACAATAGGCAAACAAGCCATCACGTTTATCCACACAGATTAAATTATCAGAACCGTTAAGATTAGATATAAGCGGCTCAGATTTAAAGATATAACGTTACATACAAATATTATATATATGTATTATGCTGGACATACTAATTCTGTCACATACATGTTCTATTATAAAAAGTGGAACCACAAACATGTGGTAGAAGGCTAGCTACAAAGCGTACAAGGCTCCATCAAGTATCTGATTTGAATTTGAATCAGACAACAACCAGGAATAGCTAGGCACGCTAAACATGGTCCAGCCTGGCACATTAATGGGCCCAGTTCACACTTGATCAGATCACCAAATCCTTTGGTGTACAGCTCAAAAGGAAAATCTTCCTACGTCCCATCAGAAAAGAAAACAAATCCTTTGGCGAACAATTGTGTGGCATAAAAAAATGTCGTTAAGGTTGCAAGGCTGAAACACACATTCATATGGCGAACAATAGTGAGGCAGAAAAAAAGAGGTCGTTAAGATTACAAGGCTGAAACACACATCCATCCAATTGAAAGATAGCTCTTATCAGATTAATAAAATACAGTAAAAAATGATTAATAAGTAATACATTTTATATACAAAATAAAAAAAGAAGAAGGAAAAAGGGCTAGAATTTTGTTTTTAAAATAAACTCCGTGTGACATTTATAAATAGTTAAATTCAATTTTATTTTATACTCTTATTAGATGGATAAATAATACAACTACATTACACAATTTAAAAATCAATTGTTGTTGAAACAAAAGACAAACGAGCCATCACATTCATCGACATAAGCTAATTTTTTTAATTCATTGATTCTAATAAGAACGGTTGAGAATAAAGGATGAAAATTGAAAAGGATACACACAATATTAGTCATGTACAAAAAGATCTATCATTGGCACGTACACATAAGTCTAGCATGGACACGCTCAAATTCATATCACGTGAACAAATATGGGCAGGTCATATAGCACGTCAAGACCAAGTCCAGAATGGACTTTCCCAAGTTCAATTCACGTAAAGAAATATGGGTAGGTCAAGAACATGCACGCAAAAAGAAAAAACATGCATGCAAGAAAAGATGATGATATCATGCTTCATCATCATTGAATCCGATTGTGCTTTGCACTGGCTATATAGCACAAGCACGTAAATTAGTCTTTAGTAACCAGCATCCCTGGAAAAAAAGATCTTGACTCTTGAGTACCCAGGACAAAAACGTTATTACCAGAGGGATTACCACAGGTGCTGCACCAGCGATGGTGCCACGAGCATGGTAGCTACTGTTCTCGCTGCTCCATGTTTTTGTAGTGCATCTTTCACACCAGCAGGATCCACCACAACATCTATGTCACGCGAGATACTCAACACGTCATGATAGCATACGCCGCACAATCACGAGAGCCACAAGTCCACCACCATTTTTTTAGCTACCTATCACGGAGAAACGAGAAAGCAATACTTTTGAGGCATACACACTTGAGCTTGCCTCTACCAAGTAGTTGCCTATGTACTACCAACAAGAGAAAGTATGCAATAGATTTATCAAGATAGATGGTTTGACATTATAGGAAAAGAGGTATAAAGAAGTGGAATGGAGATGAGGAACTTACACTTGAGAAGGAAAGCATGGTAGCCAGAATAGCATAAAGCAGAAGAGAAGATCACATAAAACACTCGAATTGTACGTGCATGTATAAAAATATATAAGGATCTATGCATGTAATGCTATATATATGTGCGAGGGTAAGAAAATGATGTCGCTAAAGCAGCAAGGGTCTTAGGAAATAAATCACACCAAATATATTAGTTTCCTAATTTGCTCTAAATAGATGTGTTTTATTTCTCGATGCATGTATATATGTACACTTATGTTGATGAGCAAGATGAATCATGTGCTAGATATATCACTATGCATGGGTTGACAGTGTAGGAAAGAGGGTGGGCATGAATAGAACAAGGACGAGCTGGGGGTAGTGCAGATACAAGAACATGACAGAAAGTAACAATACAGATTATCTAAAACATGTATAACAATCGATGACATTGTGTATCCAAGTATGCTATTCATGGCAACGACAATACCACATGAAGGATGCACAAGGGTGTTGTCGGTACAGTGACAAACATTGTATGTAATCAACTACTTTAATAGTGTTTCAGCTGTGTTAAAATTTGTAGGTTGATAAAAACATGGGCATGATGAGAGAGAGAGAGAGAGATTTATGAAGTTTCATTAATTAACTCCATTATAACAATGTAAAGAATAAGCACAAGATCCACTGGAAAATTAGATGGGTAAGGCAAAAAGGCAAGCCATAATAATTTTAACAAAAATTTTGCAAAATTAAATCATATCATACATTTAATACACAATTTTGTTAGCAGGGAAGCCATGGATAAATGCAAAATAACATAGACACGACAAAAAAATTATGGAGAGAAAAAGACTGACACGGAGAGAGATAGAGAGAGAGAGATAGACATATATAGAGAGAGAGAGAGGGAGAGAGAGAGAGAGAGAGACAGAGAGAGAGAGAGTTTGACAACCTCGGTTAACATATACCGACAAATGCAATTTCTTGCACAGATGGTCAAGCACATAGACACCAGACTAACTAGCTATCAACGAAGCATTTGGAGGCATGACATGTACAACTCGAAAATAATGAACCAGAGAAAAGTTGGGTGATAAAGAGATCTTTAGGTTCGAGTAGGAGTATGAGCTACAAATGTTTAGATTTATTTAAGTCCTGGTGAATAATCTTTTTTTTAGTGCAAAGACACTTAGAACATGGAGTGCAAGAGAGAAGCTTAATGTTTACTCTCTCTCACTCTCTCTCTCTCTCAAGAAAGTATTCTTTACTTCACATGATACACAACTAAATGTTATTACGTCTAGCCGCGCAAATGCGCGGGTTGCACTTCTAGTTGTAGATTATATCATGATAATATTCCAACTACTTGGGCTGCTTTGAAAATTGCTATGCGTACTCATTGGGTTCCACCATATTATCAACGTGAATTACTCCAAAAATTGTAGCGTTTAAGACAAGGAAAAAACTCTGTAGAGGAATATTATCATGAATTACAAACTAGCATGATTAGATGTGGTATTGTTGAGGATAATGAAGATATTCTTGCATGTTTTATGGGTGGATTGAATAGAGAGTAGATTGAATAGAGAGTTTCAGACCATTTAAGAGTATAAGGATTATAACAATATCACTTGTTTATTCCATCTTTCTTGCAAAGCTGAACGTGAAGTGCGGGATCAACAAGTATTGGCGTGAACTGATTTTTTTTCGTAGGTCAATCTTTATCATTGACACCATGTACATCTTCTACTTCCACACATCCTGATGCAGCACCGCCTACTTCATCCGCCAATTCCAACTCTGGTACAAGAAAACAAGCACCACCACCATCCGCCAAGAGCACACCTACCAGTCTTGCACAAAGCTTTTCTTCATCCATGGCATCAATAGGGCAAACACATGATGTTATATGTCATCGTTGCAAGGGTGGAGGTCACTATGCGAGCAAATGCCCATCTCCGTGTGTGATGATTGCCACTAAGGATGGTGGGTATGAGTCCACTAGTGCCTATGATGAGGAGACTTTGGCTCTTACTGTAAGTGAAGAACACGATGGAGATGATTCTGAAAAAGATACACAATACATGGCTGCTAAAGACGTTGACAGGTATGAAAGTTTAGTTGCTCAACGTGTTTTGAGTGTGTAGATAACACATGCTGAGAAAAATCAGAGGCACAATTTGTTCCATAGAAAGGGAGTTGTGAAGGAACATTCTATTCGCGTCATCATAGATGGAGGGAGTTGCAAAACTTGGTTAGTATGGAGATGGTGGAGAAGTTGTCTCTCGCCGCCAGACCACATCCTCACATACAATGGTTCAACAACAGCAGCAAGGTTAAGGTAACATGTACTATGCGTGTGCATTTTAGTATCGCTACATATGCTGATTATGTTTGTTGTGATGTGGTACCCATGCAAGCATGCTCCTTATTACTTGGTAGGCCATGGCAATTCGATAAAAATATGTACACCATTGTAGAAGCAATTAGTATACTCTTGTTCATAGGGATAAACATATTACTTTTCTTCCTATGTCTCCTCAACACATTTTGAAAGATGATCTTACTAGAGCTAGTAAAGCAAAATAGGAGCAAAACAAGAGTGAAAATCAGATTGTGGCAAAAGAATTTGGGCAACAAATGAATCCTAATAATAAACCATCATCTCATGTTGCCTATGAAATTAAATTGAAAAATGGATGTTTACTTGCCACCAAATCTGATACTGATGATCCAGATTTCAGCAAATCTGTTTTCTATGCTTCTGTGTGCAAATATGCATTATTTTCATTCGGGGGCGTGCCTCCCTATTTGATTCCTACTATCACTAACATTTTGTAGGAGTTTGCTGACGTCTTTCCACATGATGTGCCACCGGGATTACCACCTATTCGAGGAATTGAGCATCAGATTGACTTAATTCCTGGTGCTTCGCTGCCCAGCCGTGCACCATACCATAAATCCAGAGGAGATGAAGGAGATTATGCGGCAAGTACATGAGCTCCTCGAGAAAGGTTATATATGTGAATCCCCTAGTCCTTGTGTTGTTCCTATTATTCTAGTGCCGAAAAAGGATGGTACATCGCATATGTGTGTTGATTGTAGATCCATTAATAATACTACTGTCACATCCCTAGCTGCTGGTAGCGCTCTAGGCTAGCTTCATGTGTGCATCATGTCTATATTTTCGAAACTTGAACTGAGGAATTTTGGAAGCCTCAAAAACTTAAATAAAAGAGGGGCAAAAACCCTGAAAATCTCATTCATTGCTCCAAAATGCTTTTCTTAAATGTTTGATAATTTTTGGTAAGGGTTCTGGTCCCAACCAAAATATTGAACATTTTTAAGAAATTATTTTTGGGACTTTGGATTTAATTCATTAGCTATTTGAATTTGAATTATATTCATATAACTAGAATATAATTTCAAATACCCCTGAAATATTTTATAAGCTTTTGGAAGAGTCCATCTAGCAATATAAAATATTCAGAGGAGTTTTTGGCATTGTTTGAATTATTTTAAATTCAAAACAGTGGCAAAATAAATTAAATAAAACAAAACAGAAGAAAAAAATAAAACAGAGCAGAAGACTTACCTGGCGCTTACCTGTCCAGCCCAGCCGGCCCAGCTCCTCCAGCGACTCGGCCAAGCCCACCTCCTCCCCCTTGTCATCTTCCTCCTCTGCCAGGAGGACGAACAGAGGCGAGGCGTGGCGCGCGCCCGAGAGGCCCCGGCCACCTCCTGCTTCCACCGAGGCGTTCCCGAGCCCCCCCCCTCACGCCACCACGATGCCACGAACCCCCCCCCC
>NC_041391.1:307148529-307157265 GCF_002162155.2 Triticum dicoccoides
TCCTTCCCCTCTCCCTCTTCGTTCTTCGCCCGAACAGAGAGCCACCGCCGTCGTTCGCTGCCACCACGCCCACCATGCTCCTCTCGCCTCCCCGTGTAGTCTGCAAACTCCGCCACCGCCTGTTACGTCGCCTCGAGCAAGCCCCGAGCGCTCGGACGCCCCAACTCGACCGCATCGACTCGTCCTCAAGCTTCGGTCGCCGGAGATCGCCGTCGCTGTCCCGTCGCCCCAGGCCTTCCCTGAGCACGCCGACCGTCTTATCGTGATCTCCGTGAGCCCCTGCTTCGTTTCCCCCTAACCCCATGTCAGATTTCGAGCTCCAGCCGCTCCCTCCACCGGAGCCGAGACGCTCCGCCGCACGGGCTCGTCGCCGGTGAAGCCCCGGTGACCTTTTGGTCCCACGCATGCGTCCGTTGCACTCGTTACGTCCCGTAGAGTAAATCTAGCGCGACAACCGTCTCGTTTGCACACCGCAGCGCCGGTCCCGCGAACCCCCGAGCTCCGGCCGCTGCCGGGGTCGATGTCGCGCTCAACTCCGGCCACCCCACGCCCTCTCGTGGGTCCCCCTAGATGCGCGGGAGCACGGGCTCCCTCTTGGTGCCCTCAGCGCGACCAGCCGCGGGCTGTAGCACCATCCCGAGAAACTCCGGCGAGGTCCCGCCGTCGCCATGGTCGCCGGCGTCCCTAGCCGACGTGGCCGCGTGATTAGCACTAATCACGGCCAGCTAACCTCCCCAGAGCCGCTGACGTATGGGCCCCACGCCCTTATTTAATCCTTATCTTTTTCTGATAAGTTTTAATCTAACCACCATGGGCCCACACGTCAGCTTTGACCAAGCTGACGTGGCTGTTGACCTGGTCCCACCTGTCATTGTCACTAACCAGCACTAGTCACTGACCAGTGGGCCCCACTGGTCAGGTTTGACCCGAGCCAGCCCAGTTGACCCTGCTGACGTCACTATGACGTGGGGCTGACGCAATAAGTATTTTCTGGATTTAAAAATAATCAGGAAATTTCAGAAAATAGCTAAAACTTCAATAAATCATAGAAAATTAACCGTAACTCCAAATTAAATAATTTATATATGAAAAATTATCAGAAAAATTCAAGGAATCCATCTGTACCATTTTCATGCATGTTAGAACAACTTTTAGCTGCTGTTTAGCACAAATCAATTAAATGGCATTTGATTAATCACATATGGAGTTTGAATTTGAATCTTGTATTCAAACCAACTTCATTTAATCTGTTGCTAGTTGCATTAGCTCAAAACACATTCATTTTGCCATGTCATGATCATGCATCATATTGTGCATTGCATTGATTGTGTTCCCTTCTGTGTTGCCGGTATTTGTCCCCTCTCGATAGGCGTGATACCGATGATGTGATCGTTGACACTGATGAAGACTCAATGTTATCTTCAGAAGTGCCAGGCAAGCAAAACCCCCTTGTTCATTCCGATAAAATCCCACTCTCTCGCTCCTGCTCTCTTTTATTGCATTAGGACAACAACGATATATTTGTTACTTGCTGCGGTAGCTGAACTCTTTATCCTTTGCATGACCTGTCATTGCCACAGTAAATAGATGAAACCCACTAGCATGAGTAGGAGTTGTTTGAGCCCTGATGTGCCTACTCATTTATGCTTGTTTGTCATGCCTGCTACTGCTTAGAGTTGAGTCAGGTCTGATTCATCAGGGATGAATCAGAGGCGTGTGAACATGTCCCACGGTGTGTGAGCTAACTGTGTGAACACGATTTGGTAAAGGTAGCGGTGAGAGGCCATGTAGGAGTACATGGTGGGTTGTCTCATTGCAGCCGTCCTCAGGAACTGAGTTCTGTGTTTGTGATCCATGAACAGCTACTACCACACATTGGAATGCTTAAGTGCCCCTCTCGACTTATTAATCAACTTGATCTCTGTCCAGGAGTTGCAACTAGTTTCTGGTGTTTGTAGGTAGTGTTAGTAGTCTACCAAGTGGCACCCGGTACAGGTGGGCTTGGGACAGACTAGGCATAGTGGCCCGGTGTACCAAGTGGCACCCGGTTGGTGGGCTTGGGAACCCTGCACACATCGTTTGGGGCCGTAAGCGACACCCCGGCCGGATCTCCTTGCGGATGGAACCCGAATAGGCGATAAACCTGGACTAGAGACTTGTTCGGTTAGTCAGGTCGTGGCCGACTCCCTCGCCCGGCTTCCGCTTGAAGGTTGCCGAGGTACATGACGTGTACAGGGCGATAAGTGGCGAAAGCGTGTGTGAAGAAGTACACCCCTGCAGGGTTAACATCATCTATTCGAATAGCCGGATTCCTCGGATATGGAAACTTGGACCCCTTGTACAGTTCATAGACAAGTGAAAGTGGATACTCTAAAATACGCAAGATAAGCGTGAGTGCTATGGATGGCGTTCTCGTAGGGAGACGAGAGCGGATCCATAGTGGTGTATTGATATGGTGAATATGTGGACTCGTGTGCGCCACCTCAAAAGAGTTACTTGCAGTCGTAGTTCAGGATAGCCACCGAGTCAAAGCTGGCTTGCTGCAGTTAAACCCCACCATCCCCTTTGTTGATAATGATGCATATGTAGATAGTTCTGATGTAAGTCTTGCTGGGTACATTTGTACTCACGTTTGCCTATTTATGTTTTTGCAGAGAGACTTCGGTCTCGCTAGTAGTTTCGCGTGGACTTCGACGTTTAGCTTGATACCTCAGCTACGATCTTGTGCCCTCGGCAGGATCTGATAGATAGTCAGGCTTCTCAGCCTTTTTCATTTATAGATGTCTGTACCCAGACATGATAGCTTCCGCTTGTGCTTTGACTTGTATGCTCTGATTGTTGGGTCATGAGACCCCTGTTTGTAATATCTCGCTCCTCGGAGCCTATTGAATAGATTACTTGAGTCATAGAGTCATGTTGTGATGCCATGTTGTATTTGCACATATCGAGCATATTGTGTGTATGTTATTGAAATGCTTGGTATGTGTGGGATCTGACCATCTAGTTGTTTATCTTTAGTAGCCTCTCTTACGGGGAAATGTCTCCTAGTGTTTCCACCGAGCCATGGTGGCTTGCTACTGCTCCGGAACACTTAGGCTGGCCGGCATGTGTCCTTCTTCGTTCCTGTGTCTGTCCCTTCGGGGAAATGTCACGCATTGAGTACCGGAGTCCTGTTAGCCCGCTACAGCCCGGTTTACTGGAGTCCTGCTAGCCCAGTGCTACAGCCCGGACCCACTTGCTGATGACCGACACGTTCGATGCTGGGTCATGGATGCCTGTCCCTGTAAGTCTGCGCCGCTTTGGGTTTACGACTAGCCATGTCAGCCCGGGCTCCTTATCATATGGATGCTAGCGACACTGTCATATACGGGTGCCAAAAGGCGCAAACGGTCCCGGGCAAAGGTAAGGCGACACCCGTGGGAATACCGTGCGTGAGGCCGCAAAGTGATATGAGGTGTTACATGCTAGATCGATGTGGCATTGAGTCGGGGTCCTGACACTGGGCCACTTACCTGTAGCCGGCCCAGCTCCCCCCCCACCTGGCGGCCCAGCCCACCTCCTCCCCCTTGTCATCTTCCTCCCCTCGCACCGAAGCAGCTCGGTGGCGAGCGCCGATGCCGCCTCGGCCACCTCCTGCTTCCACCGAGGCGTTCCCGAGCCTCCCCCTCACGCCACGCACTTCCCCTCGCCCCTGCACCTCCCCTCTCTTCCCCTGGACCCCGTTCCCTCCTCTGCTTTCCTCCCTGCACGCGCCCGAGCGGAGCTCGTCGTCGCCGACGTCGTTCGCCGTAGCCCCCGTGCTCCTCACTGCCACCCGACGTACCCAGGAGATCCGCCTCGACCACCTCTTCCTCCTCGCCGAGAAGCGCACCGCAGGAGCCCCTGCAACGTCGCCACCGCCGTCTTCTTCAACCTCGGGACCGCCGGCCATCTTCGTCAAATTCGTCGGCTCCGGTGCCTCCCCGAGCTCCCCGAGGCCACCGTCGCAACCCCTGTGAGCTACTCTTCCATTCCCCCTCCTCCTCGCGCTCGTTCCCGTACCCTAGCCGCCTTTTCACCGGAGCCGATTGCTCCTCGCCGCCGGCCATGGCGTGGCCGTGGCCACAGCCACCGCAGCTCGCTCCTGAGCTCACCCGCGTGCTCACCGCAACCTCAGGAACCCAAAGCACTTAACCATTCGTCCTCCCGTGCACTGCAGCGCCGATCCCGCGAAACCCCGAGCTCCGGCCGCCGCCTCGGGCTCCATTCCGGCGAACCCCGGCCACCCCCGCACCTCCCGTTGGTCCCCCTAGATGCGCACGGGCGCGGGCTACCTCCTGGTGCCCTTGGCGCGTCGATCCGATGCCCCTAGCGCAAGTCCGGCGTTCCCCCGCCGTGCGGAATGGTCGCCGCCGGTGAAACTCCGGCGACTGCCGATGTGGCACGCCTAATTAGCACTAATGACCACACTAAACACCCCCACAGCCACTGACAGTGGGCCCCACCCCTGGTCAAACCCCAGTCAGCGCTGGGTTTGACCGGGATTAGCTCCTGTGTCACTGACGTGTGGACCCCACACGTCAGGTTTGACCTGGACGGCGCCCGTTGACCTGCTGACGTCATGCCAACGTCATGCTGACGCAATATTCATTTTCTGGAATTTAGTTTATTTTATTATATTCAGGAAATTCCAGAAAATAGCTAAAACTTCTAAAATTCATAAAAAAATTAACCGTAACTCCAAATTAAATAATTTATATATGAAAAATTATCAGAAAAATTCAAGGAATCCATCTGTACCATTTTCATGCATGTTAGAACAACTTATCACTACTGTTTAGCACAAATCATATAAAGGGCATTTAATTAATCACATATGGAGTTTGAATTTGAATTTTAGATTCAAACCAACTTCATTTAATCTGGTTTTAGGTGCATTAGCCCAAAACACATTCATATTGCCATGTCATAGCATGCATCATATTGTGCATTGCATTGATCGTGTTTTCTGTATTTGCCGGTATTTGTCCCCTCTCGATAGACGTGATACCGATGATGTGATCGTTGACACTGATGAAGACTCAATGTTATCTTCAGAAGTGCCAGGCAAGCAAAACCCCCTTGTTCATTCCGATAAAATCCCACTCTCTCGCTCCTGCTCTCTTTTACTGCATTAGGACAACACCGATTCATCTGTTACTTGCTCCGGTAGCTGAACCCCTTTATCCTTTGCATGACCTGTCATTGCCACAGTAAATAGATGAAACCCACTAGCATGAGTAGGAGTTGTTTGAGCCCTGTTGTGCCTACTCATTCATGTTTGTTTGTCATGCCTGCTACTGCTTAGAGTTGAGTCAGGTCTGATTCATCGGGGATGAATCAGAGGTGTGTGAACATGTCCTACTGTGTGTGAGCTAAGTGTGTGAACACGATTTGGTAAAGGTAGCGGTGAGAGGCCATGTAGGAGTACATGGTGGGTTGTCTCATTGCAGCCGTCCTCAGGAACTGAGTTCTGTGTTTGTGATCCATGATCAGTTACTACCACACATTGGGCTCCGGGCGCTCCAAGCCCTCTCGACTTATTAATCAACTTGATCTCTGTCCAGGAGTTGCAACTAGTTTCTGGTGTTTGTAGGTAGTGTTAGTAGTCTACCAAGTGGCACCCGGTACAGGTGGGCTTGGGACAGACTAGGCATAGTGGCCCGGTGTACCAAGTGGCACCCGGTTGGTGGGCTTGGGAACCCTGCACACATCGTTTGGGGCCGTAAGCGACACCCCGGCCGGATCTCCTTGCGGATGGAACCCGAATAGGCGATAAACCTGGACTAGAGACTTGTTCGGTTAGTCAGGTCGTGGCCGACTCCCTCGCCCGGCTTCCGCTTGAAGGTTGCCGAGGTACATGACGTGTACAGGGCGATAAGTGGCGAAAGCGTGTGTGAAGAAGTACACCCCTGCAGGGTTAACATCATCTATTCGAATAGCCGGATTCCTCGGATATGGAAACTTGGACCCCTTGCATAGTTCATAGACAAGTGAAAGTGGATACTCTAAAATACGCAAGATAAGCGTGAGTGCTATGGATGGCGTTCTTGTAGGGAGACGGGAGCGGATCCATAGTGGTGTATTGGTTGGTGAATATGTGGACTCGTGTGCGCCACCTCAAAAGAGTTGCTTGCAGTCGTAGTTCAGGATAGCCACCGAGTCAAAGCTGGCTTGCTGCAGTCAAACCCCTCCACCCCCTTGTCGATAATGATGCATATGTAGATAGATCTGATGTAAGTCTTGCTGGGTACATTTGTACTCACGTTTGCCTATTTTATGTTTTGCAGAGAGACTTCAGTCTCACTAGTAGTTCCGCGTGGACTTCGACGTTTAGCTTGTTACCTCAGCTACGATCTTGTGCCCTCGGCAGGATCTGGTAGATAGTCAGGCTTCTCAGCCTTTTTTCATTTATAGTTGTCTGTACTCAGACATGTTTAGCTTCCGCTTGTGCTTTGATTTGTATGCTCTGAGTGTTGGGTCATGAGACTCATGTTTGTAATACCTCGCTCCTCGGAGCCTAATAAATAATTACTTGAGTCGTAGAGTCATGTTGTGATGCCATGTTGTATCTGCACATATCGAGCATATTGTGTGTATGTTGTTGAAATGCTTGGTATGTGTGGGATCTGACTATCTAGTTGTTTATCCTTAGTAGCCTCTCTTACGGGGAAATGTCTCCTAGTGTTTCCACTGAGCCATGGTAGCTTGCTACTGCTCCGGAACACTTAGGCTGGCCGGCATGTGTCCTTCTTTGTTCCTGTGTCTGTCCCTTCGGGGAAATGTCACGCGATGAATACCGGAGTCCTGTTAGCCCGCTACAGTTCACCGGAGTCCTGCTAGCCCAGTGCTACAGCCTGGATTCACTCGCTGATGACCGACACGTTCGATGTTGGGTCATGGATGCCTGTCCCTGTAAGTTTGTGCCACTTTGGGTTTACGACTAGCCATGTCAGCCCGGGCTCCTTACCATATGGATGCTAGCGACACTACCATATACGTGTGCCAAAAGACGCAAACGGTCCCGGGCAAAGGTAAGACGACACCCGTGGGAATACCGTGCGTGAGGCCGCAAAGTGATATGAGGTGTTACATGCTAGATCGATGTGGCATTGAGTCGGGGTCCTGACAGCGTTGGTATCAGAGCTTGACTGCCTGTAGGATTACCAAGCCAAACTGGTCGAAGTTGATTCTAGAAATTCTTTAGTTATATGTAGGGGAATTGATTGTGGGATGGAACGTAAGGCTCTTTTTACTCCTTATACCTCATGGCCTTCTGATCTGAGTCATCATCTTCTCTTCTACGGGGATTAAGAACTAGGCTTTCTCTTCTTTCTATCAGGATCACGTGTTACTAATCCGTAGACTTATAGATTGTTGGATTAAGCCTCAGTTCAGTTTCTACCTCCGTATGTTAATTGTTGATCTCCAAACCTTGATATTGTGCTTCTGAGTGGTTATGCCACCATTTTTGTGAATGTCTCAAATCTTTTTTGAGCATTTACAGCCGTTACGCTGTCCGAGTCATCTCAGGTCTCTAAACAGTCTGATGCACTTGCAAATTCCTTCCTCCCATTTCAATGTTCCTTTGGGCCAGATTAACCACACTAATCAGTAAGTTGAGGTACTCTGTTACCTTGACATATATGTTGGAGATATTATTATGACCCTAGGTGTCTTAGGGGATCACCTAGTAATTTAGCCATGATTGGTGTCCCAGTGTGATGATTCTGGCCATCATTCTCGAAAGCATCCCGTGATGTTATTAGTTAGTAGGCATTCTATTTCTGGGTTTTGAACCCGAGATTCACTCTACTTACTTCATGTTGATAGGGTTTGCTAGTTCCTTTAGGATATTAGTAACCTTTGCGATAGTCCTTGAAGTCCGTGGTATCTTCTTCTTCCAAATACCATGAACTACTTATGGCAGAAGTTCCTCGTTGAACTGAAATATCACAACAGGATTATTCTTGATGAGTTCTCCATTATATATTGTGGCTCTGCTAGTCCTACCTCTCTGCATGGGTTATCTGGAAGAAATGTTGGTCTCGCTCGACATACTAATCTATGCATCCACAACTCAGAAAATTATATGTTCCTTTGAGTTGTCCCATCTTAGTTGTTTCCGACCCTCGCCTATCAATTGATAGTCAAGAGTATGCGTGCATTCGTTCGTCGATGCCTATTACCCTTGTGGTCCGCCAAGCCATTCTATTTCAGAATGAATAGGAGAAACAAACTGCAGAATCTCATCCATATCTAGGATTGGGTCAAAGCAATTGTATTCCGCAGATCAAAATGCCAATCCAGCTTCTGGTCTGTTCTACCTTGAAGTATTACCATCTTTATATCAGGAATATCATGGGAATTGCACACCATCTTATGAATTCTTGACGCAGTAATACTTCTGATCATCATTGATAATTTCTTGGTTTCCGTGTTATTGTAACCGGAATGCCGACAAATGAATCATGGCGTGTGAAATCAATACTGCTAGCAACTCCATTGCTTGGTAGTTAAATGGACGATAACCTCATTCTTAGCGTGTTGATTATTGAATCGTCACCCTAAGGTTGATTGTGCTACCTAGTCCTTATTTCTGGTGCACTCTCCGATCAGTGAGTTAGGATAGTGCCAATCCTTACTCATTTGATCATATCGTCTTGCCCTCAAAAGCGAGATTGTTCTCGAGCTTAGTAACATACCGGTGGTTCGTGA
>NC_041391.1:307158570-307188570 GCF_002162155.2 Triticum dicoccoides
CTCACTCGCTGCTCTCCTTCCCCTCTCCCTCTTCGTTCTTCGCCCGAACAGAGAGCCGCCGCCGTCGTTCGCTGCCAGCACGCCCACCATGCTCCTCTCGCCTCCCCGTGTAGTCTGCAAACTCCGCCACCGCCTGTTACGTCGCCTCGAGCAAGCCCCGAGCGCTCGGATGCCCCAACTCGACCGCATCGACTCGTCTACAAGCTTCGGTCGCCGGAGATCGCCGTCGCTGTCCCGTTGCCCCAGGCCTTCCCCGAGCACGCCGACCGTCTCATCGTGATCTCCGTGAGCCCCTGCTTCGTTTCCCCCTAACCCCATGTCCGATTTCGAGCTCCAGCCGCTCCCTCCACCGGAGCCGAGACGCTCCGCCGCACGGGCTCGTCGCCGGTGAAGCCCCGGTGACCTTTTGGTCCCACGCATGCGTCCGTTGCACTCGTTACGTCCCGTAGAGTAAATCTAGCGCGACAACCGTCTCGTTTGCACACCGCAGCGCCGGTCCCGCGAACCCCCGAGCTCCGGCCGCCGCCGAGGTCGATGCCGCGCTCAACTCCGGCCACCCCACGCCCTCTCGTGGGTCCCCCTAGATGCGCGGGAGCACGGGCTCCCTCTTGGTGCCCTCAGCGCGACCAGCCACGGGCTGTAGCACCATCCCGAGAAACTCCGGCGAGGTCCCGCCGTCGCCATGGTCGCCGGCGTCCCTAGCCGACGTGGCCGCGTGATTAGCACTAATCACGGCCAGCTAACCTCCCCAGAGCCGCTGACGTATGGGCCCCACGCCCTTATTTAATCCTTATCTTTTTCTGTTAAGTTTTAATCTAACCACCATGGGCCCACACGTCAGCTTTGACCAAGCTGACGTGGCTGTTGACCTGGTCCCACCTGTCATTGTCACTAACCAGCACTAGTCACTGACCAGTGGGCCCCACTGGTCAGGTTTGACCCGAGCCAGCCCAGTTGACCCTGCTGACGTCACTGTGACGTGGGGCTGACGCAATAAGTATTTTCTGGATTTAAAAATAATCAGGAAATTTCAGAAAATAGCTAAAACTTCAATAAATCATAGAAAATTAACCGTAACTCCAAATTAAATAATTTATATATGAAAAATTATCAGAAAAATTCAAGGAATCCATCTGTACCATTTTCATGCATGTTAGAACAACTTTTAGCTGCTGTTTAGCACAAATCAATTAAATGGCATTTGATTAATCACATATGGAGTTTGAATTTGAATCTTGTATTCAAACCAACTTCATTTAATCTGTTGCTAGTTGCATTAGCTCAAAACACATTCATTTTGCCATGTCATGATCATGCATCATATTGTGCATTGCATTGATTGTGTTCCCTTCTGTGTTGCCGGTATTTGTCCCCTCTCGATAGGCGTGATACCGATGATGTGATCGTTGACACTGATGAAGACTCAATGTTATCTTCAGAAGTGCCTGGCAAGCAAAACCCCCTTGTTCATTCCGATAAAATCCCACTCTCTCGCTCCTGCTCTCTTTTACTGCATTAGGACAACAATGATATATTTGTTACTTGCTGCGGTAGCTGAACTCTTTATCCTTTGCATGACCTGTCATTGCCACAGTAAATAGATGAAACCCACTAGCATGAGTAGGAGTTGTTTGAGCCCTGATGTGCCTACTCATTTATGCTTGTTTGTCATGCCTGCTATTGCTTAGAGTTGAGTCAGGTCTGATTCATCAGGGATGAATCAGAGGCGTGTGAACATGTCCCACGGTGTGTGAGCTAACTGTGTGAACACGATTTGGTAAAGGTAGCGGTGAGAGGCCATGTAGGAGTACATGGTGGGTTGTCTCATTGCAGCCGTCCTCAGGAACTGAGTTCTGTGTTTGTGATCCATGACCAGCTACTACCACACATTGGAATGCTTAAGTGCCCCTCTCGACTTATTAATCAACTTGATCTCTGTCCAGGAGTTGCAACTAGTTTCTGGTGTTTGTAGGTAGTGTTAGTAGTCTACCAAGTGGCACCCGGTACAGGTGGGCTTGGGACAGACTAGGCACAGTGGCCCGGTGTACCAAGTGGCACCCGGTTGGTGGGCTTGGGAACCCTGCACACATCGTTTGGGGCCGTAAGCGACACCCCGGCCGGATCTCCTTGCGGATGGAACCCGAATAGGCGATAAACCTGGACTAGAGACTTGTTCGGTTAGTCAGGTCGTGGCCGACTCCCTCGCCCGGCTTCCGCTTGAAGGTTGCCGAGGTACATGACGTGTACAGGGCGATAAGTGGCGAAAGCGTGTGTGAAGAAGTACACCCCTGCAGGGTTAACATCATCTATTCGAATAGCCGGATTCCTCGGATATGGAAACTTGGACCCCTTGCATAGTTCATAGACAAGTGAAAGTGGATACTCTAAAATACGCAAGATAAGAGTGAGTGCTATGGATGGCGTTCTCGTAGGGAGACGGGAGCGGATCCATAGTGGTGTATTGGTTGGTGAATATGTGGACTCGTGTGCGCCACCTCAAAAGAGTTGCTTGCAGTCGTAGTTCAGGATAGCCACCGAGTCAAAGCTGGCTTTCTGCAGTCAAACCCCTCCACCCCCTTGTCGATAATGATGCATATGTAGATAGATCTGATGTAAGTCTTGCTGGGTACATTTGTACTCACGTTTGCCTATTTTATGTTTTGCAGAGAGACTTCAGTCTCACTAGTAGTTCCGCGTGGACTTCGACGTTTAGCTTGTTACCTCAGCTACGATCTTGTGCCCTCGGCAGGATCTGGTAGATAGTCAGGCTTCTCAGCCTTTTTTCATTTATAGTTGTCTGTACTCAGACATGTTTAGCTTCCGCTTGTGCTTTGATTTGTATGCTCTGAGTGTTGGGTCATGAGACTCATGTTTGTAATACCTCGCTCCTCGGAGCCTAATAAATAATTACTTGAGTCGTAGAGTCATGTTGTGATGCCATGTTGTATCTGCACATATCGAGCATATTGTGTGTATGTTGTTGAAATGCTTGGTATGTGTGGGATCTGACTATCTAGTTGTTTATCCTTAGTAGCCTCTCTTACCGGGAAATGTCTCCTAGTGTTTCCACTGAGCCATGGTAGCTTGCTACTGCTCCGGAACACTTAGGCTGGCCGGCATGTGTCCTTCTTCGTTCCTGTGTCTATCCCTTCGGGGAAATGTCACGCGATGAATACCGGAGTCCTGTTAGCCCGCTACAGCCCGGTTCACCGGAGTCCTGCTAGCCCAGTGCTACAGCCTGGATTCACTCGCTGATGACCGACACGTTCGATGTTGGGTCATGGATGCCTGTCCCTGTAAGTTTGTGCCACTTTGGGTTTACGACTAGCCATGTCAGCCCGGGCTCCTTACCATATGGATGCTAGCGACACTACCATATACGTGTGCCAAAAGACGCAAACGGTCCCGGGCAAAGGTAAGACGACACCCGTGGGAATACCGTGCGTGAGGCCGCAAAGTGATATGAGGTGTTACATGCTAGATCGATGTGGCATTGAGTCGGGGTCCTGACAACTACTATTCATTATCACCATCCTATTCATAGGAAATATGATATGCTTGATGAGTTAAATGGATCTACCATATTTTCCGAAGTTGATTTGAGTAGTGGATACCATCAAATTCGTATGAAATTGATAGATGAATGGAAAATGACATTTAAAACTAAGTTTGGATTATATGAATGGTCTGTCATGCCTTTTGGGTTAACTAAAGCACCTAAAACTTCCATGAGATTAATGAACAAAGTTTTACGTGCTTTCATTGGACGATTTGTGGTAGTCTATTTGGATGATATATTGATTTGTAGCAGATCTTTGGACGAACATTTACATGTTGTTTTTGTTGCGCTACGTGATGCATGTTTGTTTGGTAACCGTGGGAAGTGCACATTTCGCACCAACCGATTATCTTTTCTTTGCTATGTTGTTACTCCACAGGGAATTGAAGTTGATAAAGCCAAGATTGAATCTATTGAGAGTTGGCCGCAGCCCGAAACGGTCACACAAGTGAGGAGTTCTTTTGGACTCACTGGTCTCTATAGGCGTGCTGTGAGAGATTTTAGCACCGTTGTTGCACCTCTCAATGAGCTTACAAAGAAGGATGTGCCTTCTGTTCGGGGTATCGCACAGGAAGAAGCTTTCACGTTATTGAAATATAAGTTGACACATGCTCCAATACTCCAACTTCCCAATGTGATGCTAGTGGAATTGTATTCAGAGGTGTTTTAATACAAGATGGTAAACTTGTTGCATACTTTTCTAAAAAAATTGTATGGGCCTAGTATAAATTATTCTACTTATGAAAAGGAATTATGTGCTCTTGTTCAGACTTTGGAAACATGGCAACATTATTTATGGCCCGAAGAATTTGTTATACATTCTGATGATGAATTTTTGAAACACATTAAAAGTCAAGCAAAACTGAACCATTGGCATGCTAAATGGGTTGAATTCATTGAGACTTTCCCTTATCACTAGTAGAAAACAGGGCTTTGGTCCGGGCCAGATAAGAGCATTAATCCCGGTTCTCTTATGAAACAGGACCAATGGGTGCATCAGTCCTGGTTCATGAGGCCAGGGTGCCGCCGGGCCTCAGGAGCCATAGGTCCCGGTTCTAGACATGAACCGGGACCAAAGGGTCTCGCTCCTGGTGCTACCCCTTTAGTCCCAGTTGGTGGCTAGAATCGGGACCAAAGAGCGGGCTACTGTCCCGGTTCTAGCAACCAACCGGGACCAAAGAGATGCCTATATATACCCTGGCCCCTTCCCACCCTCTCCTCTATTTTTGGCCGTGTGGGAGGTGTGTGCACGCGCTCCTCTGTTCTCCCTTCTATGGATGCACATGAGGTGTTCATTGAAATGCCTGAGCCACACTTAAGCTTTCTCCTCTCCAAGCTCGACCTCCAAGCTCCATTTTCCCCAAGATTTGTCTAGTTTTGGCGGTCCGTCCTGTCCCGTCCCCATCCTTACCACCATCGATTGCCCGTGCCGATCTCATCGTCAGCACCACATGGTGAGCCTCTTTTTCTTATCTTCTAATTAAAAGAAAAAAAATTCTTATTTGTATGATATAGATAGATACTTTTATAATTTTCGTACTTTTATTATTGTTTGTTATTATATAGTGCAATGGTTTTGGTATCCTCGCCCCCGTCGGCCCTCGTCCTGTCTACAATTTGGATGTGGTATATTATCTTTTATTATTATTTGTTTCATTTAGTGTTTATGACAATTATGCCGACCAACGTGACATAGATGTTTTTATCTAGGAGGTATGAGAACCGGAAATTCCAACTGACCCTCTTGTCGAGAGGTTAAATTTAGTAGAAAAATAAAACAATTACTTGAAACAAATTTGAAAAGAATTGGGGAGGAGAAGATGGAATTGCAGTTGCATGTTACGCATGTTATCGATGATCACAAGATCAAGATGGATGCAATGTGCTTGAAGATTAGAAAGATTAGAAAATATGCCATTCATAATCAGGCCTGGTATCATTATGCCGTTGGATCAATTGTTACCATAGTTGCGATTATGATCACATTTGTTGTTGCATTTAATTGTTTTACATAGTTGTATTTTAGTTTCAAATATATGTTTTAATTAGATGCTCTAGAGAGCTATATGTTGTTCTATGAGAACTATGTATGAACTTTATGTATTTTTTTAGTAATAACATTTGATCACTACTATACTTTGGTTTTAATGTGATGATAAACTTGTATTAATTTGGTAACTTCTCTATTCATGATGTTTTGTAATGGTTTAGTTACACTTAATTATATAATTCACGCAGATGAACCGGCATTTGATGTACTGTGACAGACGCAACTCCGAGTACATTGATGGCATGTATAATCTTCTCGAAGTGGTTGAGGCAAACAAGCAGAATGGTTTTATGTATTGTCCATGCCCTGTCTGTGGGAATAAGAAGGATTACTCTAACTCGAAAACCCTTCACATCCACCTGCTTGAGAAGGGTTTCATGCCACACTATAATGTTTGGACCAAGCACGGAGAAAGAGGGATTATGATGGAAGACAAGGAAGAAGAAGAAGATGATGACAACTACCCCCTGAATACGGTAATACTGCAATGGGGGGAGCTAAAGATCAAGAGGAGCCAGACGATGTGCCAGATGATGATCTTCTCTGGGTCATAGGTGATGCAAATAGAGAATGCCAAAGTCAAAGGGAGAAGTTGAACTTCGATCACATATTAGAGGATCACAAAAAAGGGTTGCACCCCAATTCCGAACACTGGTGCAGAGACCTGCTATACAAATGGTTTTTAACCCCTTTCCGCGACGGTGTTTGGAACCGTCGCCAGGTGAGTGTGGCCGATAGGGGGGTCCTTCCCACATGACCCAGAAACCATCGGGGATAGGCCCTCCTGGCACACAGGCTGGGGCAAAATGAGCTCGTGTGTGATTTGGCGGGGCATCGAAACCCAACTATTTCTGTTTTATGTACATCCCACATGGTGAATCCCAGAAAAACATTTCCGTTCGTATGTATATCACACAGTGTTTTTTGTGTGGAAACGTTTGTGCAAGGTGGCCTAATGCAAATAGTTCTCTACCAGAAGCCGTGTGTGATTGTTAGCTGATCAAGCACGCCTACTTTCTAGAAACCGTGTGGGTTGTTTGAGTTCATCGTCCACGGTGTTGTCTGAGTAACCATCTGCAATAGAAAACTCCAATAAGCAGGGTAATTAGCATATTATTGATAATCCATGTAGTAATCAATTCATATTTCTTATAAAAACACACCAGATATTTCATATCTATATAACAACAACGAGGATTTCATAATCGAATTACATCAGATAGCTTCGGCACTCAGTTCCGCCATTACACAACAGCACCAAGTTTCACATGCAACATCAAAAACCTTTGGAAAGTAGCATCATACACAGTAAATAGGCACATGAATCTCATCTTGGATACTGCAGAAGCGGAAGGCAAATATTGAGCCTTCAGTGATGTTGTATGTTCTTGCAACTTTTGGCCAGTGGCTATGGACAATTGCCCGCCCAACCTTCGTCCCCTTCAGCAAGACTTCAATGTTGTACCATGGGTGTTGAATGAATACCTTCCCCGCGTCCTGACCATGGAGGTGATTTGAGAGGTAATCATCGGTGAATTGCTTTGAAAAGTACTAAAAGCAAATATATGCATAAATCGCTGCTATAAATTTTGAAATGGCGCAAGGGGTAGAAAGAAGGTAAAAGAGTTAGTACCATCCTATAGTTGACCGATGTCTTCTTCGTTGTGCAAACAAAGATCTTGCTGTTATTCATCGCAAGTTTCTTCATCCTAACAATCTTTCTGAGTTTCTTAACTTGACTTATATTCATGGACATCTCATTTCCCCATATGCAACATGGGTCGAATAGTGGGTCTATGCCTCTGACAGCAGGACCTACATGTGCAAGACCATAAGACCCCTAAATATTAGAATGATTCCTGCAACTGCACAATAATGTGCTATTAGCCAAAGGACCATGCTTGAACAAACCTCGATGGTGAACCGCAGTGTCTCCCATTGTTTCCCTGCAACAAACATAAGGAAGATCTTGATCAGGTTAACTGAGAGTTGTCATACTATTAGTAGAATATGTATTGAGTACAGCCAAATTCGATTTATTTCACATGCATAACAATAACAAATTGTACCCACAACAAATGAAAATCAAATGCAGAACTGAACCAAACAGTTAAATGGACAGCAAACCAAATGAACCAAAATAGTTAACTGAGCACAATATTGCAGAATAGAAACATGTACTAGAAGATAAGATAGTTACCAAAACAAAGAATGCTTGAGAACACTACTACGGAATGTAGGAATTGTTGGACCAACCAAACTGTTAACTGAACATTACATTTTGAGAGGACCAAAGTGTTAATTGAACATTACATTTCAAAGGACCAAACTGTAAACTGAACACCAGATTGCATATTAACATTATAGAGGACAAATCAATAGAAGACATTGGCGGTGGCCTCGAGAAAATAGCACGAACTGTATTTTAAAGTAGACAACCGCGTGGCATTTTCGACCGTGGCCTCGAAGATGAGGTGCTCCTCCAAGATCTGGCGGTCGACACACATGGCAGCCATAGCGACCTCGTGCGCGCATGCGGCCGCGATTTGCTTCGCTGCTGTTAGATGCTACTAAGCTCTGAGGGAGTCCTAGATTAGGGGTATCCGAACAGCCGGAGTATATACATCATCCGGACTATTGAAGCGTGAAGATACAAGACTCAAGACTCCGTCCCGTGTCCGGATGGGACTCTCCTTTGCGTGGAAGACAAGCTTGGCGATCCGGATATTATATTTCCTTCCTTGTAACCGACTCCATGTAAACCCTAGCCCTATCCGGTTTCTATATAAACCGGAGAGGTTGGTCCTGAGAAGGCCGATCACAATTACAATCATAATCATCATAGGCTTGCTTCTAGGGTTTAGCCTCTACGATCTCGTGGTAGATCTACTCTTGTACTACTCATATCGTTAATATTAATCAAGCAGGAAGTAGGGTTTTACCTCCATCAAGAGGGCCCAAACCTGGGTAAACATTGTGTCACCTGCTTCCTGTTACCATAAGCCTAAGACGCACAGATCGGGACCCCCTACCCGAGATCCGCCAGTTTTGACACCGACATTGGTGCTTTCATTGAGAGTTCCTCTGTGTCCTCGCTCCAAGGCTTGATGGCACCTTCAATCATCGACAACACGGTCTGGGGCGAAACTTTTCACCCCAGACAGATCTTCATGTTCGGCGGCTTTGCACTGCGGGCCAATTCGCTAGGCCATCTGGAGCAGATCGACGACTACGCTCCTGGCCACCAGGTCAGGTTCGGAAACCTGAACTAATCAGCTGATATCCGCGAAGACTTGATCTTCGACGGAATCATGCCTATGTCAGGAGTGCCGGGCAGTCACGATGAGCACGGCCTAGACCTGTTGTCGGACAGTGCTTGGGATATTACCCCTGCAGTAGTCCCGGACTTAAATCTGGAGCAAACCGCATGGCCCGAGGACGGTTGGATGGACCCCGCCCTGCAGGCCTCACACTCATTGGCGGTAGAGCCGAACACAGGCCTCACTTTCAAGGAAGCCTGTGACACCGGACCCCCGGACTCGTACCCGGTTGTAGGTTCCAGTCCGAGCGCTCCCGAGCCCGTCGAGCCTGGTTGGGTTCTGGTAATGGAGTTTACCGCTGCGGATATCTTCCAGCACTCGCCCTTTGGCGACATGCTGAACTCATTAAAGTCTCTCTTTGTCAGGAGTCTCTCGACCGAACTATGTCCGGCTTGAGTGGGAAGCAGGCGACAAAGAAATTCGTTGCCCACCCACCACCCACTTCATAGCCACGGTTGATGATTTAACCGACGTGCTTGACTTCGACTCCAAAGGCATCAGGGGTATGGACGACGATGTAGGAGAACATTCAGAATCTCTGGGGCACTGGACTACTACCTTGTCACACGATATATACATGGTGGACACACCCAAGGACGACGGCGACAATCCGGAAGATAAAAACCCCGGGCAAAAGCCAAAACGACGGCGCAGACGCCGCTCAAAGTCTAGCAACAGTAAAAATAGTGACAAGAGCGCTAGAAAGATCGACACCCCAGTCAACCCCGAAGGCAACAATGACCATACGGACCCAGCGATGGAGCAGGACGAGCTAGATCATGCCGAACACAGTTCGGAGCAGACGCCCGATCACAATGATCCCGAGGGACGAGTTCATAAAACTGCCCCAGGACAAGAACAAAGTCCGGATGACGACACATTCATCACCCGGAAACACGCGTGGAACAAGATAACCTCCACAGAAAGCTTATGGCCACCGCAAGAAGTCTAAAGAAGCATAAGCAACGGCTAAAGGCTGCACAGGAAACGCTCAATCGTAGATGGAATAAAGTGCTACACACTGAAGAAAGATACGGCGACGACCGCCATACAAAGAGCTATCCAAAATGTAAGCTACTGCCAGAATTCGACGATGAAGCCGTTCCACCAAAGAATAACACGACCAGGAAGCCAGACGTACCGCTTCATAACCGCAACAGAGCGGCTACTGACGCCGTGCACGATTTGCGTGAGCAACTGGATAAGAAGCCGGCGCGGCCAGGTCCATCTACGGATGTAAAGGACACACCCCGGCGAGGGACTATGGTCACCAAAATGATCATACCAACCAAATACTAGTTCGGAATAAGCACCGGACACAATAACAGCTGACGGCATGCCACAACGCGTCCATATATAGTGGGGCTGCCCACCCCCTGTGCTTCACCGAAGAAGTACTGGACCATGAATTTCCACAGGGATTTAAACATGTGAACATAGAGGCACACAACGGTAAACACCAGATTCAGGGGCTCTCGACCCGATCAGCAAAAGAAGCCACTTAAAGGCAGTAAAGAGGGACCGTCCGGTCTGAACAGAGTCCTGGACAGACTGTGCCAAATTCATGGCACCCCCGACAAACCTGCGAACCACACGCACAGAGAGTGCTAGGTCTTCAAGCAGGCCGGCAAATTAAATGTCGAACACAAGGGAAGGGAAACACCAAGTGAAGACGATCATGAACCTCGTCAACGGAACACTGGGGGACAAAAAAATTCCTACCATAGGTTAAAACAGTAAACATGATCCACGCAAGTCACACATCCACGAGAAGGCACAAACGCGCGCTCAAAGATGCGTACGCTATAGAGCCCATCGTACCCACACCTAACTACTGGATGGCTTGTGTGATCACCTTCGATCACACGGACCGCCTGAATATTATTCGGCGCGGAGGATCAGAGGCCTTGGTGCTTTACCCAATAATCGACGGATACCATCTCACCCATGTCCTTATGGATGGCGGCAGTTGTCTCAATTTAATATACCAGGATACCGTCCGCAGAATGGGGATAGACCCATCCAGAATCAGCCAAAGCAACATCACCTCTGAAGGGTTGATACCAGGCGTTGAAGCCTACGGCAGGGGCTCCGTCGTGCTGGAGGTAACATTCGGCTCCCCAGGCAACTCCAAAAGCGAAGAACTACTCTTCACCATCGCACCCTTCCAAAGCAGCTATCATGCATTGCTTGGAAGAGCGGCCTTCGTCCGCTTCAACGCAATATCACACTATGCCTACCTTATAGATGCCCGGTCCACATGGCGTCATGACCGTTAACGGTAACACAAAGCGCTCTTCACGCACAGAGGAACACGCGACGGCCCCAGCGGCCTGACTATAAGCGGCCTCCACTATCAGAAATTATGACTGGTCATTAAGACCACAGACACGGTTAGACGAGTCCGGCAGCCCGGATAAAACTGAATCAGGGCACCGTATATGTAATCCCATAGAGGACACCAATGGCTATAAATATTCAATATAGCCCCACACTTGGCTCAACCTTATTGGCAGGCCAGCGTCTTACACTTTTACTACCCATCGCATACTTACGTTGTACTCTCCTACATGAGTTTTCTTTTTTACAGACAACATTCGCGCGATGCCCTTCTAGGATACGGCACAATAGAGACAAAGGCGCAGACGTGCAGCAGGGCCCCGCTGAAAAGGTTTCTCTTTAGATTAAGCCCCTGTGTAAACCTTTTCTATTGCCTCTTGTTGTAAAACATCGCATGGGTTCCATACCCACAGAGGATACTGCCGTTATTGGCATTTCGCCACGACAGACTAATGCACGTACCTGGAACCACAGGGTTTATAGTGAATGGGCATTCTTCAGCCCATTTTCTGTTATAAAGTCTGAATACCTTCGGGAGTGTTCGGCTTCACGAGTTTGGCCTTATATGCATCAGCTCTGAATCATGTCTTTGGTCAAATGTTGGGTTTGCCCGGCTCCTGGGTTTGCCGCCTTATGTTCCGTTCTTATCAGCTAAGGCGGCCAAAGGAGAACTACTGCGATTGTGCTCTGGTTATTCCAGATGAGCAACTCAGTAGAGAAAGCCGAAAACTAACTATCATGATACAGCGCGAGACTGTTCAACCACTCGAAGACTTATCGGAATCTTTAGAATCCCTCCGCATTAACGAAGGACCGTTTCCCGGTCATGTACACACGCTCCCGTATTCGGATGCACGCGAAGGTACCAGGGGCTACATGTTGGGGAACGTAGTAATTTCAAAATTTTCCTACGCACACGCAAGATCATGGTGATGCATAGCAACGAGAGGGGAGAGTGTTCGTCCATGTACCCTCGTAGACCGTAAGCGGAAGCGTTATGACAACGCGGTTGGTGTAGTCGTACGTCTTCACGATCCGACCGATCCAAGCACCGAACATACGGCACCTCCGAGTTCACCACACGTTCAGCTCGATGACGATCCCCGGTCTCCGATCCAGCAAAGCTTCGGGGATGAGTTCCGTCAGCACGACGGCGTGGTGACGATGATGATGTTCTACCGATGCAGGGCTTCGCCTAAATTCCGCGACGATATGACCGAGGTGGAATATGGTGGAGGGGGGCACCGCACACGGCTAAGGAACGATCCGTAGATAACCTTGTGTTCCATGGGGTGCCCCCTGCCCCCGTATATAAAGGAGCAAGGGGAGGAGGCGGCCGGCCAGGGAGAGGCGCGCCAAGGGGAGTCCTACTCCCACCGGGAGTAGGACTCCCTCCTTCCTTGTTGGAGTAGGAGAAGGGGGAAAGAGGGGGAGAGGAGGAAGGAAAGAGGGGCTGCACCCCTTGTCCAATTCGGACCAGAGGGGGGCTGCGCGCCTCCTTCCTTTCGGCCTCTCTCCTCAATTCCCGTATGGCCCAATAAGGCCCATATACTCCCCGGCGAATTCCCGTAACTCTCCGGTACTCCGAAAAATACCCGAATCACTCGGAACCTTTCCGAACTCCGAATATAGTCGTCCAATATATCGATCTTTACGTCTCGACCATTTCGAGACTCGTCGTCATGTCCCCGATCTCATCCGGGACTCCGAACTCCTTCGGTACATCAAAACTCATAAACTCATAATATAACTATCATCGAAACCTTAAGCGTGCGGACCCTACGGGTTCCAGAACTATGTATACATGACCTAGAACTATTCTCGGTCAATAACCAATAGCGGAACCCAGATGCCCATATTGGCTCCTACATATTCTATGAAGATCTTTATCGGTCAAAGCGCATAACAACATACGTTGTTCCCTTTGTCATCGGTATGTTACTTGCCCGAGATTCGATCGTCGGTATCCAATACCTAGTTCAATCTCGTTACCGGCAAGTCTCTTTACTCGTTACGTAATGCATCATTCCGTAACTAACTCATTAGCTACATTGCTTGCAAGGCTTATAGTGATGTGCATTACCGAGAGGGCCCAGAGATACCTCTCCGACAATCGGAGTGACAAAACCTAATCTCGAAATACGCCAACCCAACATGTACCTTTGGAGACACCTGTAGTACTCCTTTATAATCACCCAGTTACGTTGTGACGTTTGGTAGCACCCAAAGTGTTCCTCCGGTAAACGGGAGTTGCATAATCTCATAGTTACAGGAACATGTATAAGTCATGAAGAAAGCAATAGCAATATACTAAATGATCAAGTGCTAAGCTAACGGAATGGGTCAAGTCAATCACATCATTCTCCTAATGATGTGATCCCGTTAATCAAATGACAACTCTTTTGTCCATGGCTAGGAAACTTAACCATCTTTGATTCACGAGCTAGTCAAGTAGAGGCATACTAGTGACACTATGTTTGTCTATGTATTCACACATGTATCATGTTTCTGGTTATACAATTCTAGCATGAATAATAAACATTTATCATGAAATAAGGAAATAAATAATAACTTTATTATTGCCTCTAGGGCATATTTCCTTCAGTCTCCCACTTGCACTAGAGTCAATAATCTAGTTCACATCGCTATGTGATTTAACACCAATATTGATATCTCCATGTGATTAATACCCATAGGTCACATCGTCATGTGATCAACACCCAAAGGGTTAACTAGAGTCAATAATCTAGTTCACATCGCTATGTGATTAACACCCAAAAGAGTACTAAGGTATGATCATGTTTTGCTCGTGAGAGAAGCTTAGTCAACGGGTCTGTCATATTCAGAGCCGTATGTATTTCGCAAATATTCTATGTCCCCAATGCTCTGCACGGAGCTACTCTAGCTAATTGCTCCCACTTTCAATATGTATCCAGATTGAGACTTAGAGTCATCTGGATTGGTGTAAAAGCTTGCATCGTTGTAAATTTTACGACGGGCTCTTTTATCACCTCCATAATCGAGAAACATCTCCTTACTCCTCACTAAGGATATTCTTGACCCATGTCCAGTGATCTACTTATTAGATCAAAATTGTATTCCTTTGCCAAACACAGAGCAAGGTATACAATAGGTCTGGTTCACAGCATAACATACTTTATAGAACCTATGACTGAGGCATAGGGAATGACTTTTCATTCTCTTTCTATTTTCTGCAATGGTCGGGTCTTGAGTCTTACTCAACTTCACACCTTGTAACACAGGCAAAAACTCTTTCTTTGACTGTTCCATTTTGAACTATTTCAAAATCTTGACAAGGTATGTACTTATTGAAAAACTTATCAAGCATCTTGGTCTATCTCAATAGATCTTGATGCTCAATATGTAAGCAGCTTCACCGAGGTCTTTCATTGAAAAACCTTTTATTCAAGTATCCTTTTATGCTATCTAGAAATTCTATATCATTTCCAATCAACAATATGTCTTGCACATATAATATCAGAAATGCTACAGAGCTCCCACTCACTTTCTTGTAAATACAGGCCTTTCCAAAAGTCTGTATAAAACCATATGCTTTGATCAACTCATCAAAGCGTATATTCCAACTCCGAGATGCTTGCACCAGTCCATTGATGGATTGTTGGAGCTTGCACATTTTGTTAGCATCTTTAGGATTGACAAAAACTTTCTGGTTGCATCATATACAACTCTTCTTTAATAAATCCATTAAGGAATACAGTTTTGACATCCATTTGCCAGATTTCATAAAATGTGACAATTGCTAACATGATTCAGATAGACTTAAGCTTCGATACGAGTGAGAAAATCTCATCGTATTCAATATCTTGAACTTGTTGAAAACCATTTGCAACAAGTCGAGCTTTGTAGATAGTAACACTACTATCAGTGTCCGTCTTCCTCTTGAAGATCCATTTATTTAATTTGGCTTGCTGATCATCAAGCAAGTCAACCAAAGTCCACACTTTGTTCTCATATATGGATCCTATCTCAGATTTTATGGCCTCACGCCATTTTGTGGAATCTGGGCTCACCATCGCTTCTTCATAGTTCGTAGGTTCATCATGATCTAGTAACATCACTTCCAGAACATGATTACCGTACCACTCTGGTGCGGATCTTACTCTGGTTTACCTACGAGGTTTGGTAGTAACTTGATCTGAAGTTTCATGATCATCATCATTAACTTCCTCACTAATTGGTGTAGCAATCACTAGAACTGATTTCTGTGATGGACTACTTTCCAATAAAGGAGAAGGTACAATTACCTCATCAAGTTCTACTTTCCTCCCACTCACTTCTTTCAAGAGAAACTTCTTCTCTAGAAAGGATCCATCTTAGCAACGAATCTTGCTTTCGGATCTGTGATAGAAGGTGTACCCAATAGTTACCTTTGGGTATTCTATGAAGACGCACTTCTCCGATTTGGGTTCAAGCTTATCAGGTGAAAACTTTTTCACATAAGCATCGTAGCCCCAAACTTTAAGAAACGACAACTTTGGTTTCTCGCCAAACCACAGTTCATATTGTGTCGTCTCAACGGACTTAGGTGGTGCCCCTTTTTAACGTGAATGTAGCTGTCTTTAATGCATGACCCCAAAATGATAGTGGTAAATCGGTAAGAAACATCATAGATTGTACAATATCCAATAAAGTACGGTTATGACGTTCGAACACACCATTACGCTGTGGTGTTCCGGGTGGCGTGAGTTTCGAAACTATTCCGCATTGTTCCAAATGTAGATCAAACTCATAACTCAAATATTCTCCTCCACGATCAGATCGTAGAAATTTTATTTTCTTGTTACGATGATTTTCAACTTCACTCTGAAATTCTTTGAACTTTTCAAACGTTTTAGACTTATGTTTCATTAAGTAGATATACACATATCTGCTCAAATCATCTGTGAAGGTCAGAAAATAATGATACTTGCCGCGAGCCTCAACACTCATCGGATCGCATACATCAGTATGTATTATTTCCAATAAGTCAGTTGCTCGCTCTATTGTTCCGGAGAACAGAGTCTTTAGTCATCTTGCCCATAAGGCATGGTTCGCAAGCATCAAGTGATTCCAAAATCCCATCAGCATGGAGTTTCTTCATGCGCTTTACACCAATATGACCTAAACTGCAATGCCACAAATAAGTTGCACTATCATTATTAACTTTGCATCTTTTGGTTTCAATATTATGAATATGTGTATCACTACGATCGAGATCCAACGAACCATTTTCATTGGGTGTGTAACCATATAAGGTTTTATTCATGTAAACAGAACAACAATTTATTCTCTTACTTAAATGAATAACCGTATTGTAATAAACATGATCAAATCATATTCATGCTCAACGCAAACACCAAATAACACTTATTTAGTTTCAACACTAATCCCGAAATTATAGGCAGTGTGCGATGATGATCATATCAATCTTGGAACTACTTCCAACACACATCGTCACCTCGCCTTTTTACTATTTTCTGTTTATTCTGCAACTCCCGTTTCGAGTTAGTACTCTTAGCAACTAAACCAGTATCAAAATGCCGAGGGGTTGCTATAAACACTAGTAAAGTACACATCAATAACCTGTATATCAAATATACCCTTGTTCACTTCACCATCCTTCTTATCCACTAAATATTCAGGGCATTTCCGCTACCAGTGACCATTTCCTTTGCAGTGTAAGCACTCAGTTTCAGGCTTTGGTCCAACTGTGAGCTTCTTCGCGGGAGTGACAACTTGCTTGTCATTCTACTTGAAGTTCCCCTTCTTCCCTTTGCCCTTTTCTTGAAACTAGTGGTCTTGTCTACCATCAACACTTGTTGTTTTTCTTGATTTCTACCTTCGTTGATTTTAGCATCACGAAGAGCTTGGGAATCGTTTCCGTTATCCCTTGCATACTATAGTTCATCACAAAGTTCTACTAACTTGGTGATGGTGACTAGAGAATTTTGTCAATCACTATCTTATCTGGAAGATTAACTCCCACTTGATTCAAGCGATTGTAGTACCTAGACAATCTGAGCACATGCTCACTAGTTGAGCGATTCTCCTCCATCTTTTAGCTATAGAACTTGTTGGAGACTTCATATCTCTCTACTCGGGTATTTGCTTGAAATGTTAACTTCAACTCCTGGAACATCTCATATGGTCCATGACGTTCAAAACGTCTTTGAAGTCCCGATTCTAAGCTGTTAAGTATGGTGCACTAAACTATCAAGTAGTCATCATATTGAGCTAGCCAAACGTTCATAACATCTGCATCTGCTCCTGCAATAGGTTTGTCACCTAGCGGTGCATCAAGGGCATAATTCTTCTGCGCAGCAATGAGGATAAACCTCAGATCACGGATCCAATCCGCATCATTGCTACTAACATTTTTCAACACAATTTTCTCTAGGAACATATCAAAATAAACATATGAAAGCAACAACGCAAGCTATTGATCTACAACATAATTTGCACAATACTACCAGGACTAAGTTCATGATAAATTTAAGTTCAATTAATCATATTACTTAAGAACTCCCACTTAGAAAGACATCCCTCTAATCCTCTAAGTGATCACATGATCCAAATCAACTAAACCATAACCGATCATCACGTGAAATGGAGTAGCTTTCAATGGTGAACATCATTATGTTGATCATATCTACTATATGATTCACGCTCGACCTTTCGGTCTCCGTGTTCCGAGGCCATATCTGCATATGCTAGGCTCGTCAAGTTTAACCTGAGTATTCTGCGTGTGTAAAACTGGCTTGCACCCGTTGTAGATGGACGTAGAGCTTATCACACCCGATCATCACGTGGTGTCTGGGCACGACGAACTTTGGCAACGGTGCATACTCAAGGAGAACACTTCTTGATAATTAGTGAGAGATCATCTTATAATGCTACCGTCAAACAAAACAGAATAAGATGTATAACAGATAAACATCATATGCAATCAAAATATGTGACATGATATGGCCATGATCATCTTGCGCCTTTGATCTCCATCTCCAAAGTACTGTCATGATCTCTATCGTCACCGGCATGACACCATGATCTTCATCATCTTGATCTATATCAATGTGTCTTCACATGGTCGTCTCGCCAACTATTGCTCTTGCAACTATTGCTATCGCATAGCGATAAAGTAAAGAAATTATTTGGCACTTGCATCTTATGCAACAAAGAAAAAACCATAGAGCTTCTGCCAGTTGCCGATAACTTCAACAAAACATGATCATCTCATACAACAACTTATATCTCATCACGTCTTGACCATATCACATCACAACATGCCCTGCAAAAACAAGTTAGACGTCCTCTACTTTGTTGTTGCAAGTTTTACGTGGCTGCTACGGGCTGAGCAAGAACCGTTCTTACCTACGCATCAAAACCACAACGATAGTTCGTCAAGTTAGTGCTGTTTTAACCTTCGCAAGGACCGGGCGCAGCCACACTCGATTCAGCTAAGGTGAGAGAGACAGACACCCGCCAGCCACCTTTAAGCACGAGTGCTCGTAACGGTGAAACCAGTCTCGCGTAAGCGTACGCGTAATGTCGGTCCGGGCCGCTTCATCTCACAATACCGCCGAACCAAAGTATGACATGCTGGTAAGCAGTATGACTTGTATCGCCCACAACTCACTTGTGTTGTACTCGTGCATATAACATCAACGCATAAAACCAAGCTCGGATGCCACTGTTGGGGAACGTAGTAATTTCATAATTTTCCTACGCACACGCAAGATCATGGTGATGAATAGCAACGAGAGGGGAGAGTGTTCGTCCACGTACCCTCGTAGACCGTAAGCGGAAGCGTTATGACAACGCGGTTGATGTAGTCGTACGTCTTCACGATCCGACCGATCCAAGCACCGAACGTACGGCACCTCCGAGTTCAGCACACGTTCAGCTCGATGACGATCCCCGGGTCCGATCCAGCAAAGCTTCGGGGATGAGTTCCGTCAGCACGACGACGTGGTGACGATGATGACGTTCTACCGGCGCAGGGCTGCGCCTAAACTCTGCCACGATATGACCGAGGTGGAATATGGTGGAGGGGGGCATCGCACACGGCTAAGAAACGATCCATAGATCAACTTGTGTTCCATGGGGTGCCCCCTGCCCCCGTATATAAAGGAGCAAGGGGAGAAGGCGGCCGGCCAGGGAGAGGCGCGCCAAGGGGAGTCCTACTCCCACCGGGAGTAGGACTCCCTCCTTCCTTGTTGGAGTAGGCGAAGGGGGAAAGAGGGGGAGAGGAGGAAGGAGAGAGGGGCTTCACCCCTTGTCCAATTCGGACCAGAGGGGGGGCTGTGCGCCTCCTTCCTTTCGGTCTCTCTCCTCAATTCCCGTATGGCCCAATAAGGCCCATATACTCCCCGGCGAATTCCCGTAACTCTCCGGTACTCCGAAAAATACCCGAATCACTCGGAACCTTTCCGAACTCCGAATATAGTCGTCCAAAATATCGATCTTTACGTCTCGACCATTTCGAGACTCCTCGTCATGTCCCCGATCTCATCCGGGACTCCGAACTCCTTCGGTACATCAAAACTCATAAACTCATAATATAACTGTCATCGAAATCTTAAGCGTGCGGACCCTACGGGTTCGAGAACTATGTAGACATGACCTAGAACTATTCTCGGTCAATAACCAATAGCGGAACCTGGATACCCATATTGGCTCCTACATATTCTACGAAGATCTTTATCGGTCAAACCGCATAACAACATACGTTGTTCCCTTTGACATCGGTATGTTACTTGCCCGAGATTCGGTCGTCGGTATCCAATACCTAGTTCAATCTCGTTACCGGCAAGTCTCTTTACTCGTTACGTAATGCATCATTCCGTAACTAACTCATTAGCTACATTGCTTGCAAGGCTTATAGTGATGTGCATTACCGAGAGGGCCCAGAGATACCTCTCCGACAATCGGAGTGACAAAACCTAATCTCGAAATACGCCAACCCAACATGTACCTTTGGAGACACCTGTAGTACTCCTTTATAATCACCCAGTTACATTGTGACGTTTGGTAGCACCCAAAGTGTTCCTCCGATAAATGGGAGTTGCATAATCTCATAGTTACAGGAACATGTATAAGTCATGAAGAAAGCAATAGTAATATACTAAACGATCAAGTGCTAAGCTAACGGAATGGGTCAAGTCAATCACATCATTCTCCTAATGATGTGATCCCATTAATCAAATGACAATTCTTTTGTCCATGGCTAGGAAACTTAACCATCTTTGATTCACGAGCTAGTCAAGTAGAGGCATACTAGTGACACTATGTTTGTCTATGTATTCACACACGTATCATGTTTCCGGTTAATACAATTCTAGCATGAATAATAAACATTTATCATGAAATAAGGAAATAAATAATAACTTTATTATTGCCTCTAGGGAAAATTTCCTTCACTACATAGTAGCCCCACCATTAGACTCCCATCGCTAAGCGAAAGTGTTACAGCTATATAGTCTGGTTGCCTAGTTCGACGTGCGATCACCTCCTTAATGGACCAAGACGTTGGATCAAGTGTGATTACGCATATTTTTCACGAACACCCCCGCATTGTATGCGTGGGGGCTGAAGCCAACGACTGCTAACTTTCGGATTACATAAATATATATATATATATATATATATATACGGCCGCACAGGAGACACAATAATACTTTTAGGCAAAAAGTATAAATATAGCCTTGTAACCACAATAACATTGTTTTTATAATGATTCGATCTGTCATTTGAATAAGACATTCTTCGAGCACTATGCCTCTATTAAGCGGGCACCTTCTGTTACCTGCGCCAAGTAGTGCTCGGCCGGATACTGGCCTCCCGCAGGATTCTGGGTCGCTACAACGGTGGCCTCCATATCTGTCAATATGCTTTAACGCGGGCAAGAGCCATTCGTGCACCCTCTATGCACGCCGACCTTCTCATGGCATCGATCTGAGGCACGGCCCCAAGGAATTGTTGCGCCAAACCAAAGTAACTGTCCGACTTAGGCCCCTTCGGCCAAATATGGTCTATTACAGACTGCATTGCAAGCCTGGATAGCCTATGAAGTTCCGCTACAGCAGCCATCTTCTCACTTAATGGCAGCGGGCGCGTGGGAGCATTGAATGGGGACTAGAAAAGCTTCTCCACTTCTTTATCACCTTGATCCTCGAAAAACATGGCTGCATCAGCTGTACTCTTCGCCAAGTCCGCATACGCATCTGCAGGACTCCAGCATCCATCCAGGGGAGCATACTTCGGATCCAAAAACTTCGTCCGCAGTAAGTAGGAGCCCCCAGCCGCGATTTTACTGGCCTGTTGAAGCTCCTCCCACACACCCCTGACCTCAGTCCACATCTCCTTGGTGGCATTAAGTACCTTGTTCAGGTCGGCCGAACTAGCCTTATGCTCCTTTTCAAGGAGCGCATACCGGTAGGCGGCATTTTTCAACTCCACAGCCATTTCGGCTATACTTTCCTCGCTTCGGCGATGAGCAGCCTGTTCGGCTCTCAATTCTTTGGCCGCCTTTAGGGCAGCCGCACTGCTGACCCGAGCTTGTTCCTTGGCCTGGGCAAGTTCCGCCCTCAGGGCTTCCATGGCAGCAGCACCATCTGCAGTCCAAGCATATTGCATTAATATTATGCCCCTCTAATATCTTCCTATACAACATAATAAGGAAATCAGAGCACATACCTTGTGACTCGTCCAGCCACTCGTTCACCAGCGTGATATCGGCATCAATAGATCCGATCTACCTCCTTAGCTCGGCAACCTCAACGGACTGGTCGGCTGCCAGACCCTTATATACCTGAGCATATGCACAGCATAATCATTACTATATGATCCCCCGTTTGCCGCCTAGGGTGGGCAACCAGAGTCTCAGGGGCTACTATCCATATGGAGCACACCTAGCGCGTGCCTCACATCCAAAAAATAGTGTATTTTTCACTACATACCTCAAAGCCTCTGAGCAGGCTCGTAAATGCTTCATTCAAACCACTTGTGGTGGATGAAATCTTCTTGAGCACCATGCTCATTAATGAGTGGTGCTCCTCCGAGAGTGCAGCTCGCTCCAGAAGGCCTGTCAGTATGTTCGTCCGGACATCGAACTGTGCCTGACCCTTCTCGTCGCCCCCCATGGGAGCCAAACGCTCCGGGCTCAGGGCGGCTGACGCATTGGCTTCCGGCTTCGGAAGATCCGGACTCCTCCGTGACGACACCTCAGTGTCGCCCGCTTCATGAGGCGGAGAGGTGGGTGGGGTCTCGCTCTCCATCATCTCCAGAGGAAGATCCCCCGAAGACAAACTCTGTTGAGAAGAGCTGCTAGCCAGACTGCAAAAGACGAATCCTGGTTATTGATCCTGGAGAAACACAGTACTTTCGAATTAAAGATTAACTTACAGCTCGGTGGAGGGCTAGCCCGTTGGCGGGCATGACGCAGTGAGGGTGCCCGTCGTGGCAGAACCCCCTGGTGATACCTTTTTCCCTGGTTTGGGCATCTCCGTCTCCAAGTGTCTGGAGGTGGCCCTTTTCTTCCCGGTGGGGAGGAGGCTTTAGGCTCCCCTTCTTGACTATCCTCCTCAGGGGAGGTAACAATTCCCCGGTTAGGATGCGCAGCGTGTGAAGTTCGGTTTCTTCGTTCTTCCCCTTGTCTTTCACTGAGGGCATTTTGCTGAGCACCCGGTCAAGCATCTTGGCAATTGTGGGATTAGGCGAGCCTTCGGGAAGTGGCGTCGGACACCTGATTCTCTCTGCCTTACTTAGCCATTCCTGGCCACGGATGATTTTCAGAATAACAACTATGATAAATATAAAACAAAGTGTGTGGTATCAAGGTTACTTACTTGTGTACCTAGGCGATTGCAGCTTAGGCCCGCATCCTTGGTGGTGTCCGGACACTCTACTTGTGGTCCGAAGAATAATTTACACATCCCTTCGAGCTTTAGGCCGAAGAAGTGCTTAACAGTCCGCAGACCCTCTGGATTGAACTCCCACATCCGGAGAGGCCGGCGTTGGCACGGCAACATCCGTCGGATTAACATCACTTGAATTATGCTAACAAGGTTAATGTCCCTCTCAAGAAGCTCCCGGATGCTGCTCTACAGTACTGGTATATCACCAGCGGGCCCCCAATTCCGTCCTACGTCGGTCCAAGACACTAGTTGTGACGGAGGGCCCGAGCGGAATGCGGGGGCGGCCACCCACTTTGTGCCACTAGGAGTCGTGACATAAAACCACCTCCGTTGCCATACATCGGATACTTCTGGGAAAGAACCCTCTAGCCATGGGGCATTGGCGTTCCTTCTTATTATGGCACCTCCGCACTCCACATGTTGCCCCTCGATCATCTTCGGCTTCACATTAAAGGTCTTGAGCCATAAGCCGAAGTGTGGAGTGACATGGAGAAAAGCCTCGCACACAATGATGAACGACGAGATATGGATGATAGCGTCTGGAGCTAGATCATGAAAATCCAACCCGTAATAGAACATGAGCCCCCTCACAAAGGGATCGAGGGTGAGGCCCAAGCCGCGGAGGAAATGAGGAACAAACACGACGCTCTCATTGGGCTCTGGTGTAGGGATGACCTGCCCTGGAGCAGGAAGCCTGTGCTGGATGTCGTCGGTCAGATATCTGACCTCCCTAAGCTGCGCAATGTCCTCCTCTTAGATCGAGGAGGCCACACACCAACCTTGAGGGTTGGATCTGGACATATTGGAGGATCTGGGGTGTGGGAGCTTAGGTCTCGGGTGTTAGAACTCGAGGAGCGGGAAGGCGCAAGGGAGGTGGAAAAGAGGCATAGGCCTCGGCCCCTTTATAAAGGGGGTGAATATCAAGAGTCCTCAGTGTGACCGCTTGAGGCTTATCTAAAAGCACACGGAGTCATGCCAACGGTCGTCGTGGGGTTATACACGCCCATATTGATGGAAGATCCCGTAATAAGAGGAACACGATCTCTGCTTTGGCAGGACGTGCCAATAAAACCGCCTCGCAACACAAGTCGAGGTGGGGCGAGGAACGCCGGTTCGTGTTGGACCAGGCCATGAGGCAAAGGCACGACGCACGAAGGTTGCCAGTAGATCATATTTATGCTATGTTTCCTATGATGGTATGTGAGAATCATCTCGCAGATACGGACACGGTCTAAGTGTTCGATAATTACTTTGGAGTATTCGGAGAAGGAACCCGCCTTGCAATGCTGAAGACAAGACTGCGCGCCGGACTCATCGTCATTGAAGCCTGGTTCAGGGGCTACTGAGGGAGTCCTGGATTAGGGGTATCTGGACAGCCGGACTATATACATCGTTCGGACTATTGAAGCGTGAAGATACAAGACTCAAGACTCTGTCCCGTGTCCGGATGGGACTCTCCTTTGCGTGGAAGACAAGCTTCGCGATCTGGATATTATATTTCCTTCCTTGTAACCGACTCCATGTAAACCCTATCCCTCTCCCGTGTCTATATAAACCGGAGAGGTTTGTCCTTAGAAGGCTGATCACAATTACAATCATAATCATCGTAGGCTAGCTTCTAGGGTTTAGCCTCTACGATCTCGTGGTAGATCTACTCTTGTACTACTCATATCTTCAATATTAATCAAGCAGGAAGTAGGGTTTTACCTTCATCGAGAGGGCCCGAACCTGGGTAAACATTGTGTCCCTTGCTTCCTGTTACCATCAGCCTAAGACGCACAGATCGGGACCCCCTACCCGAGATCAGCCAGTTTTGACACCGACAAGCTCCATGTTATACTATGTGCAAAATGGTTATGGGCTGCGCTTAATTGGAGGAGGGGGACAGTGATTTTGATGGAAGGTGTCGCGCCGTCGGTCGGGGCATGTGGGATTGGAAAGGAGGAGGATGGTGTGGGTGGGGTGTGGATTACCTGACGATATCGACAAGGCCGCGCAGCAAGAAGAAGGGTCGGCAGCGAGGAAGTCGTGCAACAAGAAGAAGGGTCGCCGGCGAGGAGGCAATGGTGCAAGAAGAAGGGTCGCCAGTGAGGAGATGGGACTGCAAGAAGAAGGGTAGCCAGTGAGGAGGCGGTGCTGCAAGAAGAATGGTCGCCGACGAGGAGGCTGAGCTGCCAGTAAGCAGAAGTGAAGGTTTGAACTTGGAAAGCAAGGAGGAATAGTGGAAATGTGGCTTTTGGTGGGAGGGAGGGGGCGGGGAGATTGATATTTCCGCGGTGGCAAAAATATTTCACTCGGTGCCGTGAGAAACTGGCGCGCAAGTGTGGTTCAAGCGGGGCGATGGACTGTAGACGATGGAGCTTCCGGTGTAAGCAAGACAAGACGGTGCGCCAAGATATTTTATATCGCATCCCACACGATTCTTTCTAGTAAACTGTTTGTGTTATGCATGATTTTTTCATTATGTTTTGAGAGATAAAATGGTGTTATGGATGGAAAGGATGGTGTTTGAATTGCTAGAAGATTTATGTACAGTGAACATGCAACTACATGAGTGTCGTGTTTAAATTTGGAATTATTCTAGGTTCATTTGGCATTTTTATGGATTAGTTGAGTTTCTCGGCATTTAATGTGCATAATTAAAATTTGAACTACAAGAACATGCTCCAGTGCACCAAAGTTTGTTGAGAAATCACAAGTGTGTCTTTTGGTGAATTTATAGGTCCCATGTAAGAAATGGGATGAAATTCAAACATCTGGGCGTCGTGGCTCGGTCGAGAACATTGAGAAACTTGGTTTTAAAATTCCTGGAAATTCAAAACTCGCCTAAAAATCATGAAACTTGGCTTGGTGTCATTTCATGGCACCAACATGTTGTGGTAAAAAAATTGGCCACATTTGGACAAGTTTTTGGTATAAGCTTCTTTTAAACCGGAGCTTCTCTCGAGAATACTCATGGTTCCCAAGGGGGAACGTGTCACCTTTGTGTTCGAAACAATATATGCTGCCTCCCCCTTGTTTTCTAATAGAGGCAACATAGAACTATATGAGTGCCCTGTTAAAATTTGGATTTATTCTGGACTTTCTTATACATTAATTGAATTTCTCGTCATTTAATGTGCATAATTCAAATTTGAACTACAAGCACATGCTCCAATGCACCAAAGTTTGTTGAAAAATCACATGTGTGTCCTTGGGTGAATTTCTAGGTCCCATGCAAGAAATGGGAATGAAATTCAAACATCTGGGCGTCGTGGCTCGACCGGAAAGATTGAGAAACTTGGTTTTTTAATTCATGTAAATCCAAAACACACCTGAAAATCATGAAACTTGGCATGGTGTCATGACATGGCACCAACATGCTGCGATAATTTTTTCGGCCGAATTGGGACAAGCTTTGGTATAAGCTTCTTGCAAACTGTAGCTTCTCTCAAGAAGGCTCATGGTTCTGAGAGGAACATGTCACCTCCGTGTGCAAAACGACATACGTACACTACCTTCTCCCGCCTTAATTTGTTTACACAGACAGATTAGACCAAATAGAAGTATCGTGCTAAATTTTGGAATTATTCCAGGTTCGTTTGGCCTTTTTTATACATTAGTTGAATTTCTGGTCATTTGATGTGCACAATTCAAATTTGAACTACAAGCACATGCTCTAGTGCACCAGAGTTGGTTTAAAAATCACATGTGTGTCCTTGGGTGAATTTCTAGGTCCCATGCAAGAAATGGGAATGAAATTCAAACATCTGGGCGTCGTATCTCGGCTGGAAAGATTGAGAAACTTGGTTTTTTAATTCATGTAAATCCAAAACACACCTGAAAATCATGAAACTTGGCATGGTGTCATGACATGGCACCAACATGTTGTGGTAATGTTTTTGGCCGAATTGGGACAAGCTTTGGTATAAGGTTCCTGCAAACGGAGCTTCTCTCAAGAAGGCTCATGGTTCCGAGAGGGAACGTGTCACCTTCGTGTGCGAAACAACAAATGTACACCACCTTCTCCCGCCTTAATTTTTTTTACACAGGCAGATTAGACCAAAAATATGTATGTTGCTAAATTTTGGAATTATTTCGGGTTCATTGCCCTTTTTATACATTAATTGAATTTCTAGGCATTTAATGTGCAGAATTCAAATTTGAACTACAAGCACATGCTCCAGTGCACCAAAGTTGGTTGAAAAATTACATGTGTGTCCTTGAGTGAATTTCTAGGTCCCATGTAAGAAATGGGATGAAATTCAAACTTCTGGGTGTCGTGGCTCAGCCGGAAAGAGTGAGAAAGTTCGTTTTTCAATTCATGTAAATCCTAAAAACGCCTGAAAATCATGAAACTTGGCATGGTGTCATGACATGGCACCAACATGCTGTGGTAATTTTTCTGTCCAATTTGCAAAGGCGCACACATTAACAATCAACAAGGTCATTTTGGAACAAGTGATGTCACGTTACAAGTCGGGAACACAACTATTATTGAAACTGTGGGCGTTCTACTTACCAATTATGTGCCGCCACATGTCCCCTTCTTTTATTGGCTAGGAGGTGTCGTGCGAGGTAGCTATTTGAGGCGTGCAATCAGACCCCTGCGCGTGCTCTTCGGGAGGAGAGCCCTTTGACCTCTATCCACTATGCACCTCCCTCCTAACGTCTCCATTAATGCCGCCCGAGGTCCTATTTCACGGCGTGGCTATGTCTCACTGGACTGAGATTTAAGTGAGATAAATGAAAATCTGAAAAGAAAGTTTTGCACGGATCTTGAAGTAAGATCCACCGGACCTATATAGCATCGACTGCGACTTATAGCAAGCATGATGAATATAAGGACGATGATAGTGGATAATAATTGTCTTACATATTTAGGAACATAATTAAAAAAAGCCACATGCGGCAATGCCCGAAATACACAAGGGAAAAAGAAGAAGGAAGACAACAATCTGGCTCGCTGATCTCTACTTTCTTGACGCGTTGCTGCAGGCCGCGGGAACTAGTCTCCACGGCGAGCGGCGGTGAGCTCTTTCCTTTCCTCAATATGCTGCTTGAGAGCATCCATGGATTCCTCCACCAGCCTTTTGCGCTTCATGCGCATCCCAACATTCTCGTCCATAAGTTTCTCGATGATGACGCTGGTCCTCTTCAACAAGGCAGTGGTCTTCAACAAGGCAGTGATCTCCTTCTGCTACTCTTCGGCCTGGAGTTTCTCATTGCTCTCCCTTAGTTGCCAGATGACGCTGGTAGCCTGTCCAAACGAGGCTTTCATGTCATCCTGCTACCTCGCCCAGCCAGAAATTTGATCCATCTGGCTATGGATGATCACATGCATGCACCTGTGAGAGTGCTCGCATGCCCGCGAGACATTTTCCCAGGCCGCCGCAGCGCGGGAAGACATCTCCGCTGCTTCCGCAGTGTAGCCGGACATCTCTGCTGCTTCCGTGGCACGGCCGCAACAGTCTGCTGCATCGACGGTGCGACGGGACCTCCGTGCTGCCTAGGCGGCGCGGCAGGACCTCCGTGCTGCCTAGGCGGCGCGGCGGGACATGTTGGATGCTTTCGTAGCGAGGCAGGACATCTCTCGTGCTTCCGCTTCCATGCTCGCCTCTCCCTGGTGGCAATCTCTTAATCCAGAACTCACACTGGCCATGGCAGACGCAAGGGAACGATGATGAATGACTTGTTTGTTTTTGTGGATGAGGAGTTGAGGAGGAGTGTGCAGTTGTCTTGGAGTAGTAGTATTTATAACCAAGTACTAATACACTCCTAAGTGGGAAACCGTTTAGGTTTTGATCGGTGTGAATAGGTTTGCAATTTGGAATGTGACGGGACGCAGGCTCAAAATTTATCAACAGTTCTATAATTTCTAAGTGCGGCACTATTGTCGGACGGTGTAACATGGGCACGCTTTCTCGGCCACGTACGTGGCGTTTGCACCATAGGGTGCACCACAATAGGAAATGTCAGCACACATCTTGTTCCAAGAACCATGCGCGCTCGTTATTACCATCGTGCACGCTTCTTTCAATTAGAATGTGTGCCCGTCTAGCGCACACACGTTGATCTATCTAACTGTTTCTGTTTGTTGTGGCTAATCGCAAACAGTTCATCCGTGTGAAGTGTATGCCATCAATCGCACACACCTTTGATCTGGCTGAACGTTTCTGTTCTGTTGCCTAATCGGAAATAGTTAATCCTTCTAAAGCGTATGCTCTCAATTTCACACAACATTATATAGCTGCCCGTTTCTGTTGTTCTGCCTCATCACAAACAATTAATCAGATTGAATTGTATGCCGTATATCGCACATACCTTCATCTGGCTGCCCGTTTCCGTTCTTCTTCCTCATCGCAAACAGTTCATTGAACTGAACTGTAGGCCCTGCATCACACACGCAACTAAAATCTTAACCGTGTTTGATGCATCCGTCATCACAAATGTTTTGCACCTTTTTTGACGGTTTTTTTACACCACCATTTGCGATTATTGCATCACACACAGTTTCGTCGAAGGGTCTTCGATCGTAGTGTCGCATTAGCAGTATCCTGCAGTAGTTGAAGATGACAACAGAAAGCTCGGTACCACACCAAAATTGCTGCAATGGAAGGCAGACAATGGTGTATCTAACAACGGATTTGGGAAGCTACTGAAAATAATGAAGAAGAAGCTTCCAAAGGATAATGAATTGCCCGACAACATGTTCAAAGCAAAGAAGGCCCTCTAGAATTGAAGGTGTAGAAGATACATGCATGCCCTAATGACTGCATCCTCTACTGCGGTATGAGGATTTGAACGCATGCCCGG
>NC_041391.1:307190626-307217354 GCF_002162155.2 Triticum dicoccoides
TGCTGTTGCTGTTGCTGTTGTTGTTGTTGTTGCTGCTGTTGTTGTTGCTGCTGTTGCTGCTGTTGCTGCTGTTGTTGTGGTTGCTGTTGTTGTTGTTGTTGTTGTTGTTGTTGTTGTTGTTGTTGTTGTTGTTGTTGCTGTGACCCCGATCCTAAGTCACACCGATATAGCATGTAACACATCATATCACTTTGCGGCCTCACGCACGGTATTCCCACGGGTGCCACCTTATCTGGCCCAGAACCGTTTGCGCCTTTTGGCTCACGTATATGATAATGCCGCTAGCATCCATATGACAAAGAACCCGGGCTGACATGGCTAGTCGTGAACCCAAAGTGGCACTAACTTACAGGGACAGGCATACATGACCCAACAACGAACGTGTCGGTCATCAGCGAGTGAATCTAGGCTGTAGCACTGGGCTAGCAGGACTCCGGTGAACCGGGCTGTAGCTGGCTAACAGGACTCCGGAATTCATCGCGTGACATTTCCCCGAGGGGACAGACACAGGAACGAAGAAGGACACATGCCGGCCAGCCTAAGTGTTCCGGAGCAGTAGCAAGCTACCATGGCTCAGTGGAAACACTAGGAGACATTTCCCGGTAAGAGAGGCTACTAAGGATAAACAAATAGATAGTCAGATCCCACACATACCAAGCATTTCTATAACATATACACAATATGCTCGATATGTGCAAATACAACATGGCATCACAACATGACTCTACAACTCAAGTATTTATTCAATAGGCTCCGAGGAGCGAGATATTACAAACATGAGTCTCATGACCCAACATTCAGAGCATACAAGTCGAAGCACAAGCGGAAGCTTAACATGTCTGAGTACAGACATCTACAAATGAAAAAGGCTGAGAAGCCTGACTATTTACCAAATCCTGTTGCGGGCACAAGATCGTAGCTGAGGTAACAAGCTAAACGTCGAAGTCCACGCGGTACTACTAGCGAGACTGAAGTCTCTCTGCAAAAACATAAATTAAGCAACGTGAGTACAAATGTACCCAGCAAGACTTATATCAGAACTAACTACATATGCATCATTATCAACAACGGGGGTGGTGGAGTTTAACTGCAGCAAGCCAACTTTGACTCGGTGGCTAACGTGAACTAGGACTGCAAGTAACTCTTTTGAGGTGGCGCACACGAGTCCACATATTCACCATATCAATACACCACTATGGATCCGCTCCCGTCTCCCTACGAGAACGCCATCCATAGCACTCACGCTTATCTTGCGTATTTTAGAGTATCCACTTTCACTTGTCTATGAACTGTACAGGCAACCCAGAAGTCCTTTACCGCGGACACGGCTATTCGAATAGATTATATTAACCCTGCAGGGGTGTACTTCTTCACACACGCTCTCACCACTTACCGCCGTTTACACGACATGTACTCGGCAACCTTCAAGCGGAAGCCCAGCGAGGGTGTCGGCCACGACCTGACTAACCACACAAGTCTCTCGTCCAGGTTTATCGCCTATTGGGGTTCCATCCGCAAGGAGATCTGGCCGGGGTGTCGCTCACGACCCCAAACGATGTGTGCAGGGTTCCCAAGCCCACCATCCGGGTGCCACTTGGTACACCAGGCCACTGTGCCTAGTCTGTCCCAAGCCCACCTGTACCGGGTGCCACTTGGTAGACTACTAACACTACCTACAAACACCAGAAACTAGTTCCAACTCCTGGACGGAGATCATGTTGATTAATAAGTTGAGAGAGTCAATTAAGGATCCCAATGTGTGGTAGTAGCTGTTCATGGATCACAAACACAGAACTCAGTTCCTGAGGACGGCTGCAATGAGACAACCCACCATGTACTCCTACATGGCCTCTCACCGCTACCTTTACCAAATCGTGTTCACACACTTAACTCTCACAGCAGGACATGTTCACACACCTCTGATTCATCCCCGATGAATCAGACCTGACTCAACTCTAAGCAGTAGCAGGCATGACAAACAAGCATGAATGAGTAGGCACAACAGGGCTCAAACAACTCCTACTCATGCTAGTGGGTTTCATCTATTTACTGTGGCAATGACAGGTCATGCAAAGGATAAAGGGGTTCAACTACCGCAGCAAGTAACAGATGAATCGTTGTTGTCCTAATGCAGTAAAAGAGAGCAGGAGCGAGAGAGTGGGATTTTATCGAAATGAACAAGGGGGTTTTGCTTGCCTGGCACTTCTGAAGATAATATAGTTCTTCATCGGTGTCATCGAACTCATCGTCGTACCACGTCTATTGAGGAGGAACAAACACCGGCAACAGAGAAAGAACACAATCAATGCAATGCAACAATATGATGCATGCTCATGACATGGCAATATGATGTGGTTTGAGCTAATGCAACTAGTAGCAGGTTAAATGAAGTTGGTTTGAATCCAAGATTCAAATTCAAACTCCACATGTGGTTATTTAAATGCCATTTAATTGAATTGTCCTAAACAGTAGTCATAAGTTGTTCTAACATGCATGAAAATGGTACAGATGGATAGATTGGATTTTTCTGATAATTTTTCATATATAAATTATTTAATTTGGAGTTACGGTTGAATTTCTATGAATTTTAGAAGTTTATACAATTTTCTAGAATTTCCTGAATTATTGAGAAAATAAACTAAATTCCAGAAAAGGAATATCGCGTCAGCATGGCGTCATGCTGACCTCAGCATAGTCAACAGGGCTGACCCGGGTCAAACCTGACCAGTGGGGTCCACTGGTCAGTGACCCAGTGTTGTTTGTGTCACTGATATGTGGGGTCGGGTCAACAGGTGACGTGGCCAGGTCAAACTGACCTGTGGGACCAGCAGGATTAATTTAATCTAAACAAAAACTAAACCATGTTTAGTTAGACGGTGGGGCCCGGCAGTCAGTGGCACAGGGCGGTGATTAGTGGCTAATTAAGCCATGCTTAACTCTAAACTAATGACGCCACATCATCTAAACGGCGATTAGTCGCCGGTGCTAACCGGGACGCGGCGGCGCTCCCCGTCCGGCCGTCTCCGGCGACGAGAGCAAGCGGGGTTGGGCTCTACGTACTCAGGGCGACACGACGCGTCGAGTGGTGGATGCAGCAGGTGCAGAGACTGGCTTTAGCGGCGGCGACGGCGAGCTTTGGCGGCGGCCGGAGCTCGGCCAAGGTGGGGAAGCTAGCTAGGGGAGGGGAACGACGGGGATTCCAGGGGGAAAATGGAGAGTGGCTCACGTAGGGACTAGCAGAGTCGACGACGAGGTCGGGGAAGTGCTGGAGCCCGCGAATCGACTGCGAAGTCACCGGCGGCCGGAGGTTGAAGATGAGGCCGGGGATGACGTTGCAGGGCTCCCATGGTCGCATGCGTCAGTGTGTAGCTCCACGGCGTCGTGGTGGAGCTCTTCGCCGTGCTGGTTGGGCGGGTGGTGGCCTATGGCCACGACTACGGCGACGGCGTGCTCTCGGGGCTCACAGGGAAGAGAGGGGAAGAGGGAGCCAGAGGAGGGGGAGCGGTCCAGAGGGAGTGGGGAGAATGAGGGGAGGCTCTGGGTGTCTCCGTGGCGTCGCGAGGATGTCGGGGAGGCTGCCACGACGAAGCAGGAGGTGGAGGCCTCCGCGTGTGCGCGTGCGACTTCGCCTCTGCCTACTGGCAGAGGTTGAAGACAGCCGCTCTGCCACGATGGGCTGGGCTGGTGCAGCGGGGCCGCTACAGTGCCAGAACAGGTAGGTCGGCCCAGGTAACTCTCTCTCTCTCTCTCTGTTTCTCTATTTTGTTTTGTTTTCTATTATTTTTGCAAGTTTGTGGCTTTTCTATAAATACCCAGGCACTTTCAAAAATCACTAAACTGCTCATGCTCACTGTATGGAATAAACCCAACATGGAACATCTCAGTTTAGGATCATTTGGACATTATTTCATATATAACAGAAATAATTCCAACCCAAATATATTATTGATTTAAATCAAAGGCCCGAATAAATTATTTCCGTGACTCCAAAAATATTGGTTTGAATTTCACCTCATGCCAATATTTTCACAGAATAACAGGAACATTTTCCTGGACTCATTTGATGAGATTTAAATGTTGGTTATTTTTAGGGGTTTTCTGAGGCTTTGAAAATTCCTCAATTCAAATTTCACTTGAATTTAAACATGATGCACACATGGAAGCTGGCATAGGTCAGACCAGAATTAGGGATGTGACAACTCCATGCCAATATTTTCACAGAATAACAGGAACATTTTCTTGGACTCATTTGATGAGATTTAAATGTTGGTTATTTTTAGGGGTTTTCTGAGGCTTTGAAAATTCCTCAATTCAAATTTCACTTGAATTTAAACATGATGCACACATGGAAGCTGGCATAGGTCAGACCAGAATTAGGGATGTGACAACTCACCCCCACTAAGCAAGAATCTCGTCTCGAGATTCAAGGCGTGAGGTAAAAAGACAAAGGGACACTAAGCATCAAAAACTTCATGATCCAACTATCTTCTCGAGGTTGTTGATTTGTTGACTCAAATTGATCTTCACGTCTTTGCTTTGAGAACTTCATCCAACATGACAACGAGAGGAAAGGGAGAATTTTAGAAGAATCGATCTTCTTGAGGTTCGAGCAACTTAGGATCAACTCATGGATTGAGACATGGAAACATCTCTCAAGCTGAGACACGGAGCATAAAACTAGAGTGATGGTATAAGACATATGGCAAAGGTTCAGCAGGTAGGCAACAATTCCACACTTAAGAAGGTGGTGAACCGTTATCGACGTAGCGAGGAGTTGGGTTGCCATGATACCATAACATGGCACCTTAGGGAAGGTGACTCGTAGAAATATCCCCTTAAGTGGCAAAAAGAATTACCTTTGATTCAGAGATCATTGAAACTCTTTATACCAGTCTAAGGCAATTCTCGAGCGATCATTTAGAGGTGTTCGGTAGAATGGCATACCCCGATTAGAATGGATGATGTGGATTACCTTGTTGAAAACAACACAAGGGATGACTTTAGTAACTGAGGAGAAGCTCAACAGTAGAGAGTGAGTCCACTGTTTGAGAAGTTATAGCATAACCGAGGAAGCTGAGAGCAAACCCAGTTAGTGCCGATGATAACACCTAGCGCTTGTGCGTGCTCTCAAGAACTTGAGCATTTCCATATTCATCAAGGTTTTACCAATATCTGTCACACCCTAGCTAGTCATGCATTAGAGTGTTGCATCATGTTTACTCTTTCATGAGAAACTTGAAATGGGGATGACAGAACCCCCAGTCCCCTCTGAAACCAACTAGGGTTACTAAAATAATTTTCAATGAACCTGAAATGCCCTTCTAAAATGCCCATCATTTTTGTCTTGGTTCAGAACCTCTGCCAAAAGTGGTGCACATTTTCCTAGGCCATCCTAGGGTTTTTGAATTAAATCATAAATATTTGAATTTGGGCATTTAAAATTATATAAAATATTTAAATGCTCAAATATCTCCAAACTAAAATGTTTCATGTTGGAAATAATCCAACTATGGGCTAGGAATTGTTTGGTGATTTTTGAAGTTGCCTAGGTATTTTATTAAATTCAACAAAGTTGCAGATATATTAAATAAAAACAGAAACAGAAAAAAAGGGGAAAACTTACCTGGCACCACCGCAGGCCCACCAGCCAGCCCACCTGGCCGGCCCAGCCCGGCCACCGCTCCAGCGAGCTGCTTGGCTCGCCAGGCAGGCAGCCAAGGTGCTCGGCAGCGGCACCGCAGCTCGCCACGCAGCTGCACGCCGCCCTGCCTCCCCCTCTCGCCGCCCTGATGGCCTGGACGAGCTCCACGTCGCGCCCCGACCCTCCTGGACACCTCCATTCGCCCCCAGTTCCTCTCCCTCGCGCTCCCACGCCATGGCCGACGCCACCGTCGCCGCACCTCCGCCGTAGCCGTGCTCCCCTTCGTCTCCACGTCGCGCCACCGTGTCCAGAAGCTCCGCCGTCCTCCACTTCTTCGAGCTAGTCGAGCCCCGAGCGCTCGCGTGCCCCGAAGCCGCCGCACCAACCTCGCCCGAACCGCCATCGCCGGAGATCCCCTTCGCCGTCGCCGCCGCAGCAGCTCGTCCCCGACCACGCCGTCCTCCCCATCAAGACCGCAGTGAGCTGGGCTAACTTCCCCTTCCTCTCTTTCTCTCTCTCGTGCACCACAGTGAGCACACCAAGCTCACCCGCACGCGCCGTCGCGGACCTCGTCGCCGACGTGCTTCCGGCCACACTCCGGCCACAAGATGGTGTCTATCTTACTCACCGAGTCCCACAACACCTAGCTAGCCACTCCACGAGCCTCACCGACCCCTCTAGTGCCAAGTTCATGTTCGACCGAACCCCGGTGGCCGCCAAAGTCGTCGCCGGCGCCAACTCCGGCCACGCCGACCCCAACGGACTCCGCCAAGAGCTGCGGTTTGTCCTCAGCTCCACTCCGGTGGTCTCCGCGGCCCATTTGGTGGCCGAAATGGCCAAAACCACTCCCGCCGCCGCGTCGGGCTCGCCGCCGGCTAAACGCCGGCGTCGCTGGTTTTGACTTTGACCACGGGTGGGCCCTGGTTGACTCCCCTGAGTCAATGACAGGTGGGGCCCAGCCCTGTTAATTATACAGGATTAGTTTTAATTAAATCTTAATTAAAATAACCACCCTGACATGCGGGACCCACTGTCAGGTTTGACCCAGACCTGTTCCGTTGACCTGCTGACGTCACACTGACGTCAGGCTGACGCAGTAATTGATTTTCTGGATTTAATTTAAATCAGGAAATTCCAGAATATTATTTAAACTTCAAAAATTCATAACTTTTATTCTGTAACTCCAAATTGGACAAATTATATATGAAAAATGATCAGAAAAATCCAATCTATCCATCTGTACTATTTTCATGCATGATCAAACAAGTTAAATTGATGTTTTAAGCAGAACAAGGAAAAGCACTTTAAAAGGCCATGTTTGAGTTTGAAGTTTGAATCTTTGATTCAAATTTGTTCAAACCCTTCTGGTTTTAGTTGCATTAGCCCAACACACTCATATTGCCATGTTTCATGCATGCATCATATTATTGCACATTGTTTGGTGATGGTTGTGTATCGGTGTCCTTTGCGACAGGTTCTGCCTCCGAGGAGTACCGTGATTACCCTAACGAAGAACCGTATCAGTGCATCGAACCATCAGGCAAGCAACTAACCATTTGATCATATCGATACAATCCCATGTTCTCGCTCCTGCTCTCTTTTACTGCATTAAGACAACGCGTTTCAAACTGCTGTGTGCTACGGTAGTTGAACCCATTTCCTCTGCATGACCTGTCATTGCCACAGTAACTAGATGAAACCCACTAGCATGTGTAGGAGTTGATTGAGCCATATGTATGTGTTGTTCCTACCTTGCTATGCCTGCTATGCTTAGAGTCGTGTCAGGTCTGGTTCATCTGGGTGATGGCTAGAGTGAAATGATTATGTCGGAAATGAGAGTGGTGTGGTGAACACGATTTGGTAAAGGTATCGATGAGAGGCCATGTAGGAGTACATGGTGGGTTGTTTCATTGAAGCCGACCTTAAGCACTGAGATCTGTATGCGTGATTTAAGATACAGCTACTACCATGCATTGGGCCCTGAAATATGACCCCGCTCGACTTCTTATTCACCCTGGCTCTCTGTCCAGGAGTTGCAAGTAGTTTCTGGTGTTTGTAGCCTACTGGAGGCCGTGGACAGCGCTGACCGTAGGGGTGGGCTGTGATGCGGTAGGTACGTGGCCGGGTGTACCGAATACCCGTTAGGTATCTCGGGAACCCTGTTCACATCGTTCGGGGCCGTATGGGAAACCTCGGCCGGACTCCCTGCGGATGGAACCTGAATAGGCGATAAACCTGGACTAGAGGCTTAAGTGTTTAGGTAGGTCGTGGTCTACACCCACGTCGGCTTTCGCTTGAAGTCTGCCGAGCACATGTCGTGTGCAGACGCTAAGTGGTGGAAACATGTATGAAGAAGTACACCCCTGCAGGGTTATCATAATCTATTCGAATAGCCGCGTCCGCGGTAAAGGACTACTTGGTTGCTTATACAGTTCATAGACAAGTAAATGGAAACTGCTAAAAGCCTCAAGATAAGTGTGAGTGCCGAGGATGGCTCTTCCGTAGGAAGACGGAGGTGGATCCTCGGTAGTGTATTGAAGTGGTGAGTAGTGGACTCGTGTGCGCAAAACCATTTCAAGTTGGAGTATCGTAGGATAGTCTAGCCAAGAGTCAAAGCTGGCTTGCTGCAATAACTCCACCAACCCTTCTTGATAATATGCATGTATGTAGGATCTGATGTAAGTCTTGCTGAGTACCTTTGTACTCATGTTGCTATAATCTACATTTTTACAGAAGACGCTGCAACCCCTTCTGATGGGTTCTATGTAGACGTTGACATCAACGAGTAGGCTAAAGACCCAGGTGGTGACCCTGAGCTTGTGAAGGACCTTGTAGTATAGCTAGGCTTTCCAAGCCTCTTTTATTTTACTAGTTGTCTGTACTCAGACAAGTTACTTCTGCTGCTGGTTTGTATGACTGTATGACTTGTATGTTGGGTCGTGAGACCCGTACCTTTGTGTATGTTATGTATGGCCCTCTGAGCCTTAAATAAAGTACTTGTGTCGTAGAGTCATGTTGTGATGCTTCGTTGTATTTGCACATATCGAGCATATTGTGTGTATGATTGAAATGCTTGGTATGTGTGGGATCTGACTATCTAGTTGTTTATCTTTAGTAGCCTCTCTTACCGGGAAATGTCTCCTAGTGTTACCGCTGAGCCATGGTAGCTTGCTACTGCTCTGGAACACTTAGGCTGGCCGGCATGTGTCCTTCTTCGTTCCTGTGTCTGTCCCTTCGGGGAAATGTCACGCTTTGAGTACCGGAGTCCTGTTAGCCCGCTACAGCCCGGTTTACCGGAGTCCTGCTAGCCCAGTGCTACAGCCCGGACCCATTTGCTGATGACCGACACGTTCGAAGCTGGGTCATGGATGCCCGTCCCTGTAAGTCTGTGCCACTTTGGGTTTACGACTAGTCATGTCAGCCCGGGCTCTTTATCATATGGATGCTAGCGACACTATCATATACGTGAGCCAAAATGCGCAAACGGTCCCGGGCAAAGGTAAGGCGACACCCGTGGGGATACCGTGCGTGAGGCCGCAAGGTGATATGAGGTGTTACCGGCTAGATCGATGTGACATCGAGTCGGGGTCCTGACAGCGTTGGTATCAGAGCCGGACTGCCTGTAGGTTCTCCAAGCCAAACTGGTCGATGTTGAGTCTAGAAATTCTTTAGTTATATGTAGGGGAATTGTTTGTGGGTTGGAACGTAAGGCTCTTTTTACTCCTTTATCTTATGACATTCTGATCTGAGTCAGTCCATTCTTCCACCGGGGGTTAAGGAATTAGGATATGTTCTCTCTATCAGGATCACGTGTTACTAATCAGTAGTACCTTATAAGTTTGATGGATACAAGCCTAGTTTAGTTCTACTACCACATTATGTTGTTAGAATGGATTCAGAACTTTGATATAATGATGTTGAATGTGTACGAAATCCTTTGTCAAATGTCTCAAAATCCTTCTTGAGCATTTACAGCTGTTATGCTGCCGAAATTTTGCTAGAAATTCTAATGCCCTTGCATTATGATTGTGCTTTCAGATGTCCACTCGCGACCTCAATCAAGTGGTTCGCCTGACTCGATGCCTAGATGTACCCGGCCATACTGCCAAGTTGGTCAGGGTAATGACTGAGGCTGGATACCGCTGGTATCCCGAGTACACGGTCGAAGAGCAATTCCGAGACTTTAATCAAAGCCAGTATCTCTGCACTGTCAGGATATTTCCATCTTATCCTGGATCCACCGAGCCTCTTCACTGCTCCTATGGACTCGGGGTTACTATTGAGATGGCTGTGCAGGACGCCGCCTACTCTATGATGACCATTATGCGAGTCAGATCTGGTTTATTTCGGGACTCTGATTTCCGGTATATGCCAGGATCACTTCCGGGAGCACAAGGGTATCTCCAGGCTATCTATGCTGACCCCACCCAGGAGGATTCACGGACTCGCACTACTGCTGAGATGCTCGAGGATAAGGACCGTGAAAATCGGGCCTTGAGGTTAGAGCTCTTCAATACCCGTGCTGACCACTGGGCCACTTTGACTCGGTTCGCACCGGCGGTGCAAGCTGGATATTCAGATATGCGCGATCTCTATCCTGTGAGATCTGCTCTGCCAGACGTGATGGTTTGGCGTGATGTAGGAGGCATCACCCCACCTTGCGGTCCCCGCAGGCCACCGTCTGTTGGTCCAAGGCCTCATCCTAGCCCCTATGGTCCACAAGCTCCGCGAGATCGTCTGTTTCCGGATGATCATGTTGAGCTTCCAGGCTATGGAGGTGACTTCTACGAGGACTACTACGGATCGGTCTGAGTTAGTGGTAGTATCACTAGTTCGCACTAGCTGTGTCATCTATCGTCCCGCGTGACTCGTGGGATATGACCTAGTTTGTACTCTTTTCGGAGGTGTAGAAAAATAATGTATAGGAGCTTGGGATGCCTCCGATGAGATGTAATCCTCGTTTCACCGTAATAGTACTTTGTTTGGTCTTGTACTAAACCCTGTATGGTGTGTATGACGATGGAATAAAGAAGCAGTTTCTGTATCTACCATGTCATACGGATGATCATCTTGCATTTCGAGTTATTCCTTACATTTTTATCCTATGTCGGAATTTTATCATCCTGACTAAATCATTGTCTTGTTTACCTAGGATGGTCAACACGCGCGCTAACCCTGCTTCTCAAGAGCAGGCCGAAGGCAATGAAGCCAGGGATGCAAATCTGCCTCATCCTCCTTCACTAGCCGAGGTTATGATGGAAGCTGAGAGAAACAAGCGGGAGACCAACCGTTTGTTAGAGCGTATTGAACAGAACACGGCACACCATCAGAGGACTAACGTGGTGTCACTCAGTGATTTTATCAAATTGCATCCACCTACGTTCCACCACTCCGTCGAGCCTCTCGACGCTGATGACTGGCTTCGCAGTATCTCTCACAAACTGCGTTCCGCGCTGGTAGCGGAGGCTGACAAGGTCACCTTTGCTGCATATCATCTTGAAGGCCCCGCCAGTCTATGGTGGGAGAATTATGGAGCTATGCGCCCAGCGGGCCATGTCACTACTTGGGCTGAATTCAGCGAGGCTTTCCGTGAACATCACATTCCGGAGGGTCTCATGGACCGTAAACGTGAAGAATTTTGCAGTTTCACCCAAGGCCGGCTTTCTGTGGATGCTTACAGCAGGGAGTTTGGTAATCTCGCCCGATATGCAACTGAGGAAGTGTCTACTGATGCCAAGAAGCAAGCAAGGTTCCGTAAGGGCCTTAGTCCTGAGCTTCGCCGTGACCTCCGTCTGCATGAGTGCACATCCTTCCAGAAACTTGTCAACAAAGCCATCAGTGCTGAAACTGGTCAGACTGACTATGACGCAACACGCAAGCATGGCCGTGACATGGGTTCCTCATCCGGTGCTGGTCCTCAGAAGCGCCGCGTGTGGGTACCCAACACCGCCCTGCCACCCAGGTTCACACCGAGGCCATCTTTCCAGGCGCCTCGCCCTGTCCAACAGTCTGCACCGGCCAAGCCCTATGGGGGTCCAACTAACAATGCTCCTCCACGTACCAGTTCCGTGACTTGTTTCAAGTGTGGGGAATCTGGTCACTATATGCGTGAGTGTCCCCAGACCAACCCAAATCAATCTGCTAAAGCTGTTGGCCGTGGCAAGCCGACAGGAAAAATATTCCACGCCAAGCCGGTCACCGCTTCACGTGGCCATGTCAACTGTATCTCTGCCGAAGAAGCTCAAGAGGATCCCAACGTCATTCTCGGTACACTTCTTGTTAATTGCCACCCGGCATCTGTTCTTTTCGATACAGGAGCCTCTCATTCTTTTATATCCGAAAATTATGCTCGTTTGCATAACGTTGCATTCTGTGACATGCCATCCACTATGGAAATTTCTACTCCTGGTTCTAGATGGCAGACCTCTAGGGTAAGTTATGGAAATGAAATCCAAGTCGACAGACTTGTTTTCCTCGCGTCTTTGATAGCCCTTAAATCTTCAGATATTAATATCATTTTGGGTATGGACTGGATGTCGGCTCATCAAGCCAAAATTGATTGCTTCTCTAGGACTGTTCAACTCACCCATCCTTCGGGGAAGATAGTCAATGTCCTAACCCGAATAGCCAAGCGACAATTATATTCTCTTAACGCCAGCCCTTTGCCAGATCTTGAGGACGTTCCGGTAGTCCGTGACTTCCCGGATGTCTTCCCAGAAGAATTGCCAGGTGTTCCACCTGACAGGGATGTTGAGTTCGTAATAGACCTCATCCCCGGAACCGTTCCGATTGCTAGAAGACCTTATAAGACGGCACGCCTAGAACTAGCCGAGCTTAAGAAACAACTCGATGAGTCCTTGAAAAAGGGTTTCATCCGACCTAGCTCCTCTCCATGGGCTTGCCCCGTCCTATTCGTCAAGAAGAAGGATGGTACGGACCGGATGGTTGTAGATTACCGACCTGTCAATTTGGTCACAATCAAGAACAAATATCCACTTCCCAGGATCAACGACCTGTACGATCAGCTCGCTGGATCCTCAGTCTTCTCCAAGATGGATTTGAGGTTGGGCTACCATCAAATCAAAATCAGAAACGGGGACATTCCTAAAACAGCCTTTGTTACTCGTTATGGGCAATACGAGTACACCGTCATGTCCTTCGGATTAACCAACGCTCCAGCCACCTTTTCTCGGTTAATGAACTCAATCTTCATGGAGTATTTGGATAAATTCGTCGTAGTTTATCTTGATGATATACTCATCTACTCCAAGAACGAGGAAGAACATGCCGAACATCTAAGGCTAGTGTTGAAGAAACTTCGAGAGCATCGCCTTTATGCCAAATTTTCTAAATGTGAATTCTGGTTGTCAGAAGTGACCTATCTGGGTCATGTAATATCTGGTAAAGGTATTGCTGTTAACCCTGAGCGAGTTCAAGCCGTCCTTAATTGGACTCCACCTGAATCGGTCAAGCAAGTTCGGAGCTTTCTGGGCTTAGCGAGCTATTGTCGTCGCTTTGTCGAGAACTTCTCCAAAGTTGCCAAACCTCTAACCGAACTCCTCAAGAAAGATAAGAAGTTCGAGTGGACTCCACAATGTGAGCACAGCTTTCAGGAACTGAAAAGACGCCTGACCTCTGCTCCCGTACTGGTACCGCCAGACTTCTCCAAGGACTTTGTTATCTACTGCGATGCCTCGCGACAAGGACTAGGTTGCATTCTCATGCAAGATCAACATGTAATTGCTTACGCTTCACGGAAATTGCACCCACATGAGGAGAATTATCCTACTCATGATCTAGAGCTTGCAGCCGTAGTCTATGCACTTAAGACATGGCGACATTACCTCCTCGGTAATCGTTGCGAAATATTCACTGATCACCAAAGTCTGAAGTACATCTTCACCCAACCGGATTTGAATCTCAGGCAAAGACGTTGGGTCGAGTTGATCACAGATTTCGACTTAGGAATAACTTACACCCCAGGAAAAGCCAACGTCATGGCTGATGCGCTAAGTCGTAAATCTTATTGTAACAACCTGATGTTACAACAAAGTCAACCGCTTCTCCATGAGGAATTTCGGAAGCTAAACCTTCACATTGTACCTCAAGGTTTTCTTTCCACCTTGGTGGCAAAACCTACTCTTACGGATCAAATCATCGCTGCCCAAAAGCGAGATAAGGGAATATCTAAAATCAAAGAGAACATTGCTAGCGGAGGTGCTAGTTGTTTCTCCACAGATGATCATGGTGTTGTGTACTTTGAGAACCGTCTAGTGGTTCCCAAGAACCAGCATCTACGACAGTTGATCCTTAAGGAGGCTCATGAATCTCCTCTCACTATTCATCCCGGTAGTACTAAGATGTATCAGGACCTACGCCAGAGGTTCTGGTGGACTAGGATGAAGAGAGAAATTGCTTAGTATATTGCTAATTGCGACGTCTGTCGTCGTGTAAAAGCAGAGCATCAACGGCCTGCTGGCACCCTTCAACCCCTAGCTATTCCTGAATGGAAATGGGATAAAATTGGTATGGATTTCATTACCGGTTTTCCCAGGACCAAGAGAGGGAATAATGCTATTTTCGTCGTGGTCGATCATCTTTCCAAAGTAGCCCATTTCCTACCTGTTCGTGAGAGTATAACCGCTGGTCAGCTGGCAGACTTATACATCTCCCGAATAGTGTCTCTCCATGGTGTTCCTTTGGAAATTAACTCGGATCGAGGAAGTCTTTTCACCTCTCGATTTTGGGAAAGTTTCCAAAATGCTATGGGAACCCGTCTCTCCTTTAGCACCGCCTTCCACCCTCAGTCGAGTGGTCAAGTGGAACGCGTCAACCAAATTCTAGAAGACATGCTTCGAGCCTCTGTTATCTCATTCGGAATGGACTGGGAGAAGTGCCTTCCATTTGCCGAATTCGCCTACAACAACAGCTATCAATCTAGCTTGGGTAAAGCCCCTTTTGAAGTTCTCTATGGACGACGGTGTCGAACACCCCTTAACTGGTCAGAGACCGGGGAAAGACAATTCTTTGGCCCGGATATGATTCAGGAAGCAGAAGAACAAGTTCGCATCGTTCGTGAAAAGTTGAAAACAGCCCAATCTCGTCAAAAGAGTCAATATGACCGAAAACATAAGGCTATGACTTTCGAGGTTGACGAGAAGGCTTATCTTCGGGTCACCCCTCTGAAGGGAACCCATCGTTTCGGTATCAAAGGCAAATTGGCTCCTCGTTACATTGGACCTTTTCGCATTCTCGCCAAACGAGGAGAAGTTGCCTACCAGCTGGAACTACCTCCGCATCTCTCCAGAGTCCACGATGTCTTCCACGTTTCTCAACTCAGGCGTTGCTTCTCAGATCCTATCCGTGGAGTGGACCACGAAACGCTTGATCTCCAAGATAATCTTACATATAGAGAGTACCCCATTCGTATCCTCGATCAGGCCGAACGTACCACTCGACGTCATAATATCAAGTTTCTCAAGGTTCAATGGTCGCACCATTCTGAGGATGAAGCAACTTGGGAAAGGGAGGATCGTCTTCGACTCGAGTATCCCGCCTTCTTCCCGGAGGAACCCAAATCTCGGGACGAGATTCTTTTGAGTGGGGGTGAGTTGTCACATCCTAGTTAGCCATGCATTAGAGTGTTGCATCATGTTTACTCTTTCATCAGAAACTTGAAATGGGGATGACAGAACCCCCAGTCCCCTCTGAAACCAACTAGGGTTACTAAAATAATTTTCAATGAACCTGAAATGCCCTTCTAAAATGCCCATCATTTTTGTCTTGGTTCAGAACCTCTGCCAAAAGTGGTGCACATTTTCCTAGGCCATCCTAGGGTTTTTGAATTAAATCATAAATATTTGAATTTGGGCATTTAAAATTATATAAAATATTTAAATGCTCAAATATCTCCAAACTAAAATGTTTCATGTTGGAAATAATCCAACTATGGGCTAGGAATAGTTTGGTGATTTTTGAAGTTGCCTAGGTATTTTATTAAATTCAACAAAGTTGCAGATATATTAAATAAAAACAGAAACAGAAAAAAAGGGGAAAACTTACCTGGCACCACCGCAGGCCCACCAGCCAGCCCACCTGGCCGGCCCAGCCCGGCCACCGCTCCAGCGAGCTGCTTGGCTCGCCAGGCAGGCAGCCAAGGTGCTCGGCGGCGGCACCGCAGCTCGCCACGCAGCTGCACGCCACCCTGCCTCCCCCTCTCGCCGCCCTGATGGCCTGGACGAGCTCCACGTCGCGCCCCGACCCTCCTGGACACCTCCATTCGCCCCCAGTTCCTCTCCCTCGTGCTCCCACGCCATGGCCGACGCCACCGTCGCCGCACCTCCGCCGTAGCCGTGCTCCCCTTCGTCTCCACGCCGCGCCACCGTGTCCAGAAGCTCCGCCGTCCTCCACTTCTTCGAGCTAGTCGAGCCCCGAGCGCTCGCGTGCCCCGAAGCCGCCGCACCAACCTCGCCCGAACCGCCATCGCCGGAGATCCCCTTCGCCGTCGCCGCCGCAGCAGCTCGTCCCCGACCACGCCGTCCTCCCCATCAAGACCGCAGTGAGCTGGGCTAACTTCCCCTTCCTCTCTTTCTCTCTCTCGTGCACCACAGTGAGCACACCAAGCTCACCCGCACGCGCCGTCGCGGACCTCGTCGCCGACGTGCTTCCGGCCACACTCCGGCCACAAGATGGTGTCCATCTTACTCACCGAGTCCCACAACACCTAGCTAGCCACTCCACGAGCCTCACCGACCCCTCTAGCGCCAAGTTCATCTTCGACCGAACCCCGGTGGCCGCCAAAGTCGTCGCCGGCGCCAACTCCGGCCGCCCCGACCCCAACGGACTCCGCCAAGAGCTGCGGTTTGTCCTCAGCTCCACTCCGGTGGTCTCCGCGGCCCATTTGGTGGCCGAAATGGCCAAAACCACTCCCGCCGCCGCGTCGGGCTCGCCGGCGGCTAAACGCCGGCGTCGCTGGTCTTGACTTTGACCACGGGTGGGCCCTGGTTGACTCCCCTGAGTCAATGACAGGTGGGGCCCAGCCCTGTTAATTATACAGGATTAGTTTTAATTAAATCTTAATTAAAATAACCACCCTGACATGCGGGACCCACTGTCAGGTTTGACCCAGACCTGTTCCGTTGACCTGCTGACGTCACACTGACGTCAGGCTGGCGCAGTAATTGATTTTCTGGATTTAATTTAAATCAGGAAATTCCAGAATATTATTTAAACTTCAAAAATTCATAACTTTTATTCTGTAACTCCAAATTGGACAAATTATATATGAAAAATGATCAGAAAAATCCAATCTATCCATCTGTACTATTTTCATGCATGATTAAACAAGTTAAATTGATGTTTTAAGCAGAACAAGGAAAAGCACTTTAAAAGGCCATGTTTGAGTTTGAAGTTTGAATCTTTGATTCAAATTTGTTCAAACCCTTCTGGTTTTAGTTGCATTAGCCCAACACACTCATATTGCCATGTTTCATGCATGCATCATATTGTTGCACATTGTTTGGTGATGGTTGTGTATCGGTGTCCTGTGTGACAGGTTCTGCCTCCGAGGAGTACCGTGATTACCCTAACGAAGAACCGTATCAGTGCATCGAACCATCAGGCAAGCAACTAACCATTTGATCATATCGATACAATCCCATGTTCTCGCTCCTGCTCTCTTTTACTGCATTAAGACAACGCGTTTCAAACTGCTGTGTGCTACGGTAGTTGAACCCATTTCCTCTGCATGACCTGTCATTGCCACAGTAACTAGATGAAACCCACTAGCATGTGTAGGAGTTGATTGAGCCATATGTATGTGTTGTTCCTACCTTGCTATGCCTGCTATGCTTAGAGTCGTGTCAGGTCTGGTTCATCTGGGTGATGGCTAGAGTGAAATGATTATGTCAGAAATGAGAGTGGTGTGGTGAACACGATTTGGTAAAGGTATCGATGAGAGGCCATGTAGGAGTACATGGTGGGTTGTTTCATTGAAGCCGACCTTAAGCACTGAGATCTGTATGCGTGATTTAAGATACAGCTACTACCATGCATTGGGCCCTGAAATATGACCCCGCTCGACTTCTTATTCACCCTAGCTCTCTGTCCAGGAGTTGCAAGTAGTTTCTGGTGTTTGTAGCCTACTGGAGGCCGTGGACAGCGCTGACCGTAGGGGTGGGCTGTGATGCGGTAGGTACGTGGCCGGGTGTACCGAATACCCGTTAGGTATCTCGGGAACCCTGTTCACATCGTTCGGGGCCGTATGGGAAACCTCGGCCGGACTCCCTGCGGATGGAACCTGAATAGGCGATAAACCTGGACTAGAGGCTTAAGTGTTTAGGTAGGTCGTGGTCTACACCCACGTCGGATTTCGCTTGAAGTCTGCCGAGCACATGTCGTGTGCAGACGCTAAGTGGTGGAAACATGTATGAAGAAGTACACCCCTGCAGGGTTATCATAATCTATTCGAATAGCCGCGTCCGCGGTAAAGGACTACTTGGTTGCCTATACAGTTCATAGACAAGTAAATGGAAACTGTTAAAAGCCTCAAGATAAGTGTGAGTGCCGAGGATGGCTCTTCCGTAGGAAGACGGAGGTGGATCCTCGGTAGTGTATTGAAGTGGTGAGTAGTGGACTCGTGTGCGCAAAACCATTTCAAGTTGGAGTATCGTAGGATAGCCTAGCCAAGAGTCAAAGCTGGCTTGCTGCAATAACTCCACCAACCCTTCTTGATACTATGCATGTATGTAGGATCTGATGTAAGTCTTGCTGAGTACCTTTGTACTCATGTTGCTATAATCTACATTTTTACAGAAGACGCTGCAACCCCTTCTGATGGGTTCTATGTAGACGTTGACATCAACGAGTAGGCTAAAGACCCAGGTGGTGACCCTGAGCTTGTGAAGGACCTTGTAGTATAGCCAGGCTTTCCAAGCCTCTTTTGTTTTACTAGTTGTCTGTACTCAGACAAGTTACCTCCGCTGCTGGTTTGTATGATTGTATGACTTGTATGTTGGGTCATGAGACCCGTACCTTTGTGTATGTTATGTATGGCTCCCTGAGCCTTAAATAAAGTACTTGTGTCGTAGAGTCATGTTGTGATGCTTCGTTGTATTTGCACATATCGAGCATATTGTGTGTATGATTGAAATGCTTGGTATGTGTGGGATCTGACTATCTAGTTGTTTATCTTTAGTAGCCTCTCTTACCGGGAAATGTCTCCTAGTGTTACCGCTGAGCCATGGTAGCTTGCTACTGCTCTGGAACACTTAGGCTGGCCGGCATGTGTCCTTCTTCGTTCCTGTGTCTGTCCCTTCGGGGAAATGTCACGCTTTGAGTACCGGAGTCCTGTTAGCCCGCTACAGCCCGGTTTACCGGAGTCCTACTAGCCCAGTGCTACAGCCCGGACCCATTTGCTGATGACCGACACGTTCGAAGCTGGGTCATGGATGCCTGTCCCTGTAAGTCTGTGCCACTTTGGGTTTACGACTAGTCATGTCAGCCCGGGCTCTTTATCATATGGATGCTAGCGACACTATCATATACGTGAGCCAAAATGCGCAAACGGTCCCGAGCAAAGGTAAGGCGACACCCGTGGGGATACCGTGCGTGAGGCCGCAAGGTGATATGAGGTGTTACCGGCTAGATCGATGTGACATCGAGTCGGGGTCCTGACAATATCCGTGTCAAGGATCCTGGCAACACAACTTACTACCATGATGGATAGTGATGGACGATGCAGATGCAAAGGGAGATAACACCTTCTCAGATTTCACCTTAGCCAAGCCAAGGAACAAAATCTGGATGATCGACCGAGAGACATTTTAGCACTCCGCTTCTAATGTTCTCCTTGATGTACTAGGTACCACGGTCAATGCTTAAAGGCATCAACATGGCCATCAAGTAAAGGTCAGACCTCGGGAGCACAAAAATCCATAAGGAACAACTAGGGAGTAGATCCTACGAAATCCTTATGGGGAGGTGGCCAACTTCCTTAAACAAGATACTACAATAATAGGTCTTCCGGCTGGGTGTGTTGGCCACGACATCCACTTTACCGGTTATCGAGGGACCAATATTATAGTTCTTGGGAAATGTTCCAACCATCATATCTGCCTGAGATTCAGATCTGGCTGGTGTCAGGATATTCCAGACTCATCGAGTCTAGGAAGAAAAATGAAAGTTTGCAACACAAATCGACGAAATGACGTTGCGAGATTCTCGGAAAATGAACTACGATAGCAAGCTCCAAAACATGAGCTGGTTCTGCTACACACATGTGAACACGCTGTCCCAGACAAACATGATCACATGGTAGTCTTACAATAAAACACTACCGAGTCCTGGTAGGGAACCATTATCAAGGATAACGAAGTCTTTACGCAAGTCCATGGATTAGATCCCAAGCATAGACTTCTCTTCCTTGAACAAATCAATCAGTGGCTTGGTGTGCTAGGGACACATATAGAATGAAGGTTGCAAGTCTCCAAACCACAGAATACTTCGCACGCATGCATGACTGATTTGGGGTGATTCCAGAGGAAGCAACATTGACTTTCTCGAATCCACGGCGGCAACTTGCATCAAATGCACATGAATTAGAGGAAGTCACCTCTTTCATCCGAACATATGCTTCATGAACTAGCATGAATAAATGCTTTCAAAAGTTTCCAATAGTAGCTTAATGCTCAACAAAATCATGGAGAAGGTAAAATGATGCTGATGGGCTCAACAACAAATCATCGAAATTTCCATGAAGATGGAATTCCACGACTAGGTGAACAAGGTGATAGTATTGGTCAGACCCAAAAGACATAATGGTGTATGCTCGAGGAATCCACCACGAGTAACACAACATTATGAACATCGTTGGTTCTGATTTGATTTGAGGATAGCCCACACTCAAACCAAAGTTTTTGTTAGGACGATAGGTCCAGCAATTGATCGCGAAGATCAATCAATGAAGATATCATCTTTCTTCAACACACACACACACACACACAAAGATATCCCTTTGGAATGAACTAAGTCGGACAAGCTATTATCTTCCAACTCTCCAAGTTGTTGTTTAGCTTAACCAACTAGCTCAGGGGTATCCAACACGGATTCTTGGAGAAAGGGTGGTTTACAGGAATAAACCAACTTGATCACGAACTCAACATAGCGGTCAGGTGACAACCTGGTGATACTACCAAGAAGATATTCGGAAAATCACGAACCACCGATATGCTACTAAACTTGAGAACAATCTTGCTTTTCAGGGCAAGACGATATGATTGAATAAGCAAGGGATTGGCACAATCCTAACCCATTGATCGAAAAGTGCACCGGAAGTAAGGACTAGGTAGCACGGTCAATCTTAGAATGATGATTCCATAACCAACACACTAAGAATGAGATTATCGTCCATTAATCACTATGCAACATGGTTGCTAGGAATATAGATTTCACACATCACGATTCACTTGTCAGCACTCCGGTTGCGACAACACGGAACCGAGGAATGAATAAGGATGGCGAGAAGTATCACTACGTAAAGAATTCACAAGAGATGGTGCACAATTCCCATGACATTCTTGATATAAAGATGGTAATACTCCAAGGTAGAGCGGAACAAGAGCTAGATTAGCATTTTGATCCGTGGAACACAACGGCTTTGACCCAATCCTGGATATGGGTGAGGTACTGGAGTTTGTTTCTCCTAGTCATCCTGAATAGAATGGCTTGACGGACCACAAGAATAATAAGCATCGATAACACGAATGCATAATCACTCCTGACTATCAATTGATAGACAAGGGCCAGAAAACAACTAAAGAGGGACAACTCAAAAGAACATATGATTTTCTGAGTTGTGGATGCATAGATTAGCATGTCAAACAAGTTCAACATGTTTCTTCTGGATAACCCATGCAGAAAGGTAGAACTGGCAGAGTCACAATATAGAATGGAGAACTCATCGAGGATATTCCTATTGTGATCTTTTGATCCAACAAACTTCTGCCATAAAGTGGTTCATAGTATTTGGAAGAAGGAAATACCACGAACTTCGAGGACTATCGCAAAGGTTACTAATAACCTAAAGGAACTAGCAAACGCTAACAACATGAAGTAAGTAGGGAAATCTCGGGTTCAGAAACCCAGGAGTAGAATACCTACTACTAAGTGGCATCACGGGATTCTTTCGAGAATAAAGGCCAGAATCATCACACTGGAAACACAACACATGGCTAGCTAGCTAGGTGATCCCCTAAGACACCTAGGGTCATAATAATAGCTCCAACACAAATGCTGAGGCAATGAAGTACCTCAACACACTAGTTAGTGTGGTTGATCTGGCACAAAGGAACTTCAGATCGATAAGGAAAAATTTGCAAATGCATCAGATTATTTAGAAACTCGGGATGACTCGGACAGCATAACGGCTGTAAATGCTCAAAAGATTTGAGACATCCTGCAAAATGGTGGCATAACCACTCAGGAGCACAATATCAAGGTTCCGAGATCAACTATGAATACACGGAGATAGTAGGAACTGAACTGAGGCTTAAATCCAACAATCTTATAAGTCTACGGATTAGTAACACGTGATCCTGATAGAAAGAAGAGAAAGCCTAGTTCCTTAACCCCGTAGGAAAGATAAGATGACTCAGATCAGTAGGGCATAAGGTATAAGGAGTAAAAAGAGCCTTACGTTCCATCCCACAATCAATTCCCTTATATAACTAAAGAATTTCTAGACTCAACTTCGACCAGTTTGGCTTGGTAATCCTACAGGCAGTCAAGCTCTGATACGAAAGCTGTCAGGACCCCGATCCTAAGTCACACCGATCTAGCATGTAACACATCATATCACTTTGCGGCCTCACGCACGGTATTCCCACGGGTGCCACCTTACCTGGCCCGGGACCGTTTGCGCCTTTTGGCTCACGTATATGATAATGCCGCTAGCATCCATATGACAAAGAACCCGGGCTGACATGGCTAGTCGTGAACCCAAAGTGGCACTAACTTACAGGGACATGCATACATGACCCAACAACGAACATGCCGGTCATCAGCGAGTGAATCTAGGCTGTAGCACTGGGCTAGCAGGACTCCGATGAACCGGGCTATAGCGGGCTAACAGGACTCTAGAATTCATCGCGTGACATTTCCCCGAGGGGACAGACACAGGAACGAAGAAGGACACATGTCGGCCAGCCTAAGTGTTCCGGAGCAGCAGCAAGCTACCATGGCTCAGTGGAAACACCAGGAGACATTTCCCGGTAAGAGAGGCTACTAAGGATAAACAACTAGATAGTCAGATCCCACACATACCAAGCATTTCAATAACATACACACAATATGCTCGATATGTGCAAATACAACATGACATCACAACATGACTCTACAACTCAAGTATTTATTCAATAGGCTCCAAGGAGCGAGATACTACAAACATGGGTCTCATGACCCAACATTCAGAGCATACAAGTCAAAGCACAAGCGGAAGCTTAACATGTCTTAGTACAGACATCTACAAATGAAAAAGGCTGAGAAGCCTGACTATCTACCAAATCCTGTTGCGGGCACAAGATCGTAGCTGAGGTAACAAGCTAAACATCGAAGTCCACGCGGTACTACTAGCGAGACTAAAGTCTCTTTGCAAAAACATAAATTAAGAAACTTGAGTACAAATGTACCCAGCAAGACTTACATCAGAACTAACTACATATGCATCATTATCAACAAAGGGGGTGGTGGAGTTTAACTGCAGCAAGCCAGCTTTGACTCGGTGGCTAACCTGAACTACGACTGCAAGTAACTCTTTGAGGTGGCGCACAGAGTCCACATATTCACCATATCAGTACACCACTATGGATCCGCTCCCGTCTCCCTACGAGAACGCCATCCACAGCACTCACGCTTATCTTGCGTATTTTAGAGTATCCACTTTCACTTGTCTATGAACTGTACAGGCAACCCAGAAGTCCTTTACCGCGGACACGGCTATTCGAATAGATCATATTAACCCTGCAGGGGTGTACTTCTTCACACACGCTCTCATCACTTACCGCCGTTTACACGACATGTACTCGGCAACCTTCAAGCGGAAGCCCAGCGAGGGTGTCGGCCATGATCTGACTAACCACACAAGTCTCTCGTCCAGGTTTATCGCCTATTCGGGTTCCATCCGCAAGGAGATCCGGCCGGGGTGTCGCTCACGGCCCCAAACGATGTGTGCAGGGTTCCCAAGCCCACCATCCGGGTGCCACTTGGTACACCAGGCCACTGTGCCTAGTCTGTCCCAAGCTCACCTATACCGGGTGCCACTTGGTAGACTACTAACACTACCTACAAACACTAGAAACTAGTTGCAACTCCTGGACGGAGATCATGTTGATTAATAAGTCAAGAGAGTCAATTAAGGATCCCAATGTGTGGTAGTAGCTGTTCATGGATCACAAACACAGAACTCAGTTCCTGAGGACGGCTGCAATGAGACAACCCACCATGTACTCCTACATGGCCTCTCACCGCTACCTTTACCAAATCGTGTTCACACACTTAACTCTCACAGTAGGACATGTTCACACACCTCTGATTCATCCCCGATGAATCAGACCTGACTCAACTCTAAGCAGTAGCAGGCATAACAAACAAGGAAGAATGAGTAGGCACAACAGGGCTCAAACAACTCCTACTCATGCTAGTGGGCTCCATCTATTTACTGTGGCAATGACAGGTCATGCAAAGGATAAAGGGGTTCAGCTACCGCAGCAAGTAACAGATGAACCGTTGTTGTCCTAATGCAGTAAAAGAGAGCAGGAGCGAGAGAGTGGGATTTTATCGGAATGAACAAGGGGGTTTTGCTTGCCTGGCACTTCTGAAGATAATATAGTTCTTCATCGGTGTCATCGAACTCATCGTCGGTACCACGTCTACTGAGGGGGAACAAACACCGGCAACAGAGAAAGAACACAATCAATGCAATGCAACAATATGATGCATGCTCATGACATGGCAATATGATGTGGTTTGAGCTAATGCAACTAGTAGCAGGTAAAATGAAGTTGGTTTGAATCCAAGATTCAAATTCAAACTCCACATGTGGTTATTTAAATGCCATTTAATTGAATTGTCCTAAACAGTAGTTATAAGTTGCTCTAACATGCATTAAAATGGTACAGATGGATAGATTGGATGTTTCTGATAATTTTTCATATCTAAATTATTTAATTTGGAGTTACGGTTGAATCTCTATGAATTTTAGAAGTTTATACAATTTTTTGGAATTTCTTGAATTATTTAGAAAATAAACTAAATTCCAGAAAAGGAATATCGCGTCAGCATGGCGTCATGCGGACCTCAGCATAGTCAACAGGGCTGACCCGGGTCAAACCTGACCAGTGGGGTCCACTAGTCAGTGACCCAGTGTTGTTTGTGTCACTGATATGTGGGGTCGGGTCAACAGGTGACGTGGCCAGGTCAAACTGACCTCTGGGACCATCGAGGTTAATTTAATCTAAACAAAAACTAAACCATGTTTAGTTAGACGGTGGGGCCCGACTGTCAGTGGCACGGGGCGGTGATTAGTGGCTAATTAAGCCATGCTTAACTCTAAACTAATGACGCCACGTCATCTAAATGGCGATTAGTCGCCGGTGCTAAGCGGGACGCAGCGGCGCTCCCCGTCCGGCCGTCTCCGGCGACGAGAGCAAGCAGGGTTGGGCTCTACGTACTCAGGGCGACGCGACGCGTCGAGTGGTGGATGCGGCAGGTGCGGAGACTGGCTTTAGCGGCGGCGACGGTGATCTTTGGCGGTGGCCGGAGCTCGGCCAAGGTGGGGAAGCTAGCTAGGGGAGGGGAACGACGGGGATTCCAGGGGGGAAATGGAGAGTGGCTCACGTAGGGACTAGCAGAGTCGACGACGAGGTCGGGGAAGTGCTGGAGCCCGCGAATCGACTGCGAAGTCACCGGCGGCCGGAGGTTGAAGATGAGGCCGGGGATGATGTTGCAGGGCTCCCATGGTCGCATGCGTCAGTTTGTAGCTCCACGGCGTCGTGGTGGAGCTCTTCGCCGTGCTGGTTGGGCGGGTGGTGGCCTATGGCCACGACTATGGCGACGGCGTGCTCTCGGGGCTCACAGGGAAGAGAGGGGAAGAGGGAGCCAGAGGAGGGGGAGCGGTCCAGAGGGAGTGGGGAGAACAAGGGGAGGCTCTGGGTGTCTCCATGGCGTCGCGAGGATGTCGGGGAGGCTGCCATGACGAAGCAGGAGGTGGAGGCCTCCGCGTGTGCGCGTGCGACTTCACCTCTGCCTACAGGCAGAGGTTGAAGACAGCCGCTCTGCCACGGTGGGCTGGGCTGGTGCAGCGGGGCCGCTACAGTGCCAGAACAGGTAGGCCGGCCCAGGTAACTCTCTCTCTCTCTCTGTTTCTCTATTTTGTTTTGTTTTCTATTATTTCTGCAAGTTTGTGGCTTTTCTATAAATACCCACGCACTTTCAAAAATCACTAAACTGCTCATGCTCACTGTATGGAATAAACCCAACATGGAACATTTCAGTTTAGGATCATTTGGACATTATTTCATATATAACAGAAATAATTCCAACCCAAATATATTATTGATTTAAATCAAAGGCCCGAATAAATTATTTCTGTGACTCCAAAAATCTTGGTTTGAATTTCACCTCATGCCAATATTTTCACAGAATAACAGGAACATTTTCTTGGACTCATTTGATGAGATTTAAATGTTGGTTATTTTTAGGGATTTTCTGAGGCTTTGAAAATTCCTCAATTCAAATTTCACTTGAATTTAAACATGATGCACACATGGAAGCTCGCATAGGTCAGACCAGAATTAGGGATGTGACATGTTGCCGTTGTTGCAGTTGTTGCTGTTGTTGCTGTTGTTGCTGTTGTTGCTGTTGTTGCTGTTGTTGCTGTTGTTGCTATTGTTGGTGTTGTTGTTGTTGTTGCTGTTGTTGCTGTTGTTGCTGTTGTTGAGGTTGTTGCTGTTGTTGGTGATGTTGTTGTTGTTGGTGATGTTGTTGTTGTTGCTGTTGTTGCTGTTGTTGCTGTTATTGCTATTGTTGCTGTTG